>NW_005841973.1:628486-728983 GCF_000455745.1 Alligator sinensis | reverse complement strand
GGTCGGACTAGATGATCTGCCCAGGTCCCTTCCGACCCTAGAAACTATGAAACTATGAAACTATGACATCTGGATGCTTATCTTGCTGGGATCCTATGATCCCTGCTGACTTCCTACCCCTAGGGCAGGGGGGCTGGACTCGATGATCTTCCGAGGTCCCTTCCAGCCCTAATGTCTATGAAATCTACGAAATCTAGGGCTCAGACAGAAGAGCAGCTCCTCGTTGCAACTCATAGCGCTTTGCAGGAAGCGCTATGAGTTGCAACAATCCCCCAGACCCAACAGAGAATTGCTGTTGGGTGGGAGTCCAGCTGCTTGCTGCAAGCCTGCAGCCCTGTCTCTGTAGCAATGCTACTTCTCCCTCCCAGCCCGAACACCGTTTTCAGAACGGAAGTGGGGGAAAGGGAGCAGAGGGAGCTCGTTCTTAGTGGGGGGGGCCTTCAATCCATGCTCCCCACCCTCCAGCACTGGCTGAAAAAACCCAACCTGGTGTCACCTTCAAATTTGCTAAGCATGCACTCCATCCCATCATGCAGCTCATTAATGAAGATATTAAACAATACTGGACCAAGAAGGGAACACCTGGGGAACCCCACTTCATACCTACACATCGAGTCATGGAGTACTACTTGCTGAGTATGATGATCCAACCAGTTATGTACCCGCCTTATGGTACTTTCATCTAGTCTGGATTTCCTCAGCATGTTAATGAGGATATTGTAGGGGTCGGTGTCAAAAGCCTTGCTAAAGTCAAGGTATGCTACGCCCGCTGCTCTGCCCTCATCCACAGAGCCTGTCACTTTTTATCATAGGAGGAAATCAGATTGGTCAGGCATGACTTAAATGTGGTCAACCACTAAAAGAAATTCTTCTTCGGTGCAATGGTGTTCATGGGTCAGAAAGCTTTCAGCGAGACCATTTGACCTGAAGGGCTCAAAGCAAAACCCTTGCTTAGGAATTCCCTTTTGTGTCCCAAAGGCTTGGATGCTTGTGGGGCCCTCGTTGTGTGCCTGAGAGAAGGCAGGCAGCCCAATCCTGTGCTTGGACACTGGTCTCCTGCATGACCATTTGCAACTCCCTTGATGTGTAACTGGCCAGTACTGCACCCTCAGTGGTGGTGCATGGTGCAGGAACAATGCCCAGAGATTCATTTCTGCTGAGGGAGATGCCGCTTCATCTCTTTGCCACGGACACGTGCCAAGCAGTCATTGTAAACTCCAGTTTTCAGCAGCAAAAAAGGCGATGGTGTCCCACAGCAGCAATTGAACCACCAGCCACTGTTCACTGCCACAGCTGCTTTACCCTCCCCACTGTTGGAGCTGGATCCACCTCGGGGAAGGTGCCAGATGGAGGAGGAAGAGGGAAGATGAAGTGCATTGCAGCACCTGGGCCTCATACCCTGCCCACCCACCCATCATTACGCTGCTGTTTGAGTGACTTATGTAGGGCCTAGGTCCAAAATTTAGGTCCTGAACCCTGACTCCCACCCTCTCCTTCATATGTTATCTCCTCTGAAGGCACTTACGGTAAATGACCCAAGTGCAGGGATGCTCAACCCCCATCCTACCGGCCACATCTGCCCCCCAGAGCTGTGTCATCTGGCCTAGGGGGGCTCTCTATGGGTCTGCAAATTTGGCAGCTGGAGACCACTTGCTGCCCCCACTTTCTGTCAAGTTTCTGCACCTGTGGGAAGCCCCATGGGCCAGATAACATGGCCCATGTGTGCCAGATTGGCCCAGCAGTGGTGGCATGGCACTCAATCTGGCTTGCAGACTGGCCTCAAGTCACTTATCCGGCCTGTGGGGCCAAAAGACTGAGCACCACTAGCCTGGTGTTTTATTTAACATGATAGTTCCTCAGATATCTATGCTTTGCTTCAGGGTGCATCCAAGAATGCCTTAGTCCTGCAAACTGGGCATTCCCCAACCCCGCTTCTCCAAGAGACCCAGTCCCACAGGCTTTTTAAATGCTGTTTGGATTGGGTTTCTATCAAACAGTTGGAGGAGGGAAGGCTTTCTTCCAAAATGCTGGGCAGGAGGTCGCACCCTGACCCCTTTTATCTGCTCGTGCCATGGTCATGGCTTTCATCAGGACACGGTAGACCTGGGTTTCATCCCCTCCTCTCTTTGAGTCGGTTTCTATCCATAGCACCTCCGCCTCTGAATGCTGCCCTGCCCACCAGCACGTAGGCAAGGCTGGGAGGTGTGGGGGACATTCGCCATCTCTCCTGTTCAAGCTGATCTCTCTCAGCCTAAAAGTTTTAAGGATTCAGTGGGGCTAAGGAAGTGAACAAGAGTGGTCATGCCTTTATGGCCAGGTGCTTGGAGATCTGAATCCTCTCCCGCACTGGAGGGTGTTGAACTCAGGTATCCTACATTAGATAACAGGACAGAAGTGGCAGCATCTCCTCCACTAACTACAGTCACAGCAGCGGCTGCAGCGTCAATGCATCCGACGGAAGTGATGGCAAGGTTCTTTGGGGAAATCTGAAATCTTTTGTTAAACCAACTCAAATCGTTGGAAATATTCTTCTTCGCAAGCTTTTGGGTATCAATACCCTTCGGCAGGCTGATGAAGCCTCTGCAGTTGATGTGCGCTCTTCCTGCAGGGAATGAATAGTAAAGAAGGCAGAGGCTGGGCTGCATGCAAGACAGGCAGTAAGTGAAGATGTAAATAGAGGAGTCAGTGGGTGAGGGACAGGCTGGGAGAGCTGGAGGGGAATGAATGTAGCAGGTAAATAGTGGAGAGGTACCTGGGGAGTCAGATGTCAGGCAGGTTATAATGTGTCATAAATCCAGTGTCTATATTTAGTCCACAATAGAAGTGCTGGCATTTGCACAGGTAAGAATCAGCTTGTTCCACTGCTGCCTTTCAGTGGCCCCTTTTCTGAGATGCCCCCACCTTGTCTTGGCATTTATTGCAAGTCAAAGTGACCCAAAGCAATTTTCTGAGGTAGGGCTGAGAACTGTCATCAATTCAATTGACAGCAATGCTCTAAGAACAGAAGTCCAGGATGTGAGCATCTACTTATGAAAAGTTTGGAAAATGCCAGCTACCAAGAGGGAAAATGCTCAGTGTTGGAACTATAGAAGTCAGAGAGAGAATTGAATCAAGAGTTAACTAGGCTCATAAATGCCGATATGTCTGACCTCCATAGATGGATGATCTATTGGAAATGTATCTGGGGATTGCTGCTTTTCCTCTTGTTGACTCGCATCCAATTCCCTTTTGTTCTCAATAATGCAGACACGGGCACACAGCTCTAGGCAGCACAGCCCTTTGAGAAGACTTTACCCCACTTGCAGGTCTGCCCTTTTAATTAAGCATATCATCTGGCTTTTGTGGCAGCAACGATGACAATATTTTTGAAAGGGAGGAGGCGGCATTATAAAGCACATCCAAAGCACTTAACATTTTGGAGGAGCAGTGGAGTTTGACTTTTACACTTTCTTTCGTGAAGGGGAGACGCTCATATTATGAAGAAAGCGGTCTTCATCCAGAAGATGAAGATAAGCAGAGATAACCAGCAAGACACCATCGTGTATCAAAACAGAGTCAGAGTCCATTGTAGCTGGTATAATTTCCGAGTCACTCGGACCTCGGTGGAGTGCTTCATCACTTATACAACTGTAAATGAGATCAAAATCTGCCCCATGATTCCTTTCTGGATCAAAAGAGAGCCATAGTGACTTGCGAGTTCAGTCTGAAAGTTTGAGTTGTCGTTTAGTAGCTGCAACCCATTATAATCCATTACTGGGCCATTTCAGCATAGCTCAGCTGCAACTTGTACAGTCAGCCTGGAAGGATCTGCCATCAAGCGCAGCCAAAAGCTACAGTACCTTGCAGCCCCCTGCCAAAAACTAAAATTCCCTATTCAGCAAACTCACTTAATTAATGGATCATGTTGTATTGCATTTCCTTAACTACTCTTGACACCTGAGACTTCCAGCCAAAATCTGTATGTCATAGCTCAGCTTGATGGCACAGATTTACTAATGCGGAGACTCTGCGGCATCTCTGGGGTCTCTCGAAGCAGTAGGAGGTCTGTGAAATAGGTGGAGGCCTCTTGTAAAACTTGTGTGCTTGCAAGCATGCACACGGCTAGGATCTGGTGAGGCGTTGCAGAAGGGATCCCTGGCTTCGGAGAAACGTGAGGCCCAGAGGTATCTGGTTTCGCTCCTGTTAATATTACACAGCCAACGTGGAAAGCATCTTGGAGTCTAGTCTGCTTCTTAACCATTTGTGAGCCAAAACCCAAAGTCGCTCATTTTGAAGGGAGGTTGATGTAAGCAACAGAAGGCAAATAGCTTGATTTTTTTAATTTTTTTTTTTTTGCTTTCTGCTTGAGTTTCAGTGCTGGCAAATAGGAATAAGACACCCACATTCAGACTGGTGTCAACGGAGCTGAACCTGCTTATACCAGGTCTGGATTGCTTTCATTTGCAAATTCAGCAATCTGGCGTTCTCCGAAAGGAAAACTCCCAGTGCCATACCTCAAGGTGTTTTGCTGCCTTCACCTGTACTGCCAGACGTTGTCACCTGTTGCATCAATTAGATTCCCTTTGATTTTTGAAGGGTCAGATTCAGGCCTGGTGGAAACTCGGGCTGGGATCTCATGAGTGTATATTAAGAGCCTTTTTATAGACGCAGGACGTTGGCTGCTGTGGCTTTACCTGCGGCAGTTTCGGGTGTTACACCTTGGGTTGACGGTAGTTTTAGGAAGAGTTTCGATCATGGATTTGAATGAGATAACCATGGATTTGTATGGACAGGGCTGATCCTGCCTTAGACTAGATGGAGGTCCCTTCCAGCCCCGTTTCTCTGATTTTATGTATTTTCTTACCTTGGGTCAGACAACTTGGAGCCCACATGCCTAATTCAATTCTTGCTTAAGCAGCTATAATTTCTATTGACTTTCATTGGAGTTTTGCTCACTTAGGCTAGAACTAAATTTAGCAGCACAACTCCCTGTTTCTCTATACAGATTCATTCAATAAGGGATTTATTTGTGAAAGGAATATTTATTTTTTCCTTTGCATTTCTCTGGTTATCCCTGATAAGCTATAAAAAATAAAACAAGCTTTGCGTGTGGCAGTTTTTTGCTGGGTTCCTGTTACTGCTGCTTATTTTTCTCTCTCAAAATGTACTGCAGCCTGTTCTCCGATGGCAAATCGTATCATGTGGATTGTGCATGATATTTCGAATACACGTGGCGGTTGAAGTCACAAGTGTTAAAGGCAGGTTATAACCTATGAACCAATGGATGGGGCATGCCCCAAGGGGGAACCTCTGTTCCCAGTCCAGTACAAGGCAGAAAGAAACTAATAGTGGTTGTAGTGCTGGACTAGGACTCAATCTACTTGGATTAGTCTGTAAAATGCAAATCTACCCTGGTTTCTACGTGCCTTCAGACTAACATGGCTAACTAGGCAGAGCGGGGATTGAATAGCAGCCTTCACCTCCCTGCAGAGGGGTTGCAAAGAGGATGGAGCTGGGCTGTTCTCAGTGGGGGCAGATGACAACAAGGTGCAATGGGCTCAAATTGCAGCAAGGAAAGTTGAGGTTGGATATTAGGAAAAACTTTCTCACTAGGGGAGTGGTGAAGCACTAGATTGGGTTACCCAGAGAGGTGGTGGAGTCTCCATCCTTGGAGGTGTTTAAGATCCAGCTTGACAGAGCCTTGGCTGGGATGATGTAGTTGGGGCTGGTCCTGCTCTGAGCAGGGGGTTGGACTAGATGTGACCTCCCGAGGCCCCTTCCAACCCTCATTGCCTATGATTGCATGAACTACAGCTCTAGGACTTGAGACAGATGAGGTCAATCTCTACCCATGACACAGGCTTCTTATCTGACCCCGAGTACATCACTTCCTCTCTGGCTGCTGTAGCAATGGAGGGAATAACTCTTTCTCCCCCTGCTTTCTCTATCTTTTCTATTTAAATAGAGAACCTTCCAGGGCAGGGCTGTCTGCATGCTCAAGGCCTGGTGCAATGGGAGCTTGATGGTGTTTGCAGCCTCTGGGAGTTGGGATAATAATAAGCCGTCTGTATATTAAGGGAAGGTTGTCAATAGCTGAAATCCTTGCTCATTTTTAATGTACAAACCTGTGGGAGTTAAGAAGATCAAATATGCAAGAACAGGAAAGGAGGGTGACAGAAATCTGGGTCCTTTTCCTGTTTTGTGACAGGCCTGCTGCATTGGTGGATCTTTCATGCACTCTTGTGCTTCGTGGCTTCATTTCCCCAGGGATAAATTGCAGTCACTGACTGCTCAGAGATCTCACTCATTGGTCTTTGCACGATCCCTTGATTTCCTTGGGTGAAAGATGTTCTAGACAGTGATTGTCCTACAGATCCCATTTCTCTGAGTGGCTGATGCTGCCTCCCCCCGCCACACACACACACCCCACCACCCCAACACACCTCTACTGATTTCAGTGCCACATCGGTGAGTACTGCATTTTCTCCATACCCTTTTCACAAGAATCAGGCCACCAAAACTGGGTGGAATAGAAGCAGGGAGAAAGAGAAGCATATAGACACCGTGTTATAGCTGGGAGGGGTCCAGTGTTAACCCTCTCACCACCACTATAGGAATTGGCAGTTGCTTTTGGCTGAGCAGCCCAAAGGTGCTATAAATTCCTTAGCAGATGGGAGAGGGTTAACACAGCAGGTGGTGCCTAAAATCGTGCACGTGAACAGGGTGATGCCATTACATTTCACAAATGACAGTTTCTTGTCACTTTTTGTCACATATACACAGCCCACCAGCAGGTGTTCATAGATTTCATCGACATCAGGGCTGGAAGGGACCTCGGAAGATCATCGAGTCCAGCCCCCCGCCCCAGGGGCAGAAAGTCAGCCGGGGTCATAGGATCCCAGCAAAATAAGCATCCAAATTTCTCTTGAAGGCATTCAAAGTGGGTGCTTGAACCACCTCCGGTGGCAGGCTATTCCAAACCTTGGGGGCTCGGACAGTAAAGAAGTTCTTCCTTACGTCCAGCCTGAAACAGTCTCGCAGGAGTTTATAACCATTCGACCTTGTCATCCCTTGGGATGCTCCCGTGAGCTATCGTTCCCCCAGATCCTGATGAGCACCCCTGATAAGCTTATAGGTGGCCACCAGATCACCCCTGAGCCTGTGCTTTTCCAGGCTAAAGATCCCCATAGCTCTCAGCCTGTTGTCGTAAGGTCTGTTTTCCTGACCTCTGATCATGCGTGCGTCTCTCCTCTGGACTCTCTCAAGCTTCTCCACATCCTTCTTGAATTGTGGAGCCCAAAACTGGATGCAGTACTCCAGCTGCGGCCTCACCAAGGCCGAGTACAATGGGAGAATGACATCCCAGGATTTGCTTGAGCTAGCCACTGTAGCACTGCCGAGCCTATAAGGATGCTGCGGGTTTTTCTTCCCAAGGTGGAGAACCTTGCATTTTTTGGTGTTAAACACCATCAGCTTCTCGTCCGCCCACTTGCTGAGCCTGTCCAAGTCAGCCTGGATCGCCCTCCTGTCCTCAGGTGTGGATGCTTTACCCCAGAGTTTGGTGTCGCCGGCGAACTTGGCCAGTCCACTTCTGACACCAATGTCCACATCATTAATGAAGATGTTGAACAATATGGGTCCAAGGACAGAGCCTTGAGGGACACCACGACGATTGACTTCTGTCAACCACCACCCCCTGGGTCCAACCACGGAGCCAGTTCCCCAGCCAGTGGGCCATGGTGTACCCGAGCATGGCCCCACCAGCAGGTGTGCAAGCGCCCTCTGAGGGCAAATGAGCTGCCATATGCAGTTGGCCACGGCTCCGGAATAAAACCTTTTTTCTTATATTCTGCCTTTCAAAAACAAGGTGTGTGTTTTATTTGGGCTGTGATTCTTATTGCACCCACTAAAAGGCTGCACCACAGGCACACATGTAGCAGATGTGTTGCATGATAACTACCGAGTAATTTGCTCTGGCTCGTCGTAAGGACCAGCAGTTCTTCACTGGCTGCCTGCAGTAGGTGCTGTCGGAGCCAGGCGCGAGATGGCAGAGGAGCTGGCTTGCATGAAGCAAAGGGCTACTGCAGGGAATGAAATGGGCCATAATCCACCCTGTAACTTCCCCACGTAGCAAAGGGACTGCCCATTTTGTTTCTCCGAGGGGTAACTTTACCAGCGCTCAAGTGATTTACTGCCCTGTAGGGCTGTTCATCGTGCATCCACTCCACTTTGACCGCGTCATAAAGTCAATTTACTACCTAGTAAACGGATCTCGTGTTTATGCAGAACGGGTGGCGTTTTATTTCTTTGGTCGGTCACCTTCCAAGCCCAGTAATTCTGCGAAGCCCCGTCTGCACCACCATAGCACAGAACTGCTGTACGGTAGGCGGTCCGCTGGATGCCTGCAATGAGATTAGTTAATTAGAGTCATTTCGGATGTCATGGGCAGGGAGTGCAGCTTGCCCTTCTGATCTGCCTGGCCTCTTGGGGAGCACAGAAGCACAGGCTGTAATTAAGGGGCCTTTGCACAGTGTTTTGTGATTTCCATTAGCTGGGTCTTCAGTAGGCGGTCTCGTAACCAGGCTGTAATTGGAGTTGTGCAGAATGGCGTTACACACCGAAGACGCAGCGTATGAGGAATGTGGCTTAGTGAAGAACTCTGTGTTCATTTTATTGGTCTTAAAACACAGCCATCAGACTAACCCAGGCTTATAGGAGTCCATCTGTTTGCAGACCTGTGCTGCCTCCTATTAACTGAGATCATTTTCCCCTTACCGCTTGCTCCTGCTTTCCAATGAAGCCGTGTAGTGGGATATAAAAGCTCTCCATGTTGCAATGAAACCTGCTTTCTGAGCTTGGAGATGCCATCCAGTTATCGATGGAAGCATGCTTGTCTCACACGCAGCTGTTGCCAGGACATCGTTCCATGAAGGTTTGCTTCAGCAAATGGGATGTAATAGCAGCTCGTGCCTACCAGTCTGTGTTTTAAATCCATCAAGGACAAGGGTGGATGGCAAGTTATTGAGCAGGATGACCTGTGACTTCATGCACTACAGATCGATATGGCAGTGCACACGCTACAGATAAAAATGGTGGCCAAGCTAATAAAAACATATAAGACTTGAAGTGGCCACCAAGTCCAGTCCCTGCATTTGTAGGTGACCTTATCCAAGGAGTGCCCCAAATCACCCCTTCAGGCCTCTATACACAACTTCAAGGCACAAAATCTTTCTGAAAAGGAGCTTGGAGAGAGGGAGATTAAAGGGGGACATGATAGTGGATTTGAATCCTGTATTTCCTCCAATACCATATCTCCAAATATAATATGCTCCTTGTTTTTGAAAGGCAGAATGAAGAAAAAAATCGATTTTTCCAGAGTTGTGGCTGCATAGAGCATGGACAGAACCCAACCTTTAGCTGAATCACCCTCCCTTTCCTACATAACTAAAGCTGATGATTTCACTCCAAAATTTGTTGCGATCCTTCCCTGCCTTTTTTGCCCATCGCAGACACAGGAGGGTCTCATCCTCTAGCCCCTCCGCTTTCCCATCCCCCTGACCTCCTTCACGCCCACTCTCACCTCCTCATTTACTCGTGTCCTTCTCCTTCTCTCCTGGTTCTTCTCCCTTGTGATACCAGCATATGTTAGTCTCTCCCAACTTCAAAGCTGCTTCTTTTACCTCTCTTGCCTCTCCACCCATCAACCCTTTCTTCATGTTGGTTCATTAAACATGCTCTTCACAATCATCACAACGTGGCTGCCTTCCTCTGATCCCATAGGGGCCTCCCAGTTCACCTTCTTCTGGAAACTGCTCTTTCAAGGGACTGATCTCTTCCTAGCCAAATGCCAAAATCATTACCCCAGAAGAGTCTCCCTTGTCCTGTCAACCACAAGATCATCTTGATTTTACCTCCTTGCCCCATCAACCATCTTCAGCAGAGTTAATTAGGTGCTGCTTCTTTAAGTCTTGCCCTCCTTTGGTTCCCAGGACTCCACCTGATCTGGCTCTTCTCCCTACCTTTTAATTTTCCTTTTGCCATGGCCCTCAGGTGATCTTCCTCATTCTCCTTCCAGGTCCCCGTGGGCATCTCCAAGGCTCTGCCTTTAAACCCTTCTTTCTCCCCTCTACACATCATCTCTGGGTATTCAACACAAATGCAACTCCCATTTCCGTGCTGATGGCTCAGCTCCAGACCTCTTTGCTTCTGAACAAAATAAAACCTCAGCCTGCTGCACTGGCATCTTTCAATTGATTTTCAGTTCAAGTTCAACACGGGTGATAGAGCTCATCATCTCCCTACACACACACACATCCACCTTGTTATCCATTTTCTTCACCCGATCCTTCCTGGCATGCAGGCTCATAACCAGTCTGCCGTTTTGGACTGCAACCTCTGCCTGGCTCCTTGCATCTGGGCAATGTCTTCATCTTGCAGAATATTTCTCAATAACTGTTCTCTGATAGAGCCTTAACTCTCCAAGCTCACAGATGGCTCCAGGCAATTTAATAATCACAATGAACAGCCTTAACAAATGCAATCTTGCCTTCTTTATATCCACTGAGAATTAGAGTTGACTCAATCAAAGGACCTTTCCATTGGGAATTGACAATTTGGCTAAACTTTTGTGCAATACTTCCTTTGGTTTTTTTGGTGAAATTTTGCTTTGGAAAATACCTGGACATTTGAAAAAGTCAAAATTTTTGAAAGATTCTTCAAAAAAATAAAAATAAAACTGAAAATCTTTTGTGAGATGAAAAATATGTTTGCAGGCAGATGCAACAAACAAAAGTACAAGAAAAATTGTCAAATGCCTTTGCCTTTGAAACATTTCAAAAGGCCAGCGGGACACATGTGCAAGCCCTTTGAAACCTGTCAAACCTGTCAGAAATACTCCAAGCATTACCTCTTTAAATATATGGTTCTGGAGCATTTGACTTCTGGTTACGTCTGCACCCGGACCGAATGGTGCGGCTGGCACTGGGATTGATGCCAGAGCTTGGAGGACCTCGCTGTAAATGTTCACAAAATGAATGCACTATCTTCTTTCAAACTGCCTCTTAAATCTCCTTGCCCATGATGCCTGCTAAAAATGGGACAGAATTAGGCTGCTGGTGTACCCATCCTGCTGTCCGCTGTTGTCTCACTGTTTCCTATCACTCCTCTACCTGTTTCTTGTCTCATACTCAGGCTGTGAGCTTCTGGGGGCATCGACTGTTGTTGTTGGCTTGTTTTGTGTTTTGACACCATCTAACACCCTGGGTCCAGGACCACAGCTCTTCAGGCCCAACAATAATGGAAATAATGCCTCTTTCTCAAGATGCACCAGAAGCTCCCATCATCATGGTAGTTCATGGGCTGGGAGGATCATGGGAAATATGGTCTGGCTGGCGAATCCAGCACACAAAGAAGAATGAAGATGTGAAGCGGTTGATCTACAATTTCCAGGAGACATTGTGGCACCAATTTAAAAAATGGTAGCAGTAGTGATAATAACAGTAGCACCAGTAATAGTAGGCAGAATGCTGGGCAAGGTGGCACCTTAGAGACTAACTCATTCAGAAATGCATGGACTTTTGTAAGTGACAGCCTACTTCCTTAGAGGCTAACAGTAATGTAGTTACTATACTCATAGTATAGCAGTCATCGTTGGCAAGCCCTTGCAGTTGAAGATGATTGTCCTCCATGATTGCCTTATCTTGGGTTCCAAGATGGTTGACATGGCCGATCTAAGATCGACAGCCTTTGTTGCGGCTCGTGTGCATGTGTCCATGCGGGGTGGGTAGCTCTGGTTTCTTGGTTTGGTTCACGACATGCTGTTTCCACCACTCCCGTTTTTCCATCTCCTGTTGTCATTGTGAGGTTTCAAAGTACTGAGATTTCTGCAGCAAGCTCTTCCTCCAGTTGGGGCGGTCCTGGGCAATCGTCTCCCATGAGTTGATGTTGATGTTGCATTTCTTCAAACTGGCCTTGAGGATGTCCTTGAAGTGCTTTCTCTGCCTTCCTCTTGAGCATATGTCTTGACTGAATTGGGAAAATAAAGCTTGTTTCAGGAAACTGGAGTCGGACATCCAAGTGACATGGCCGGCCCAGTGAAGTTGATGTTGGAAGAATAGTAGTAGCACTAAAAGGAGCTTTTACCTTTTGATACAACATTCCAGCTTTCCAAGAAAATATTTGGGGGGGAGCCCTGTTTAGCCAAAGCTTGATTGTCCATTGAAAAAAAGGCTTTTTGATGGAAGACTGAACCAGCTTTTTACTCTGCCTTTTCTTTCTTGCATCACTTGTTAAAGCTGCTTCAGCTTTATAAATGTGCAATAACTTGTTTTCTCACCACTTACGTTGTCCCATAAAGTTGCTCATTTGAGATCCCAAGAAGAAGATCCAGGAACATTTAAGCAGGATGTCTTGTATTTCTCTATAAGATGCTGAAGGGATAACGAAGAATGAGAGAGAAATCCCTGCTGCTTTATTTGAAACTGAGCATGTGTTTGTGGCAGTGGAGTGGGCTGATGTATGGTGCATATATTTAGGAGGCTTAACTCTGAAGGTCTGTTCCAGGTTCTTCCACTGATTTATTATGATTTTAGGTGGGTCACTAACTCTCTCAGTGCCTCAATTTGTCCCCTCCCTGCTGCATGTTTGGGTACTAATAGCTATTTCAGAGGAGTGTGGGCACAATTCAAGTGCATCTGAGATCACCTACGGACACTGATGCCAAAGCAGTTCCTTTCCATATCGTTACTCATTAGCCTATACTAGTCATTAAGATCACAAGGGTAGGGATGGGGATCTGGAGGTAGGAACTGTTGTAGACAACTTGCAAGTACCAATATTTAGGACAGGGGATCATGGAAAAGCCTCAGGGGGCTTAAGAATCAGAGTAATACCCAGGTCATAGCACCAGCATAAAGTGCTCTCCATGCTTCTGGGGTCAGCAACTGCTCCAAGAGAAGAGTCTTCAGATCCCCAAATCTGTAACATCTACTGCTTGCTTCCTTTCAAAATGGATCATGCTCTTAAATGCAGATCATCAGCAGACTGTCCTTGGATGCTTTCCTCTGTTTCATTTCAGGGACAGCATTGTATTGCATTGCATTCATCCCATCTTACCGGCATTCATCCCATCTTACCCTTGTTATTCTCTTGGAGTCCTGGTACGCCAATCTCCAGATGACAGTCATCGATCGTCATGGAGTCGCTGCAGCTCTTGCTTTGATGCCATTGCCGCAAGGAAAGGATAAGCAATGGAGGTTCTGATTCAAGGCCTGAATTGCAGCCTGGAGCAATGGACAGGAGTCTTTCCATATGCTTTTCATCAGCCCCCATGAGAAACGACATAGAGGGACAGAGGCATGGGGCCCAGGCTTTCACCACTTTGATTGCGGAGATTAGTCAAAGAGTATTCAATGATTAGTCATCATCAATGGTGCAATGTCTAATTGAGAGGAGAAATCCACTGGGGTTCCCCAGGGGTCTATCTTGGGTCCTGTACTGCTTAAATCTTCACTAATGATTTAGATGATGGGATCAAGTGCACGCTTAGCAAATATGCAGGCAACACCAAGTTGGGTGCAGTTGTAGATGCTCTGGAGGACAGGGCAAGGATCCAGAATGACCTGGATAGACTGGAGAAATGGCATACAATCAACCAGATGAGAGTCAGCAAGAACAATGCAAAGTCCTGCACTTGGGGTTGAATAACTGCATGCACAAATCCAGACTGGGGAATGACTGGCTAGACTGGCAAGGTCCACCCTAACCTGGGGGTTACGGTATACCATAAGACGAGTATGAGCCAACAGCGTGCTCTAGTTGCTTAAAATGTCACCATCATCCTGGGTTGAATGAATGGGAATCATTTGCAAATTAAGGGAGCGATTTTTCCACTGTATTTGGTTTTGGGCCCCCACACATCAAGAAAGAGATGGACAGTTTGGAAAGAGTCCAGGGCAGGACGATAAAAATGATTAGGGACGTGGGATGCAAGACATATGAGGAAAGATAGAAAGAATTAGGATTATTTAGTCTGGAGAAGAGAAGACTGCAGGAGGACTTCATACCAGTCTTCAAATACCTGGAGCACAGTTACATAGAGGATGGAGATGGGCTGCTCCTAGTCCTGTCCCCATATGGGACGGGGCTAGGAGCAATGGCCTGACGCTGCAACAGAGGAAATTTAGGCTGAAGATTAGGAGGAACTTTCTAACCACGAGGGTGGTCAAGCATTGGAATAGGCAACTAGAGAAGCTGTGGCATCGCCATCCTTGGAAGTTTTCAAGACCAAGTTAGATGAATATTTGGTTGGGATGGTGTAGTCACTGCTGATCCTGCCTTGAGCAGGGGCTGGACTAGATGACCTTGGGAGGTCCTGTGATCTTATAATGGGGTGTAGTTCAGCAGAGCATCAGGTGCATCATGTTCAAACCTATCCTCCCAAATGTTTCTTTTCACACAGCTTCTTGGGAGTAGTAGAAAATGAGAGCGGATCTGTTTTCTCTGCATGGATGGCAAAGAATGAAGGAAGGGGTTATTGTTCAAGATGAATGAGAAAAGAAAATGCCTTGTGCCTTGTTTTGAGAAACTGGCACCTTCCTCTTCTACCCAAGGCAAACCGCCCTTATCCCTCCATTGACTTCCCTCTTATCCTTGCATGACATGTGAAATGCCAGCAGGCCCAGCACCGCCCTATTTACCGGCCCCACTTCCACTCCTGAACTGCTACCCATTTTCCTTGCCCATCTGTGAAATCCTCACACCTGCCCCTGTTCTTTCAGATGCTCCTTATAAATAGCCACAAAGCTCTCACCCACTTCCAGAGCGCTTGCAAAACACTCGGCGTCAGCGATGATTAGACAGTGGGTGGGTGGTGACTGCTGTTCTCATTGCACTTGCCATAACTGCCTGGTTGTTACCTGCCACTCCTCTACTCTCTGCTCTCTATCTGTACCTTGAGCTGGTGGAGAATTTTCCAGTGAAGGGGTTTTTTTGGTAGAAAATACCAGTTCCTGGAAACCAAGCCTTTTATGGGAGCTGCGTACTTGTTTGGATAGGGGTGCAAGTTGGGAATCCAAGTGAGAGTGCAAGGCTTGTTCCTCCACAATAGCCAATAGTTCGGTTATTTGCAGGGTAGGTGACTGAGGTTCAGGTCCCTGCTTTGTTGCATGTGGAGCAAATAGCTGAACTCATGTCTCTCACATTTAGGTGAGTATCGGGCTATTGGCTCTTCTAAGGGAAGGGGATCACTCTGACCTTTGGATCAAGTCTGGAAGGGCTTGAGCTGTGGGACTGGAAAGTCTTCTGAAGTTGCATGAACTTCTATGGACTGGGAGAAAAGCCATTTGCAGCCCACTTGGCTAGCGCACACCTTGGCAGAATTTTGTTTTGCTGCCAAAATGCAACCAAGTGAAGACTCCTATAAATTAATCGTGTAACTCGGAGTTACAAGGTTAAAGTATAGGAGCGATTCTATCATCCCCTCTGTGTGCATCTGTGCCCCTATTGCAGGAGCAGAGAGGGGCAGATGTCTCCGTGTTCCTGTAGCGGAGGACTAATGGAATCACTCCTGTACATTAGCTGGGTAATGCGGAGAAGATTGCACGCTGCACTTTGCTCATCCACTTGGGGATATGCAATCCCACCCCTCATGACTCCTATTTCCTACTTAGAGCGTCAAGTCCTTGAATCGTTCTGCCTTGCCGACTGCTTGAAACACTGACTATCTCTATGTTCGTACAGCTCTCAGCCTAACCGGGTCCCTGCTGGAAACCTCTGGGCAATGCACATATTCCCTTTGCCGAGGCAATGAAGTAAGTGGTTGCTGCGTAGGCTGGTGTTATGCTAACAGAGGCTGTCACACCACTTGGAACAACACAGCCAATTTCCTTTCCTTATCCTCTCTCTGTCTCTGTTTTACCCAGCTTCGGCATGATTCTGTTATTTCACAAGGATGTTTTCGAGGCTGAAAAGCTCGAGGCTTCATTCGTGTTTGTGAAAAGCTATAGGAACTGCAGAGAGGAGATGCTACGGGCCAGGCTTGTAAATCTGAATTTCCAAGAGCAAGAGCACTGGTAGGGCAGAGCGTGTGACCTTCACATCCCAGGCTCTTTTCAAGCCGTCCCTTCTACACTTTCACTAGTTTCTTAAAGCAAGGCACGAGGCATTTTCTTTTCTCATCCCTCTCGAACAATAGCCCATTCTTTGCCATCCGTGCAGAGAAAACAGATCCGCTCTCGTTTTCTACTACTCCCAAGGCGCTGTGTTAAAAGAAACATTTGGGAGGATAGGTTTGAACACAATGCACCTGATGCTCTGCTGAACTACACCCCATTATAGGATCACAGTACGGAGGCAGCTCTGTTACTAGGGCTTTATTAGGATGTCACTGGATAGCACTATCCCCTCCTCTGGCTTGCATTAGGGTCTTCTTCTCCCCGCTAGGTGACTGCTCCTAAACCAGACAGCATCTTTCTCAAGGCTTTTTTGCCCTTTTCAATAACAGCTTACATAAGAAGATAAGCAATGCCACATCAGGTCAGACCAACGGTCTGCCTAGCCCGGCATCCTGTCTCTGACAGTAGCAGCTGTAGCTGCTTTAGAGGGAAAGCATATGAACAGGGTAGATCTAGAGAGCTGTCTTTCTTGTCAGACCTTCCAGGCAGTCACCATCACTGGTTAGAGAGAGATCCCTGACTGTGCTGTTTAATAGCTGTTAATGGGTCTATCATCCATGAACTTGTCTTTTTGAGCTTGGCTATGCTACCTGCTTCTGCCACCTCCTGTGGCAATGAGTCCCATAAGGTAACGACGCGCTGCATGAAAAGCTGCTTTCTCTCGTTTGTTTTAGCTGTGTCTCCTGGTCGTTTCAGTGGGTGCCCTCTCGTTCTAGTGTTTGGGACCCGGTGAATAGCAGTTCCCTATTTGCTTTGTCCGCGCTCTTCATGATTTTATAGATAGCCAGGTGGCAGCCGTATGGGTCTAGAGGCAAAAGCCACCAGGACTCGTATCTTCTATTAGACTAAATAGATTTTTGCAAAAGAATTTCTTTGCAATTAAAGAATTTTTTTTGCAAAAATCTGGTTGGTCTAATAAAAGCTATGACCTCTACCATGAGTCCTGATTTTATAGACTGCTATCATATCTCCCCTCAGCTTTCCCTTTTCCAAACCGAAGAGTCCTGGCCCCTTTTAGCCTCAAACCAGGAATGACCCGACCTGTGTTTCCTTTGGCTTGTAATCCCGCGGTCAGAAAATCAGTGTTTTGCCGCAGGGATTTCAAACCCGGCCAGATCTGGACCCTGGGGCTTCACGCAAGAAGCCTCACTGGCTGGATCCAAACCCAGCAGCAGTAGCAACAGGGTGAACGGTGGCTCAAAGGGTTAATGCAGTTGTTGCATGCCCCCATCATTTATGGATGTCCGTAATGGGTTTCCATATCTGGGAATTGGTTGGTAAGCCCTACGCTCACTTGTCCTGCTCCTAAATTCCTGGCTGGATGCCTCCTTGATCCCCTTGTTCTATCACATTGCCACAAACACCCACGGGAAAAACAATCCTGGATGGGAGCTGCCATTTGCAAAAGCCAGCTCCCAGAATCCAGTGTATTCCTCTTCATTGGAGTAAATTATAGTTTATGAATATAATTAGCGGAGAGTTAGTACTCAGTGAGCTGCTTTCAACCTGACTCAACATAGTCTGAGTAGCACCCTCAGAAAAAAAAGCACAATATTCAAATGAGGTTTTTCAGCCAAATCACATGGTCCAGCGATGACAAACAGAAGTTCCTGATGATTTCGGCAAGCTTGCGTGCGAGGGGCGAGCGCAACAATTAGACTTGCTTGCTGTGTAGGGTACAGGTTGAGAGAGGGAATCAAAATAACAAATGGCGTGGAGAAAGTGTGAATGCAAAGGCTCCCGGTTCCTCCTCTTGCTCAAGATGTTCAGTAGAATTGGCGGGCAACCAGTTTCAAGATGCTTAAAAACCAAGTGGATATTTAATCCGTGGAAGTCATGGCCACAGGGGACTGAAACCAAACCCTTCGAGGGACTCGAGGAATTAAGACTTTAATTATACGAAGAGAGGCTGCTTATTAATGTGAAAAGAAAAAAAACCAGTGCTTTACTTTAAACTCAGCGCACCCCGGTGCTGAGTCCAGCTCACGCCCAAAAGAGGCATTGCATTAGTTTGACCCGACTCGTCCAACATCTGTATAGATCGGCTGCTTCAGCGGGGCTTTTTTAACATTTTTATCTACTAGCGGATTGAATCAGCTTTAGACAAAAGCACAAAAAAGTCCCGCTGAAGCAGCCAATCTATACAGACATTGCGGAGCCAGGTCGAACTAATAATGTGCTGCCTCTTCCAGTAAAACTCAGGGATTTTTTTTCCTTCATGTCTGTCAGCAGTCAGACTGTCCAGAGTCTTATTCAGTGGGATAAAAAAAATGAATGCTAAGAAAGCATGGAGTTGCTAAAACAATTCAATATTAGCTTCTTCTACCCCGCTGCCTGCTCCCACCGAAGTCAGTGTAAAACATTTATGGCTTTAAAGGGGCAAGTTAGATCCACCCTGAGCAAAAATCAGCCATGTGCTCTCTGAGATTAGGAAAAAAATTTCCCAGCGGTCAGATTTTTATACTCGCTCGTGAGTTTGTTTGCACCTCCCTTTCAGTTGTCTGATTAGACAATAGGCCCTCTGGTTTGATCTGGTATGCCAGTTCCTATCAAGCTGTCCCTAAAGTGCTCCAAGTTCAGAAAAGTACAGCAACCAAATCATGTAGTTATTTTAACAATATCCATCCCAGCAGGCTGCATCCTATGGAAGGAAGAGGAAAGACCAAGAGAAATAAATTCCCTTTTTGCTGACGTCCTTGCAGTCTACACACATGGGGCTGGGGGAAGATCTCCAATCCATGATGGAAAAGCAGTCGTTCAGCCCCGCGGCCTGCTTGTGGCAAGCTCAGCAAGGAGCCGTGAAACTCGGAGCCTCGTTACACCGGGTGCCTTAATCCACGCAAATGTTGATCGGTGCTCGTGCTAGCTTGGAGTTTGGAGCAGTCGCTCCTCAGGCCAAATCCAGCTGTTGGGAAACTTTGGATGAGCCCTGCAGCCCATCGTGTTCGTACCGCTAGTGAGAAAACGGGAAACGGGGAAAACTTTCCTTAGCCATGAACCCTTCTGCAGTGGAGCTATTTATCACGCTGTTTCACATAGCTCGGGCTGGTCTGCAGTAACCCAGGCTCATTAAACAGACTGCCAAAATGCCAGCAGGTCAGCTAATTAGCCCCACAACAATTCAATTAGTGCGTGCGATTGGAGACACCCGGCGTGCACGCAGACATGCCGCACTGAGGATAGAGCTACTTCAAGGAGCTCGTTGGATGAGCCGCTGTTAGTAATTCCTTTGAAAAGAGTGCACTTGGTGTGACCCTGGCTGTCACTGGAGGCGTTCAAGGATGCTAGCTCTTCCTCCTTTGAAAATGTGCTTTCGACCTTGCTGCTTTTACTAAAGCTGAATCCTACAGAAATGAGGAACATAAAACATAATGTATTACCACGGGGGGTGGGGGGGAGGTTTCTGCTGTATTTATCCATATAGGTCTCATAGAGCAAGTTGCTTATAAGTACCAAATAATTTTTTTTTTCCTTTACTTATCTTCGTATGCTGGGTATGGTAATGACAGCCTTCCTGACTGTTTTAGGGCAAAGACTGGAATCTGAACGAAGCCAATTAAACTTACCGGCAGAACTGTCATAGTTTTCAGAGAGGAGAAAATTACACATTTAATAGCAGCCCATGGGCCAGCATTAAAAAGTCGCCAGTAGATTTGTTAGAAAAATAGCTAACGGGATGCATCATTCCCACCCCGCACCCCAGCCAGTGTTGAAAAATGCCGTTTTGTTGCAATCAAATGCTGTACGGGCATGTGTCCGATACAGAAATTCAGCTGAAAGAACCCATTAAAGTGAAGTGTTTCAGCAACATTGAAGCATACCGCGTCAACATTTCAGAACTATTTTGATGAGTTTTGTTTCCAGAAAGCTGTTGGTTCAGAAGCTTATTCTAGCTTAAACATTAAAAAATTCCACATTGAAATATAGCATTTCTCAGGTTTATGGGGACGGCATGTTTCCATCCATATGAACCATATATTTTTTGGGGGTGGTGAAAACCTTGATATGTGAGATTTTACTGCACTGGAGAACTAAGAGAAATTTGAAAATAGCAGAATTTTCCCATGCAAAGAAAACCGCGGTTTCATCACAGCTCTCGTTAGCAGCCAACACCTAACAGAAGCTTTCCCATTGAGAAGAGTCACAGCAGGGTATGACTGAACCTGATGTCATTATTCAGTTTTTCCTCCTACGGATGAAAAGTCACTTGACTCGTAGGTCGAGCTAAGCTTGACATGAGGAGTGGAGTTGAATTTCTAAAACCCTCCTGAATTCTTTAGGAAACAAGGTGCTGAATGAATACGACAGCATCATCCTAAGCATGGGCAGATCTCGAACTTCGGAAAAGGTGGGTGCACATGGTGAGGTGCATCAGCACATACAAAAAACAACACATTTTTTTCTCCAGTTAAGCTAGAAACTTTGATAATACCCTAGGGGCCCAGGATTGTATTATTTCATAGTTTCATAGTTAGTAGGGTTGGAAGGGACCTGAGTAGATCATCAAGTCCGACCCCATGCCATGGCAGGAAAGAGCACTGGGGGTAAACGGCCCCGGCGAGGTGATTATCTAGCCTCCTTTTGAAGACCCTCGGGGGAGGTGTGAACACCACTTCCCTTGGAAGTTGGTTCCAGATCCTAGCCGCCCTGACAGTGAAGTAGCGCCTCCTGATGTCTAGCCTGAATCTACTCTCCATCAACTTATGGCCGGTATTCCTTGTTACTCCCAGTAGTGCCCGGGGGAACAGGGACCCCCCCAATGCCTGCTGCTCCTCCTTCGCCAGTTTATCCACGGCCACTAGATACTCTCTCAGCCTTCTCTTGTGGAGGCTGAACAGGTTCAGGTCCTGTAGCCTCTCCTCGTAGGGCCTGCCCTGCTGCCCCCGATCATGCGGGTGGCCTCCTCTGGACCCTCTCCATGCTGGCCACATCTCTCCTGAAGTGCGGTGCCCAGAACTGGACGCAGTACTCCACCTGCAGCCTGACCAGTGCCACATAGAGGGGGAGGATCACCTCCTTGGACCTGCTAGAGATGCATCTGTGGATGCATGACAAGGTATGGTTGGCCTTTCTGACCACGTCCCCACACCATTGGCCCATGTTCATTTTGGCATCAATACTCACTCCAAGATCCTTTTCTGCCTCTGCACTGATGAGAAGGGCGTTCCCCAGCCTGTAGGTGTGCTGCTGGGTCTTCCTCCCCAGGTGCAGTATCTTGCACTTGTCAGTGTTGAAACCCATCCTGTTCTCATCCGCCCACCCCTGCAACCTGTCTAGATCTAGTTGCAGCCTGTCCCTCTCCTCCAGCATGCCCACTTCTCCCTGCATCTTAGTGTCATCCGTGAATTTGAACAAGGTGCTTTTCACCCCCTCGTCCAAGTTGCTGATGAAGATGTTGAACCGTGCGAGTCCAAGGACTGAGACCTGGGGGACCCCACTGCCCACATCCCTCCAGGTCGAAAAAGACCCATCCACCACCACCCTCTGGGTGCGGCCCTCCAGCCAGTTAGTGCCCCATCTGACTGTGTAGGCATCGATGCCACCGTCCCCTAGTTTTTAAATGAGAATGGGGTGAGAGAGAGTGTCGAAGGCCTTTCTAAAGTCCAGGAAGACTATGTGCCAAGGGTCCCGCAATGCCCTCTGCTAATTCCCTCAGCACTCTGGGGTGGAGATCATCAGGACCTGCTGATTTGAACACGTCCAGTGCCATCAGAAGTTCCCTGACTCGGTTCTCTCTGACCCTGGGCCTGGCAGCACCTCCCCTTGGTCTGTCGTGGATCCCAGTGTGGGGGATGCCGTGGTCCCTGCTCCAATGATGGAGGCAAAGAAATTGTTAAAGAGGTTAGCTTTGTCATCTGGTGTGACCGCCAGATTTCCTAGCGTGTCCTGCAGAGGCCCTACGTTACCCGGTACCTTCTTTTTACCCCCTATGTATTTGAAAAAGGACTTCTTGTTGTCCTTGATCCGGGTCACTAGTCCCAGTTCCATCTCCACCTTGGCCTTCCTGACCGCCCCCCTACAGCCCCGAGCAACCGAGGTGTAGTCCTCCTTGGTGATGGCCCCTCCCTGCCATTGGGTGTACACCTGCTTTTTAGCTTTGAGACATTCGTGGATGCTTCTGGTGAGCCATGGGGGCTTTTGAGCACTCCTTCCCCCTTTGATCTGCATGGGGATTGTCACCCTTTGGGCTTAGAGGCTCATCTCCTTAAGGAATGACCACTCTTCCTGGACTCCCAACTCCCCTACCTTCCAGGACCTCAGTGCCTCCCCAACTAGTCTCCTTAGCTCAATGAAATCCATGCTCCTGAAGTCCAGGGCTGCTGCTTTGCGCTGGATGGTGAATTCCAGCAGGTGATGATCGCTGTCGCCCAGGTGGTCGAGCACCCACAGACTCCTCAATGAGTCGTCGCCCGTGGCCAGGACCAGGTCCAACAAGGCGTCCCCCCGGGTGGAGTTGTGCACCTCCTGGGTTAGATGGAGGTCCTGTATCTCAGCTAGGAACCTACATGAGTGGTCAGACCTGGCTGACTGCTCTTCCCAGCAGATGTCCAGGTAGTTTAGGTCATCCATGATGACCATGTCCTTTGAGTTTACTGCCTCCACGAGCTGACCTGAGAATTCCCAGTCCACCTCTTCCCCCTGGTCAGGTGGCCTGTAGTAAATACCTCCCATTAAGTCCCTTTCCCCCTGACCCCCTTATATATGGACCCAGAGCAGTTCAGTCTGCCCCTCCTCTGACCCAGTGCTGTTTGTTGAGGACTTGTATTGCTTTTTGATGTAGAGCGCCACACCCCCGCCTTTCCTCCCTGTCCCATCCCTCCTGTACAGCCTATAGCCCTTGATGTTCACCGTCCAGTCATGCGTTGGATCCCACCAAGTTTCAATGAGACCCACTATGTCTGGGTTGGTGTTAGCTAGCAGGAGGGCAAGTTCCTTCTGCTTGTTCCCCATACTGCGAGCATTAGCGTAGAGGCATTTAAGGCCTCCTGAAGGTGCATGCACTGCCCCCCTAATCCCAGGACTATCTGGCCCCCTGTCTCTTACCTGGTTATTTCTTGTGCTCGTTGCCTGTCTTGGCAGGGTTGTTCTTGTGGGTGGCTCTCTGTTCGGTGTTCCATGGCTCCCTCCGTCCTCAACTTCCCCTTCCGCTGACGAGTCTAGTTTAAAGCCTGCCGGAGGAGTTCAGCCAACCTGAAAGAGAACACACACTTAGAGAACACATTTAGTTTAAGATTGAAGTAAAAACAAATATAACTTAATTGGAATGAGTTCCAAACAATCTGCAGGGTTTTGAAATAGGAGTTTCATTACCAGGAGCAGCGACCAGACAGTAGAATTGCACAACCAAGGATGTCTTGATTGGTGGAGTATGAAGACTATTAAACGAAAAGAGGGTCATTACCACGTGTGGAATGAAGAGTTTAGAAGGGGTCAGGTAGATTATAATGAGCCATGTAGTCAAGTAACTCCCTCAGCACTGCCTGAATAGAAATGCTACCACTACTGCCGGGCAGGTGGTTTTAAACTTTGAGTGGATCAGGAATCAGAGCAGCGGAGGGCACAAGTGCACCAGTAAATCCCCTCTAGATCCACCACTCATCTTATGCTGATAATTTGGGCTGATCTAATTGGGGATGATTCTGCTTTGAGCAGGGGGTTGGACTAGATGTGACCTCCTGAGGTCCCTCCCAGCCCTTCTTTTCTATCATTCTGTGACTCATACTGTGGTAGCCTATTTCATCATCATCTCAGCCCATTACAAAGGAGGCCACCTTTCATTATTCACATCTTGCAGTTTGGATAATGAGGCTAAGACAGGTGAACTGACCTGCCCTAGGTCACCCAACCAGGCAGTGGCAGAGCTGGGAATAAAACCAGTATCCCCTAACTCCTAATCCAGTGGTCTGGCCACACCATCTCTCAAAACCTGGCTGCTATTTCTTTGACTAAAGCAGGGTTCGGCAATTTTCTGCCACCACTTCTGACCCACTCTATGCCACAGGCTACTCATAGAGAAGTAGGGTTGGAGTGCCCAAGCTCCTTGCACGTACCCTCACCACTGACCTCCATTCCCAATGGTAATGGAAAAGGGCAGATTCTTCAGGGAGGATAAGCGTGGGCATGAAGTAACAGCAGGAAGGACTGTGGAGGGACGGGTCACTAAAGGGGTGGGTGGCACAGTGCATCTCTGATTCCCCCATGCTTTCCTGGGCCAGACTGGATCTTCACAGGCCAGAGTCAAGCTCTTTCCAGGCTGGATTCAGCCCATAGGTCATAGATTGCAGACCCCTGGACTGGCCCACCTACTTGAATTGCCTTGCATTGCATAAAGTTATTGTAAGCTTTGTAAGCAAATACCTCCCCTCTGTCACCCCTTGTATCTCAAATTGGGATCTGTGAACCTCAGCAGGTCCCTTTTAAACTTCTCCCATGCACCCTTTAACTTCAATGCCCCATGCAGATGGGAATATCTGTACACTGCAAGCACAAGCCTTAGAAGGGTTGTGCTATTCCTGGGAGTCTCAAACTCATCCAGCCCTGGGGATGAGGGTTACTGGCCTGCTCTGTGGGCTGGGTCAGGACCATGTACCAAAGGCAGTATGCAGGGCTAGGAGCCATATGGGAAAATCTTGGAAAAAAATTATCAAGGACCACCTTTGTAGGAGTCCAATGGGTAATATAATGCTGAAGGGCAACCAGCACGGGTTCGTAGCAGGTCGATCCTGC
Organism: Alligator sinensis; assembly: GCF_000455745.1. Lineage (NCBI taxonomy): Eukaryota > Metazoa > Chordata > Crocodylia > Alligatoridae > Alligator > Alligator sinensis. The sequence goes on along the minus strand of NW_005841973.1, from coordinate 704,105 downwards.
CTGACTAACCTTGTTTCTTTCTATGACCAGGTCACTAAGAGCTTAGATGCTGGAGTCGAGGTAGATGTCATCTACTTGGACTTTAAGAAAGCTTTTGACATGGTATCCCATCCAATTCTTTTAAACAAATTGAACGGCTATGCTATAGAGGACTACACAGTCAGGTGGGTGGCAAATTGGCTTAAGGGTTGTACCCAGAGAGTGGTGGTGGATGGTTCAGTATCGACCTCGAAAGATGTGGGCAGTGGGGTTCCCCCAAGGCTCAGTGTTTGGACCGGTGCTATTCAATATCTTCATCAGTGACTTGGACAAGAGCATGGAGAGCACCCTCTCCAAGTTCGCCGATGATACAAATTATAGGGCAAAGTTAACACACCAGAAGGTAGAGAATAGATACAGGCAGATTTTGACAGGTTGGAAAAATGGGCAGAATGAAATAGGATGAAGTTCAACAAAGACAAGTGCAAAGTGCTGCACGTGGGTAAAAAGACCCAGCAACGCACTTACAGGCTGGGGGAGGACCTCCTCGGCAGCACAGTGGTGGAAAGAGATCTCAGAGTCGTTGTTGACTCCAAGATGAATATAAATTGTCAATGTGACAAAGTAATTATCAGAGCTAACCGCACTTTGTCATGCATTAGTAAGTGCATCACGAACTGGTCGAGGGAGGTGATGCGCCCCCTCTATGCAGCACTGGTCAGGCCGCAGCTGGAGTACTGCATCCAGTTTTGGGCGCCACACTTCAAGAAGGATGTGGACAACCTTGAGAGGGTGCAGAGGATGGCCACTCATATGGTTAGAGTCCTGCAGGGAAGGCCTTATGAAGAGAGACTGAGGGACCTGGACCTTTTCAACCTCTGCAAGAGAAGGCTGAGAGGTGATCTTGTGGCAGTATACAAATTCATCAGGGGGGCAGCAGGGAAGACGAGACACTCTGTTTACCAGGACACCCCTTGGAAAAACCAGAAACAACGGCCACAAGCTGATGGAGAGCAGATTTAGGCTAGACATCAGAAATAACTTCTTCATGGTAAGGGTCGCCAGCATCTGAAACGGGCTCCAAGGGAGGTGGTGCTCTCCCCTACCCGGGGGGTCTTCAAGAGGAGACTGCACAAGCACCTGGCTGGGGTCACATGATCCCAGCACTTTTTCCTGCCATGGGCAGGGGGTCAGACTCAATGATCCTTTGAGGTCCCTTCCAACCCTGGCATCTATGGCACCCTCTGCTACTTGCAGTGCCTGTGGCACCCAGTCCAGCTCACATGCCAGACCAGTTCTGCATGCCACGTGCAGCATGCGGGATCAGTCCACAACCCACAGACCGGATCATAGGGTGAATCCAGCCCATGGGCCATATGTTTGCCACCCCCGTGCTATTCAGTCACCCACTTAGCACTGGAAAGCGCTCACCAAAGGGACAGTTCAGGCAACGTTATTAATCGGTTGTGTGCAAAAGCCCACATGGAGCACGGAGGTTTTTTATGTACGGGGAAAGGAAGTATCTGCTGACACAGCTTGTCAAACTCCAAGCAACCCGGGAAGCTGGCGTTTCAGCCCCAGCTCAACTGGCAGACTGCAGCATCTTTCTCAGAGTGGCTTGCAAGCAGAGGCAGCAAAGTGTGGTTTGGCAAAGGCATGGGCAGAGACAAATTGGGGAGGACTAGGGGGAGACTGTGTGGTCTGCAGATTTTATTAGCAAGCAGTCGAAAAATGACTATTTTCCGGGTCACAGCCATAACAGAGGTCACATTCCCATGGTACGAGTGGCAGTACAGTTGCATAGTACCATATTTTCTCACATACAATGCACCCCAGAAGAAGATGTGCACCTTGTTTGTGAAAGGCAGAATAAAGAAAAAAAAAGCACTTTCCTTGTAGTAATAACTGCGTAGCAGCAGCAAGAGAGCGAAGCCTCCTCCAACCTTGGTAAGTGCTGAAAATTGTTCTCGCTGTATTCCTCACATATCATGCACACTCTAATTTCCAGCAGCTGATTTTTTTTTTAAAGATGTGCGTTGTACACAAGATAATATGTTAATAATATATATATTGACGCCTGATTCCCACTGGACTCAAAGGGAGGTAGGCAGCTAAATACCTCTTGAGGGTGGGAGTCTTGCAGTGTAAACAGATGAGACAAGCTCCTTGTAAGCTTTTCAGGGCAAGGACCATCTCTTAGGACCTAATGGTAGACCAGATGCGGAGGAAGCAATCCTAGCTCCATTTTGAGAAGAAAAGACAGGTCAGAAGGAGGATCTGGGCATCTCCAAGTTAGGCACCAGGCCCCCGACACTGAATCCAGAGTCCAGCACTGGGATCTGGGCTCCTTATAGAGGTCGTGATGAGAGTCCATTTCAGGTTTCTGACTGTGAAGCATATTATTCTTTTTGGGTCTCCTTGCAGCAAATCCCAGGGTAGAGATCTCCCCTGGGGTATGAAATACATGTGGCTCGCCCGAAGTCAGGCGGCAAGGCAAGCATTAGAGGCCAGATGTTCTGAGCTGACAAACACATCTGCTCTAACCAGTGGACCATACTATCACCATAACAAACCATAATAGCTTTTACGAGGGGACTCTATAGCTTTCCAAGTTGTTGCTCCTTCCTCACCTCCTTTGCGTGATCCAATATATGCTTTCCATCCTGCCGGAAAGGTGAATGCACGGGGTCTGTGCCATCCCAATAGTTACAAATCTGTACGAGCCAGAATGGATTGCTTTGTGTCTTAAATCAGTATTTCCTTTTTGTCTCCACGAAACCGAGAGTACTTGGACGTGTTGTCATGACTACTGAAGAGTGAACTTGACTCATTTTAGCAGCTTTTGTTGCTTAGAAAAGTCTGATCTAAAAATTGGGCGAGGTTTTTTTTTTCTTTTTTGTTTTTTTTTCATTGATTGTGAAATACCATATATATATTTTTCCTTGGTAGTAGCTTTTTGTAACACCCACTCAGCTGGTTCATGCAGAGACACAGTGGCAATCTGTGCCTGCCATAATGCAGCCCATTTTAATGTTGTAGTGTAGCCTAAATTAATAACTCCCGAATTGCTGTCTCTCTCTATTTCCAACAATCTTTCTGTCATATATCAAAAGGTCAATCTGTTTTGAGCTCTTTTGTAGTCGACAAAGCTTTCCTATTCTAATGTATCATAATGCATTCTGATCTGTGTTAAAATTGGTGTCTCTTTTATTTTTATTTTAATGGAACTTCCACTGTCAAATACATTCAAAAAGAGTATTCAAGAGAACTGAAATAATGTATTGCATGATTGGACTGAATGCATGGTGATGTGCCATTGACTTCAGTGGAACGGTACTGGGGGATGACTCTGAAGTATCAGGAATAAAGTTTTCTGAGAAGTTTCCAAATTGCTGCTGTTGCTCAACATTTAATCTGAAACTGCATTTTATTTATCTGTCAGGGGAGCACGGTAGAGTTAGGCTGAGAACTTCACAGTTGCTTCGTCTTGGCCTTGCTGGGAGTTTCTGATATTGCTCTGAGTAGAGTTAGCCCAGTGCTGAATGCTCCTGGAAATCCCATGCACATTTATATGGGCAAATCTGAGGGCTGGAGCCCATAAAAAGCAACTAAGGCCAATTTCTGTGACCACCAAGGCAGATTTCGCTTTCCCTTTGTACACCCAAGGACAGCCTTCTCAGCACACAAGTGTGTTTTTGGCACTTTTGCATGGGTTTTTCCCCCCGCTGGGTGGATATGCAAGCATGTGTGCATAAACTGAGCATGCACAATAGGCTGCATGCTGCTGGGGCAGCTACACAGCGATGTACACGGGCCCATTCTGCATGCAGAAGTCACAGCAATGTAGCTGGCCAAAAAACCCACAAGTCTTCTGCAGTGGCAGGTCCTTGAGACGAGGATGAGTCTTCTAGCAAATAGAGAAGTCACTGGTGAGTCCATACATGACTGAGGAGGCCATGAATTACAGGTACTGGATGGAAGAGGGTAGAGGTGGCGGTGGCAAGCTGTCCCATGCTTCAGCCCCAATAGCTGAGTGGTTGGGGCACTTGCCCAGAAAGTGAGAAAACCCAGAATTAGCCCTCGTTGACCCAGGCAGATTTAAGTCTGTATCTCTGACTTCCTGACACAAAGCTGTAACCATCTTGCCTTTTCCTTCTTGGCTTTATCCCAGACTTAATCTCAGGTACCTGTGTACATGTCCGGTCAGGCTACTAGACCTGGGCAATCCATGCATGTGTTCTTGCAAGTCTACAGCATAGTTGGGGGGCTGGGGGACAGGACTGGTGAGGAGAGGCAGAGGGAACTGGGCTGATTTAATCTGCAGAAGAGAAGACCGAGGGGGATTGAATAGCAGCCTTCACCTCCCTGCAGGGGGGCTGCAAAGAGGATGGAGCTGGGCTGTTCTCAGTGGGGGCAGATGGCAGGACAAGGAGCAACAGGCTCAAGTTGCAGCAAGGAAACTTTCTCATGAGGAGGGTGAAACACTGGAATGGGTTACCTAGATAGGAAGTAGAATCTCCATCCTTGGAGGTGTTGAAGACCCAGGTAGACAAAGCCTTGACTGGGATGATGTAGGTGGGGCTGGTCCTGCTTAGAGGAGAAGGTTGGACTAGATGTGACCTCCTGAGCTCCCTTCCCACCCTCATTTGCTATGATTCTATGTGTATATCATTAGTTCCTGTTGTTGAGAAGGATACCTGCAAATGGCTACTAGCTTTAAACACAGTCAGTGAATTGGTTTCACTTGATCTCCTTTTGCAGAGGTGCTATGATTTAAATCCTGCAAAAAGGGGAACAGAGATTATTCTATTTAAATTGAGTCTTAAGTGCCTCAGGTTTAGTGCAGTATCACCACAGCCAAGTCTCCATTTCTTTTTGGAGTTTCCAAACTTCAAGTATGTATGCATGTTTCCAACAATTCTAATAGAATAAAAGCCTTACAACTTCCGTCTGTCTGTCAGTACCGCTCTGGGCCAGCTGCACATGCACGGCCTGGAGCCTTACGACAGGCAGACAGACAGACAGGTGGAGGCAGAGGTGGGGGCCGAGGCGGTCGGGGCCAGGCTGGCTGTGCTCCCCGCTGCGGGGCATGGGGACCAGCCATGTGGGGGCGTGGCTTGCAACCACGTCCCAGGGCCACGCCGTATACCACGTAGTTGCAGCTGGTGGGTGCTCCCTGCACCTTGGCCTCTCCCTATGGCATGTGCATCCCGTGCCACACATCCGCATGCCGCGTTCCCCCCATGCACCCTATGCCACACCACAGCCAAGCGCCACACTGTGTGGCCACAGCCAACAGATGTCCTCCCACCATAGCCACTCACCCCCCCGGCATGCCATGCACCCTGCATGCTCTGCACCACACCCTGGGGCCATTCCCCATGTCACACAACAAAAGCCAGCAAGCGTTCCCCATGCCACGCTACGTGGCCATGTGACACCCCCCTATGCAGCCTTACACAATGCCTCCCAGCATGTCCTGCGCCACACCACAGGACCCCACACCATGCAGTCACAGCTGGCAGGTGCTCTCCCTGCCATGGCCTCTCCCCCACGCCACGCCACGTGGCCATGCACCAACCCTCTGTGCTCCACATGCCACACACCCCTGTGCGCCCTGCACCACACCCTAGGGCCACTCCCCATGGCACGCCCTGCCCCGCGGCCATGTGCCAGCGCACATGCCCTGTGCCACACCCCAGGGCCAGTCCCCACACCATGGTTGCTCCCTGTGCCACACCCTGAGGCCATGCCCCCTCGCATGTGGAGCAGGGATGGACCCAGAGCAGCAGGGGGAGAAGGGCAGGACTGGGAGCAGCAGCAGGGGGTGGGAGAGCAGAGCAAGACCCAAAGCGGCAGCAGGTGGAGAGCGGTGGGATTGGGACTGGATCTGGAGCAGCAGGGGGAGGGTGCAGGGCCAGACATTGGTCTCCATCCCTGCCCCCCCCCACCACCATTCATGATGGGCGTTTTGCTAGTATTGATCATATTTTCCTCCAACTTCTTAATAAAAATGTTTAGGTCTTTAGATTTCTCTTCATATTTTAGTGTCTTCTGTTCTATTCCTTGTTCTTCTTCCCTCCATGCCCCCTGTTTTATACATTTCTGAGGCCCTGAGTCAATCATTCAAGCTCTCTGAAGAAGTATTAAGACAACAGATCCCTTCCATGTTCCAAATTTTGACTTTCTTTGCTGAAATCCTGTATACATGACTCCTGGCAAGTCTTGGATTTCATGGCATAGCTGTCAAAGATGTCCTTGTGTCATGCACTGTTAACTGGGAAAAGATTAGAGATGGCAGGCTGGCTGGTATGGATAGTTTCAGAAAACAATCTCAGGGGCATCATTCTCCAGTATCTGACACCTGGTCAGTCAAGACTTCACATGGATTTAATCATCTGACACATCACAGAAATGTTCTTTAATGACTACAGCCACAGCCTCAAGCACATCAAAGAGGACGGTAGCTCTGTTGTGATCTCACCCTAGAATTGTGGACAGGACCATTTGCTTTGCAGCTCTGTGTGATACATCTTGTTCCTCATAACTAATGGCTTATTTCACCTGCTCTTAAATCTCTGAAGCAATCCTAAAATTAGATCTGGGTGGGAAACTGTTTTCTTGTTCTGGGAACATGTCGGGGATTTCAAAGGTGGGTTCCCATTTGTAGCAGGCAGCTTTTAAGAGAGCTTTTAAATAAGAGAGAGTAAGTGAGCAATAATTCTCCCTGCCTTTGCCATCACCCTGGCTGTGAGTAGGGTTGGCATGTTGTTACAGCTGTGATGGTCCACTTAGGGCATGTATGTTCCCTCCATCAATTGTAGGAGACTTTGGGTTCAAGTCTCTGCTTTAACTGGTTTGGTTGCTCTTAATCCGCTCTACTGGAGCTGATCCACTTTGTAAATAGGTATTTGGTGGACTGTACAGAGAGAAACTCAGTGGATAGCCTCATAGTTAGGGACAGATGTCAAATGTTGGAGATCCAGGTTCAAATCCCTGCTCTCTCCTTGTTAGACCATAAATTCATCAGATGGCTCTTGAGGTCCATCATTGTTATCAGTAATCCCTTGATTCATGGATGATTTCTACAGTGGCTTATTGGTGGGTCTTGAGGTGACTTGAGAGTCCAATCCTTGTTACCACAAATCTGTCTGTAGAAATTGCAGGTCTTTCCACAGGGGAAAGTAGGCTGCAGGCTGGGATTCCCCTCCTTTTCCTTCCTTCCCTCTCTTTTGTCTGCTTTGAGGGCAAGAAGTTTTACCTCAAAATGGGCTGTCACTTGGTTGAGGTTGCAATGCCATTGGAGTTGGTTAGCAGCCAGCTCCTCCCAGCTCTTGATGTCAGCATCTGTCTTCTTGGGGCCTGCCTTCAGTTTCTCCTTCTAGCATTTCATCTGGTTGCTATGAGATCTCAGGCCACAAAAGAAGTTTTCATCAAAATCATCAGGCTTTCATGTAGGGCTTATTTTGAGAAATCAGCATTTTCTGTCAAAAAAAAAAAATCCCAGCAATCTTAATTGTCTCCCTTAGAAAGTCAAGAAACACCAAACACAAGAGGCGTTTGTACATACCACGTTTTTTGCCCTTTCTTGTGCTGCAACGGCATGACTGTTTTCATGAGTGGGTTTTCTGGATGCTTTAAAAGTCTTTCTGGAGCATTAAAGTAAAACTCAGATGTAGTTTAGTTTAGCTCACTGGGAATTAAAGCATTGTGTCCATGGATTCATTGCATGCAAACACAAAGGCACTCAAAGGTGTGTAATGATCTTCTTTGTCCACTAAATGGTGCTGCGGCTTTTTTTTGTAGTTCACCCCTTCACATTGCTTTCGCTTTCAAATTGCTTCCATTTTTCTTTCTTGTGCCCTTTGCTGGCTCCGTGCTCCCAAAGCTGTGTGGCAGGGCATGGTGTGGGGGGCCCTGGGCTGTGGGGCAGCACTGGACTGTTGCACTCTCCTGTGGCGCCGGCCAGGGACCCAGCTTAATTCATTCAAAAACCTATGGTGTACAAACACTGATACGACACTCCAAAATAAACAACTTTAAATTTTATAAACCTATTTAATTTAAGGAGGATTAAACTCCGTGGTGTGTACAGACACCCAAAAGAGTAAAACTACACACTAAGCTCCACCCCAAACCTTTGCTCCTTCATCTGTGTCATCTCTTACATTGGGAGGTACCTCTACATTGTGATCCTGTCTACAGTGCCCCAAACCCTGCCTCTCCTTTCTGCAGATTGTGTCTTTCAACCAGAGCTATGGGGGCCTCCCATAGCATAACTAGGGGGCAATCGGGGCACCATCCCTGAGTGGTGCTTACAGGGGTCCCTAGGAGCAGCCCCCAGGGAATCTGCTCATCTTCCTGTCCTTTAGCTGCAGGAGGTTAAGCCTAAGCTGCTACTGCCATGTAACAGCTGCCATCCAAGTGAAGAGAGCCCTGGCAGGTAAGACTGCACTCCTCCTCCACTCCAGCCCCACTCTCCAATGGTCAACATAATTCTCCCCTCTCCCTGCCCCAGGTGCTGAAAGAGTTTGCTATGCCTCTGGGAGCCTCTGAAGCATCCTAAAATGTCTGGCCTATGTGGCATTTTCTGCGTGCAGCAGTGACTTTCTTTGGGTGTAGGACTGGCAAGGGCCTGAGTATTCAGAATCTGGAATGGACTTCCCAAGGAGATGGCGCAGTCCCCAACCTTGGATGTCTTCAAGAGAAGACTGGATAGACACATTGCTGGGATCATTGGATCTCAGCAGTATTCCTCTCCAGAGCAGCGGGGTTGGACTTGATGATCTTTCAAGGTCCCTTCCAGCCCTTCATTTCTGTGATTTCTATAAGAGTAGAACTAGCAGATCTGCCAGTCACAGACACCCGGGGTGAGCTCAAGTGTTACGGAGACAGCTTTGAAGGCTGAGCATCTCAGCTGCTCTGTACCTGGAAGATGTGCCTCTATGCAGCTCCCAGCACATAGCCCGCTTTCCTTCACTTCCTTATTTTTTGTCTTCTCTAATTCTAATATGATTTCTGTTTGCCTTTGTCTGCTGCATCCAACTCCTAACACGCAGCACAACTCTTGCTCCAGGTGTTGGCGGTGTGGTTCGTTGGGGACAAGACATTGGCAAGCTGAGGATCCTGTCCCCAGCTCTGATCTGTTGGGGCACTTCACAAAAGTCATGCCCCTCCTATCCTTTGGCCTATTTACAGTGGAAACTCCATGGCAGGGTTGTTTATCAAGGACTTGGTACAACAAGGTTTTGATCGACTGCAATAATAAATAGGTGATATTATTTTTTGCCTCTCGTTTTACACGGTGGGCCAGATTGACAAGATGGAAATCAACACCCAAATTCATCCCATGTCTAACCCATACCTTAGAACAAGTTATAATTCAGATGCCATTATGCCAAGGTGCTTATTAAGTAATTGAGGAATTTAGTGCCATCTATCAGTCAATAGAGCTGGAGCAGCTATCAGCCTAACAGTTCTCCAGGCTTCTTAAAAGCAAACAGTGTCTGACAAAGTGAAAGGCATTGGTGACATATATGCATTTCCTTGTAGCGTTTCAGAGCCCACGGTACGGTAGAAGCCTTTTCTCCCAACAGCCAGTACAAGGAAACTGTCACAAAGAAATGAGGGATTTGATGTGTAACAACTAAAATAGGTAAGGGGCATGGAGAAGTGATTTATAGCTTGAGGAAAGACAAGGCAAAGTATGTGCAGTTTGGTGAAACAAATGAGGCAAGGGACATGCAATCAGTTTATAAGTACTCAAGTATATAAATAACATGCAAGGGAGAAGAGGCCCACTTGCAGGGCAGTCTACCCCGGGTTGTATAGCGGGATATAATGAAGTAGGACTGAGAGGGACCATTTGGGTCATGTATTAGGATGAACATATGGCCCATGAGACCCATCCAAGTACAAAATGGCCTCTTCGGGGAAGTGGTGGAGATACCACAACTTCAGAGGAAAGGAAGAATGGTTTTGCCCAACTTGGAAGCTACTTTTGAAAATGGCATGGCCACAAGCAAGACTTGCATGCAAATGTTGTTGGTTCCTGTTCTCCTGTTGACTCCTCTCCTGCCTCCTGGCTGGCATAGGTGACCTCCTTTACAATCATCCTTTCCTGAGGATGCTTTCAACAAGCCCATTGCCCCATTCCTTGGGGTCACACACAGTCTCTGGTGGAGCAGAGCAATGAATCTTGCTCTCCCAAGGCCCAGCCTAGCCTCCTCCATCCTCTACCTTTGGAGAAGATGTAGAAGAGAAAACAAAGACCTTCCAGCCACCCCTCTACTAGCTCTGTGAGGGCTGTGCAATTCCCGCCGCTCAAGTTTGGCCCCCAGATCTCATTGAGAGGGTGGTGGGGTTCTGCTAGAGAGAAATGGCAATTTTCATAGAAAATTCACTCAAGAGTCTGTACCTACTCTAACTCCTGGCCGGTCTCTTCCTTGCTTGGTGCCCACTGACCCTTCACTCGCTTCAGAGGGTTCCCAGTTGAGAACAGTGTGTTGAGTTCTGCTCCAGCTGCAAAGATGGTGGATGTATAACTTTGGTGGGAAGTGCATCCATTACCATGGTGTAGCTACTGTACATCGATATCCACATCCTTTTAAGCATTTCTTGATTCCTTAGACACCGTTGGTGAAACCCCAAATGCTACCAGGTATAGCCATCCCTATTTGAGATGCTAAAAGAAACCCAATCCTGGCTCTTATTCTCCTCCCCTCAGAGGATGGTTACTGGGAATTTCTTTGATCCTATAGGGGTTTCACAGAGCCCCTGAAGTTCCTCACTCCCATTGCAGTCCTTGGGATTCTGGCCTCTCTACAAATTGGCCCTAAAATGGATGTAGTTGCAGTTGGCATCGCCCTGCCGAGCTTTTTACCATGGGCAAGTGTGTAGAGTGGATTCTTGTCTCCTTTCTATACTATCTCCAGTTGTGTTGGAGTAGTGATGGCAGAGGTGCAACAAGCAGTTTTTGCTCCCTGGCTAGTGGGTGCAAAAGCGTCTGCCTCCAGGACTAGTGCCTCATTCGCCCACCCCTTCTTACCTGCTGCTGCGATTGTCCAGGGAATACGCAAGAAGTGATATCTTTTTTTAGTAATAGCTTTTACCCAACAAACTACATCATTGGGAGAGATGTTAGATGAGCTTTTAGGCTTTTTGTAGTGATATAATTGCCAGTGGGGGGATCAACGAGAACCACTTCCACAGAGTGATCCCTGGTAACGCCTGTGACAGCCAAGGTCTCCCAAATCAACAAAAAACACCAAAGTGCACAAAGATAAAGATACAGACACTGTTTTTGTCATACAAAAGAAAGAAGAAGTGCCTGTGGGGTGCAGATAGGTTAGCAGAAAGAGACTCTGGAGAGACTTTTGACAAGCTTTAAGAGGCATTGGGTGTTGGCTGCAGCCATGGTTGGGAATTGTGGCTGGGCTGTGCCGTTCCAGTGCCCTGCTGGGACTTAAAGCCAGAGGTTCCTGGCTAGAGGGTCTTGCTCCTCCATGCAGGGTCAGACTGATTGCCATGTTTGGGGTTGGGAAGGAATTTTACCCCCTGGTCAAATTGGTGTGGATGGTGGGGGGTTTCTTCTTTGTCTACAGTGGGGGGAGTGACCCTCTACCTGGGATCTCCTGACTGTATATTAACAACCATTAGAGAAGCAGGATGTTGGCTGCCATGGCTGTTTTACCTGTGGCAGGTTAGGGTGTAATGTCTTGTGGTGTGTCAGGGTTGACGGTAATTTTACAAGAAGTTTAGATGATGAATTTGCATAGGATGGTTTGGATGGGGATGATCCTCTACCTCCCTTCTGGCCCGATTTTTTTTCTCTATGATTTTGGGCATCTATCTGATTCCACAAAGGGTATGAATTCCTCACCATCCTTTTGATGGGTCTCAATCTCCCAGTAATGAGCTCCTTTTCTTCTGCTAATCATTTGTCTGTCATCCCTGAGAATTTCTCTCCCCTGCCCCATCTTCACAGTACTCCTCTTGGCTGTGTTTCCCTCCTCAGACCTGATAAAGAATGCCTCGCATTCAAAAGCTTGTCTAGCTTTTTCCAACCATGCCTTTGGTCCAATAAAAAATACCACCCCCCAAAAAAAATCATTGACCTCTTTCAATTATATAGCATTGGGCCAAGAAAAGATATTACCAAAAACATGTTGCTTGTCTAAGCTGGCTTAGAAGAATTAAGTTAAATTAAAACTTCAGCTGTATAGAGCTCGGCAGGAAGCATGAGTTGGCAAGGTCTGGTCTGCTCTAGGTGGGCTGTGGACAAAAGCAGCTCCAGGATTGCTATTTTAAGAAGCACGACAGCTACTGTAAGTGCTGCCTGGTGTTAACCAGCATATGGAGAATACATCATTTAACACAGGAGGGACTGGATTGTGTTTTTCAAGCTGTTTCTCTTGGCCCTGTAGTGAAGCAACAGGACAAAGCCTTTCACCTGGAAGAAGGTCAGCCTGTATTTTCATCAGAAACCTGCATCTACCCCAACCCTGAATCTAGGTTCTCGAGAAAGTGTCCCTGTTCCTCCCCCCTGTTTCATGCACCACTTAATGTCTTAGCTGCTGTCAAAATGCAAAGCAAAAATACTAAGACACTATGAGAAAATATGTACTTGTTGCACGAGCACCCTTCCAGGTCAGAAGCCATATTCATTTCACGGGAGCATATTTGATCTAAATGTCCATTTTGAAACATCTGGGTTCTTTAGGCAACTCAGTTTCAAATTCCAAGCAAGGGAGACTCAGTCCTTTTTCCTCTCACACAAGCTAATTGCACAACGGGTCAGTCTTTCTAAGGAGATATTAAAATTAGATTTGGCTGGGAAAAAATGTCACTGAACCATCTTTGATTTTTAAAAATGCTGGTTTTGTCCATCAAAAGTTTTTAGAAAGTTAATTTTTGATACAGCAATCAGGACTCACGGTACAGGTGGTATCTTTTATTAGACCAAATAGATGTTTGCAAAAAATATTATGTCTTTAATTGCAAGCTTTCAGGCACAGACACCATTCATCAGGCATTGGAGAAAAGATTGTAAAAGTTCTCCTGGGTAGAAATGAAAGTTTATATGTCATAGGAGACAGGGGCAACTGGTGCCACCTTAGTCAGGGGGGGCACATGCCCCCCCCCAGCAACCAGTCAGTGACCGTGGGAGGGGCCCCCCATGGCCAATCTTGCCAAAGCTTTGATAGGGACAAAGTTTGGAAACCACTTTTTTTCCCTTTATAAAGTGTTTATTCCAGAAAATAATAATAATAAAAAATGGGTTTCTGATTTTTTTCTTTTTTATTATGTTATGGTGGGTTTTTGAGGATTTGTCACTTTTTAAATCACTTTTTCATGGCATGTCTCACTCGCTGACGTGGCACAACATAATGCAATCATAGAATAACATAACACGAGGGCTGAAAGGGACCCCAGGAGGTCACATCTAGTCCAACCCCCTGTTTCAAGAAGGACCAGCCCCAACTACATTGTCCCAGCCAAGGCTTTGTCTACCTGGGTCTTCAAAACCTCCAAGGATGGAGATTCCCCAAACTCTCTGGGTAGCCTGTTCCAGTGTTTTACTACCCTCCTACTGGGAAAGTTTTTCCTAATATCTAACCTGAATTTCCCTTGCTGCAACTTGAGCCTGTGATGACTGGCTCATGGTCTCACAAGAAATCAGTGGCATAGCTAAGGTTAGGACCCAGGGCTCCTCAGTCTTGGGCCCCTAGCAGATAATACATTTAGGATATCATTAACCTATTAATCACATCTTAAGTAGGAACTTGGCCATGTGTTCATTCAGTTAATGGTGCAATAAAACAGGCAATAAGCCACAAAGTTATTGCACAAAATAGATGCCGTAACTTTGTGGCTGGTTCTCTTGTGCCTTAAATTGAACATGTAGCCAGGATCAGCATCTTGGCGGTCCCAGTCTCAGAAGCACGCCTTTGACTCTGATGCATTGCCAAGGCTGGAGCACTGATTTGCTAACCAGTGCTCTGCACCAGGCATACTGGGCACCCGGCTGGCTGCTTGTCAGTGGAGGGGAGCCTGGGATCGCGATCCCAGGCTACCCCTGTACCGGAAATAGGGTACAATTGGGACCTGATCCCTGATCCTACAGTGGCGCCTCTTGCCTTGCCCATGTGGCATGGTAGGAGGCACAGTCATTGGGACCATGGATCAGATCCCAGCTTGCCTTTAGGTGAATATCTGCTAGGGGCCTTGGTGTAGCGCTCTGTTCACAGGGCCGCAACACTGCATGTGGATACGAGAGCCCGTGGCATTGTTTAACAAGCATTTGCTCTTGGCCTTTTTGGCTGTTTTCCCTTCCCATCACTGTTGTGCAATGTATTGCATGCCAGCCCCCTTTTAGTCATACCTTATGTACAGAGTTTAATTTGGGTAAGCACTGGAGACCCATGGACAAAGCGAGCTACCGTATGCTATCCTCTAAGGCAACCTTGAAATTTTCTCATCCCAAAACGAGATTTGTCAGCAAGGCACAAAAGTGACACTGAGCCAAGAGAGACCTTGTTTTCATTGAGTTTCTAATCAGGAAATAGGAAAGCTTTGGCTAAATGTTTGAACTGGACTCAAACAGGCTGGGCTGGACTGGACTGCTTCTCCCTCACCTGGACCAAAGGAAGTCGGAAGAAACTTGGACAATGACACCGCTCCAAGGTATGGCCAGTTGGAGTAACTATAAAACCTACTTGAATGTGAAACTAGAGAATAAAAAGTTTAATCACAAACAGGATTGCATAAAGTATAATCTCAGTGGAGACTGGATTCTTATCCTATTAGCTGGGCCAGCTTTTCTAACTCCTATGCCCCTATGGTAGGGGCGGGCAATCAGCTGCAACCTATGAAAGCTCATAACTCTCTGAATAAGTTAGTCTGAAGTCAGGCAGGAGGTAAGGCAGGGTGGCACTTAGAGATTAACACAGCTAACCACCTCTCTCTACTAATGGAGCAGAAATGATGCAAGGCAGGGTGGCAAGGAAAGGTGTGGGCTAGACCAGTGGTGTAACTTGTCCCTGGCAGGCAGAGAGGGGCAGAGGGCATCAGTGAGCCAAACAAAGGCATGTCTTCAAGCTAGACATCATCCTGAGAGACCCGTCGTACCCAGGAGAACTTTTGCCATCTTTTCTCTGATGCCTGATGAAGGGTGTTTGTGCCCAAAAGCTTGCAATTAAAGAATCTTTTTTTTTTTGCAAAAATCTAGTTGGTCTAATACATGATATCACCTCTAACACGAGCCCTGATTGCTGGTTCATGCAAGAGCTCCCAGGGAAATCAAGAGGACCGCTCATGTGAGTAAGAGCTGTTTGCAGCAGTAAGGGGAGCTGACTCCAGTCCTTTCAACTTTAGCCTAACTAGATGTTGATTTGTGCAAAATCACATCCAGAAATCCATCTGTTAGACTCTACTTAGCCATGTTAATTATATATTTTTTTTTCTTCTACTTCTGTTTTGTTTGGGGGGGGTTTTAAGGTTTTATTTCAGGTCCCTCTAGAAGATCTTTAGCCTCCTTGTGTCCAAAGCTGCAGGCTACAACTTTAACCCTTGCTAGGCATATGTCATTGTGAGCAACAACTACCACTTGTTTCAAAAAACGAGAAAGGGAAAAGGCTGGATTACAACTCCCTTTATGACTGCGTTAAACAAGTGCAATTACCTCGACAGTAATGGAAGCACTTCTGGAAATCAGGCAAGTTGTAATTTAGGTGTGTTCCTCTGTCCGCTGGGGTCTGAAAAAAGCTTGGCCTGAGGTCTTGGGTGGGAGGGGTAGCATTTATCCATGGTGCTTTAATATCTGTTCCCAAATTGCAGTGCTAATCTGGCTTCATTCTTGCGCTGAAATGCTGAAGGTTGATACTTAATGCCTCAAGCAAAGAGCACTACTTTGGATGCTTCAAGGCAGGAACATTTATTGTCACTGTACCAGAGCTGATGGGAAACAAATAGATGCACTTATGTTGACTTCAGTAAGCCATCCAGGGCACTAAATGCATAGAAGAGCCACCCTCCTTGCAGAGCTTGAATGTCGACGTAGCAGCACTTCCCGGAGCCAGATAGGCTTCAAAGTGGCAAGGGGCAATCTGTCTCATCAATGCACTCTTTGTTTTCCGAGTGACACCGGCTCCATGTCCTCCAGCCCTGATATTCAACGCCTGCCTCTTCTCCGAGGAAATGCTTTTGGTCTAGTATGTTTATGGACAGCAAGCTGTGAACCAGCTGTGTTGACACAGCGGTGTATCGGTTGTCATCCCAACCAGCAGGCCTGATTTGGGAAACGTCTGAGAGATTCTCTAGAGGCCTGTGCTAATTGCCTGTTTCCGTCTCAGTCCCAAATGCTTGTGCTCAGCAATGGCATGAGAGGCAGAGAGAGGAAAGGGAGACTTCCTCTTTGCTCTGTTCCAAGCACTGCGTGGGACAGGCAGTGCTGGCTTCAGATAAATTGAGCCACTTGAGAGCTACTGTATGCTCTACGGGCTCGTTAGTCCTTGGTAATCACTTCGCCATATGGAGTATCCAGGAGCTGGAGCTGTTTTCGCAAAGCCTTCCATCTGAGATGGGGACTTGTGAGCTAACTAATGCAGAGTTCATTGCACAGCTCAACCCCTGGACGTGCCCTCTCGATGTTGCTCTTAGATAACAGTCCAAGTTAAAGATCAGCCCACGTTGAATGGTCATCAGACCAGTGTGGTTAAGTCACAACAGTTTCTACAGCCACCAGTAAGCCGGGGAGTGATGTAGCTCATGTCACATCCAACCACTGTTGACTGGGAAGTCAACCAAGAAGGAGTTGTACCTTGAGTCCGGAGCTGGGGATTAAACTCGTGCTTCTGGAGTGCCTTGCCACCACATCCCAGATGTCATCTAGCAGTAGAGGCAGATCCAGGGTTTTACAAAGCAGGGTGCAGCAGCAGTGTTGCACCTGCTCTGGATTGGCCCCTATCTGGTGGGTGCCACCCTTAATAGTAAAAGACCTCATGAGAAACTTAGGCTTAGAGTCAATGCTGAACTTTGCAAAAGTTGAAATCCTGGTCCAAAGTTTGTGGCCCATCTCTCCAAACACTGATATCCCCAGTAAGCCGCAACCTCCAGCTTTGTTTTATGATCATGTCTTCATAGTGAACTGGAGTTTGCAGAAAGATGAGGCTATGGGATGTCATAGGTGGGAAGTACCTCAAGGTTATCCCGTGCATCCTTCCTGCATTCAGCCAGGGTTAAATGCATCTATGCCCCCCCCAACAGATGTTTATAATCTCTTCTTGGAAGCTTTTAGCAAAGGAGATTACACCGCCTCTTCAAGTCACCTAGTCCAGTGCTTCACTGCCCTTAGAAGTAAAATATGTCTCTGCTACCTAACCTATATCTTCACTGCTTCAAATTCAACTGATTTCTTCTTGCCCTTTCCCAGCGGGTACTAGAAGACTGGTGCCAAGTTCCTCTTTGTCTTCTCTGATTTTTAGATTAAACAAGCCCATTGCTTTTAGCCATTCACCATCAGTGTATCATTCTGTTGCTTTCCTTGGGGTACCTTCTGGTTTGTCTACATCCTTCGTAAAACACGGTCCCCAAAACTGAACGCAATACTCAGGTCAGGCTTCACCAGAGCCGAGCAGAGTCCTTACCTTCTCTGTAATTCGTGCAAAATTCGTATTTATGCATCCCAGAATGAGATGCCTCTTTTGTAGCAGTGTTGCGTGGCTGAGTCCCAATCACTTGGTGATCCACCAACTCCTAGGTCCTTCTACCGCCATTCTGCTGTCTTGTCCAATATGGCCTACTTGCACATTTGATTCCTCCTCCTTATGCACAGCTCCGAACGTTGGATTTCCTCCAAGTTCCCCTTGTTGACTTTGGAGCATTTCTCTAATTTCATAGATTCACAGATGCTCGGGTTGGAAGGGACCTCACCAGCTCATCATGTCCGACCCCCTGCCTAGGCAGGAAAGAGCACTGGGGTGAGATGACCCCAGCCAGATGTCTATCCAAAATTTATCAAGATGGCATTTTAATTCTGCATTTGTTCTCCAGAGTTGTTCCAAGCCTGAATCATCCAAGCCATTAAGGAAAATATTGACTAGAACAGGACCCAGGATGGTCCCACAGGATCCTACTAGAAATCCCCTCCCAATTTCACAGCAAGCCATTGATAACGACTTCTGGAGCATGGTGGGTTTTGTTCTTGTTTTTTCAACCCATTGTACAACCACTTCATGGAGTTTTCATCTAGATTGGCTTGTTTGCTTATCAATCTGTCTTGTGGGAAAGTGCCAAAAACCTTCCTGAAGTCAACATTAAGCGCATCTATTTGTTTCCCATTTATCCATCAGCTCTGGTACGGTGACAATGAAGGAAACTGGATTTGTTCATATCACGGCTGTTTCTTATTAACTTACTATCCTCTAGGTTAAAGGTATCAAACTTGTCTGGCCCTGCCAGCCAGATGAGTGTCATGGGGTGGGTCCGTGGCCTGGATCAAGCCCATGGACACCTTTTCCCCTGCCGGTCTGCCTGATCCAGTGCACACGGCACCTGCCCAAGCCAGCCTGGGAGTCGGCCCCTTCTCTAGCAAGCACCATACGTGGTGCACTCCCAGGCACTGTGCAGTATGTGGGTCCATGGGGCAGCACCGGGGGCTCGATTATGGGGCTCTATGGGCCAGATCCGGCCTGCACGCTGCATGCTTGCTCTGGGGGCTATAAATAGATTATTTAGAAATTGGCTCTAATATCTTTTGAAATGTGGAAGTTGTTCTGAAAGGTCTATACAGCTCCAGGTCCTTTTTAAACACGGTACTTGTCTTCTGGGACCTCCTTCGTCCTCCAGGAGCTCTCAGCGATAATTGCTTTGGCCAGTTTCGTAGGTACCCGGGGGTGAATTTCACCTGCCCTGGCCAACTCAGATGCAGCCATTTTCTTAACTGTTCCTTCCCTGAGCTCTACTTTCCTTTCCCCTTGTCAAAATCAATTTTGTTAAGTATTAGGTTACAATTAACCTTTTTAGCGAAGGCCAGACCAAAGAAGGCGTTGAGTATTTGAGCTGTCTCTGCACCATTCATTATTTGCTCCCTTTCCCTGTTAAGTGGTAGACCTGTGCTTTCTTTTATCTTTCTCTTACTTCCTATGGATTTAGAGAACCTGTTTTCACTGCCTTTTACGGCCTTTGCTAGTTGTAACTTAAGCCTTTCCGGTTTCATCTCTGTGTGCTGTCCCTAGATATTCATTTGAATCACAGGACCTTGTTTCCATTTTTTGTGCATTTCCCTTTTGATTTCCAGGTCCTTAAAGAGCCCCCGAGGTAGCTATACTGATCTCTTACTATGTTTCCAAGCCCCCTCGGCAGGAGGATTATTTGCCATTGTGCTTTCAGTGCAGTTCTTCTCAGCACTTGCCGACCTTTTCTCCTTTCACGCTCTGCCCAAGAGGCCCTTCCTACCTGATTTTTTGATGTATTTGGTCTCTTTTTGAAGCCCTGATTCTGCTGTTCTCTCTCCTTTATTTTCTTAGGATATTGGAGTCTCAGTCTGCCTGCATTTCCTCTCCCTCCCTCAGATTTTTAACTGGTTCCTCCCAAATTAGAGTCAAATCTAACATTGCTGCTCTCTGCATGGCTTTCTTCACCTATTGAGACCAGGTGGTCCTCAGCACCTTCCAAGAAGTTGCGAGACCAGGGGTGGCCAACCCACGGCTTCAATGCCACACATGACACTTCAGAAAGTAATATGCGTCTCCTTGAATCTTTGCACAAGCACACCGGGACCAGCTCGCATAGCCGTTACATCACGTCGTGTGCTTGTGCAAAGATTCAAGGAGACGGATGTTAACTTCTGAAGAGCCACATGTGGCTCCAGAGCTGCAGGTTGTCCACCCCATGCAAGACTCTCCCTGTCCAGTCCTATTGCTTTTCCAATCGATACTTAAAATCTGTTCTTGCAACCAGATCTTGTCTTATCCTTTGTGTTGCTTCATGGAGTTGCTCAAGAAAGTCTCAGCCATCTTCTCCTCCTGAGCAGGTGTCTGTATGTAGTTCACTTCTATCATGAAACTCCTTGCCCCCTTTTATCTTGACCATGAGACTTTTAATGAGTTGGTCCTGAATCTCTCTCTGAACTTCAAAGCTAATGTGCATCTTCTTGATATACAGTGCTACACCACCTCCATTTTTTTCCCTTGCCTGTCCTTCTTGAATAAGGTGTCTCCTTCTAGACCAATCTTTTCTCAAACTCATGGTTGGCTTCCTCTACTGAAGTTAGCAGATATACACACCATTCATGTCTCCCATGTATGACATCTGGGAACACATACATAACAAAGGGTGAAAGCGTTTTATAATCAGACTGGACATCTGTGATGAGAAGAGCCAAGGACCCCTACTCTTTTCTCTGCAAGGCTGAGATTGAGCTCCTGGTTATCATATATTTTGTCCTGGCTATATAGCATGTGCTCAATAATCATGTTCTTGCTCTATCTATTCTTTGGAGTGTAGTGTTGTATTGTATTCACATTAGGCATGACGTTCAGTTTGTCATGCTTCCTTGCTGGAGCTGGTTGAAAAGTTTTTCGATGAAACAAGTTTTCCTTTGAAAAATGCAGTTTTCCCAAATATTTCACAAGATTATGCCGGTTTAGACAGAAATCTTCAAGAGAGAATTGTTGGGACGTTCTCATTTCATTTCAGTAGGTGAAAGCCCGTGATTGGATCATTTTGGTTTTTATTTCCATTTTCATAGATTGACTGTTATTATAGAAATACAGCATTTTTTAAAATTTAGTATCTAGTATCTAGATATCTAGTATCAGTGGTTTATGGTCTTTAGATATTGTCAAACTGTGCTTCAGGAGGTTTCCAAATCAATTCATTTTATTTCTTTTCAGAATTTTCATTCCCTGGGAAATTTCTGAAATTTGTACATCTTTTGTCTTTTATTAGACCAACAAGTTTTTGGCAAAAAATCTTGTTGGTCTAATAAAAGATACCATCTCTGCCATGAGTCCTGATTGCCTTTTCCTCTAGACTAATATGGCTACAACCTGGATACCTGGTATATCTTTTGTAACACTTCCCCCCACCCAGTAATTTGCACTGAGTGGCAATAACCAGCCAATTCGGTTTTGCGCTCTCCAAAGAGGTGAAAGGCTATAGTGGAGCTTTTTTCAAGTTCACCAAAACCTTGTCTTAGCTGTGTCTCTCTTTCCTAGCATGCCCCAGGCACTGTGAGCAAATTGCAGGCACGACAGCAGCTGGCAACCACTCCCAGTCCACATCCCTGCCCTTGAGTGCCTCGCTGCTCTTTCGCAGGAGAAAAGTTTGTAGTAAACGAAGCAATCTTTTCTTTTCCCCCTCCCTTGAGACTATTTGAGTTGAAGGTGAAACGGACCTTGAGACAACTGAAGGATGATGATGATGATAATAACTTTCTTTTTCCTTTCTTGGCACCTGATTCCCCAGGGTTTCTTTGCCTGATTGAGAATTCAGGAGTGCTCTGGCCGAGGGTTTTGGATGCAGGTTCTGGTTCGTTTTCTATGGAAATTGATAGACCCTCCCCAAAGTTTTTTAGTGTCTAATGGGTTATGCTTTGTGAGCTGCATATTTCTAAGGCTGAAATGGGTGCATTGGTATCTAGAAACTCCGGAGATGGTGTGTAAATTAACTGGAGCGTACAGCAGACACAACACAGGTGCATCGCTCACCACCCACCTGTCTCTTAGCTCTTTGTCCGGTCCCAACTCCAAACCCCCAGCCTGGAGCTCAGGGACAAGCACCAGCTCAGCCATCCACCAGGCCACAGACCCTCTTGACTGACCCTCTGGCTTTGACCCTGGCTGCCCCTAGACCACGGCTAATGGTGAGTTCAAACTATGAGGCGACCGCCTGTGCCTCGGTACTTCGACCCGGGAAGGAAGGGGATGTCTACGTGGCACAATGCAGTGCTACATAGGGTTGCTGGAACTTGCTCTAAATGCAATCACATCCCCTACAGAGCCACCTCCTTCATTATGCCGGAGCAGGAGTCTGAGCTGGAACCAACCCTGACCTGCCTTTCAGGTACAGAACTGGCATTTTAGTGGTTCTCTACACTGGAGTCAAGCCAGTCACCATCCCGATGCAGAAACCTGGATCAGGAAAGTGCCACCGTGGGTGACCCAGTTGCTCAATTCACATGAAGCTGAGACTTCAGTGGCTTTGTGCCCCATCGTGAGCCCACAAACATGGCACCATGCACAGTGCAGGTGCACACGACCACTAGTCATATCCGAACGTTTGGGCCTATGTCCCTTTCCTAAGGCAACACGAGGAGACAGTGGCACAGCTGGAGAGGAACCCATCTCTGCTAGCTTTCAGCAGATGGTCCTAATCACCCAGCTTCTTCAGTTGTCTCAAACAGTTGTCCTGACAGCATAATAACCCATCCACTCCTCCTTTATCAATGTATTCCAGTCTAAATCTTTACCATGGCAGTGGGTGGAAATTAGATCATAGAATCCTGCAAAATGAGGGTGGGAAGGGACCTCAGGAGGTCACAACTAGTCCTACTCCCTGCTCCAAGCAGGACCGGCCCCAACTACATCATCCCAGCCAAGGCTTTGTCTAGCCGGGTCTTGAAAACCTCCAAGGGTAGAGATTGCACCACCTTTCTGGGTAACCCCTTCCAGTGCTTTACTACTCTCCTAGTGAGAGAGTTTTTCCTAATATCCAACCTCAACTTCCCTTGCTGCAGCTTGAGCCCATTGCTCCTTGTTCTGTATCTGCTGCCACTGAGAACAGCCCAGCTTCATCCTCTTTGGACCATTTTTCAGGTAGTTGAAGGATGCAATTAAAGCCCCCTCAGTCTTCTCTTTCCAGACTAAATCATCCCAGTTCCCTCAGCCTCTCTTCACAAGTCATGTGCCCCAGCTCCCTCACCATTTTCATTGCCCCCCTCTGGACCCTTTCCAACGTGCCCACATCTTTTCTATAGTGGGGGGACCTAAAATGAACACAGGACTCCAGATGTGGCTTCACCAGTGGCGAACAGAGGGGAAGAATCACTGCCCTCGATCTGCTGGTAATGCTCCTACCAATGCAGCCCAGGATGCCGCTGGGAACAAGGGCGCACTGTTGGCTCAGCTTATTGTCTACTGTGACCCCCCAAAACCCACCACACCCATATCATAGGACATGAACACTTAAGCCAAAGAGGCTCTTCATGCATTATCGGCCTCGTGGTGTCTGGAACGTACAATTGGGCTTTTCTGAATGTATTCAGTAGAAGGCAGGAGCTCACACATCCCCTTAATTCACACTCCCCACATTCCCCGCTTCATTCTCATCAGCACTAAGACAGTCTTAGCATCCTGTTAAAGGCCCAGCGCTGTAATCAGGCACTCCCTGTAGGACCCTGAACCTTGCAGCAGGGAGGTAGCCGTTTTCTTCAGGAAGTGCCATTGCAGTATGATTTATTTACATCTCCATGGGGGTGGCAGGGAAAAAAAGGATTTTTTTTTTTCCCCCAAGCTGTGCAGCACACGGGCAAGAGTATAAAATATTAAAGTTGCAGACAAAGCAAAAGGGTTGGATTTTGAAAGACTTTCTTCTGGGCAATTGAGTAGTGTAAATTTTGCAGTAATTTGACTTTATCATTACAAGTGCAATAACTCACTGATATCATCCATAAAACAGCAGAACACCAGGGAAGAGGCAGCAAGATAGATTTTTGTCAGGCTTTGCTGAAGGCATCAGAGGCAGGGTTTTTTGGGGGAATATATTTTATTGGATCAACTGCCTAGCAGAAAGAGATTTTAGACAAGCTTGAGATACCTTTCCTCAGGTCTGGGAAAGAACCAGACGTTGCTTGAGCTAAGAAACAGATAGAAATAATAGCCTGGGGAAAATCCCACATGTCAATAAAAACATTTGGCTTAAAGCAGTGATTCTCAATAGGTGCCATGAGATCCTTTTAAGGGTGTCTTGGTGATCAGGGCGGCCATCATAGAGGATATTCTGGTTTTCTGCTACTCTGTCCTCTATTGATATGAAACCCGACGCCATTATGTCCTCTATTCCTCTATCTTTAAGAGAAAAATAGAAGACATTAAGGTGCCCGGTTTCAGAGGACAACCGGATTGTCCTCTATGATGGCCACCCTACCTGGTGTGCCACACAATATTTGCACTGTTAGGTGTGCAAACACTTATACATGATTCACAAGATTAAATAATACAAATGTGGAGTGACAAAACCCTTCTGCCTTGCTGTGGTCTTCCTGAGTTCTCAGCCCCAAAAGAAACATTATTATTATTATTATCATTATTGTTCCTATAAGCAAAAAAACCAAAAAAAGCAAACAAAAACCAAAAAAGCTAATTGCTGCATTTTCTAAGGGAAGCTTTGAAGCTAACGAGCAGTGCCTTGACCCCTCGTTATCTCAGGCCTGGCATTCTGGACTGGCCGTGGTTGAAACCCCGGGGAGCTCCTGTTCACGTGAGAGTGTAGCCCAAGATATCAGACGCTTGCCAGAGGAATTGATCTTCCATCGTCTGGGGCCAAAAACCTCTCTCAATTTTGTCAGGCCAATCTGAGCCCTCACCTTGCAACGGCGTTTGACCCGAACGCTGAGCCATAACCTTTTAATGGCATTGCTAGCAATGCAGCGTTACAAATCATGAGACCGGTTTAAAAGTTTGAAGAGCTTCATGGCTTTTGCATTTGAGGTTTATTTTGTGTTCGAGCTTTTGGAATGCACTTGGGTCATATTTTCAAGCTTCGTTTCTTTTTAACGAAGCCAAGGCTTCTCCTTTCATGGCTCGATCCAGCAGTCAGGCCTTCCCGAAAAACACTAACTATCACAAGACTTAAGGGGAAGAAAAATTCACAACTGATGGCAACACTTAGGTGCCAGACGCACTGTCCCTGCTCAACACATCTGCGAGAGCTTTACAAGGTGTCAATAAAGTCAGGAGGCTTTTTTATCGAAGGCGAAAGTCCTGGCTGGTCGCAGCATTGTATTGCTGGAGAAGTAACCCAATTCAGTCAAACTGTCTTGATTTCTTTGTGGATTTCAGTGTTGCTGGTTCCAGAAAGGGAGGTTTTTCTCTGAGATCTCCATCTCGAATCCCCTGGGTGGGATTCCAGCTTCTGCGTTTAGCGCCCGTTCTTTGGGGTTAGTCCACTGAACTGCCCGATCCTCGCCGTTTGAGGGACTGACTCCTAATCATTTACTGGCTGTTTGATACCAAGATTTCGGACTGCTTCGTGCGCTGTTTGCAAATGTAGGCCACTGAGGACTCTTCACTACGAATCTTGTGTACTTACCCGATTTATGACTTGAAATATGTTTTTTGGGGTTTTTTTATGAACTGGAACGAATCCAAAACTCCCATATAACCTTATAACTCCCTCTCTCTCAGAGCTTTGTTATGGATATGAGAAGTCTTTTCTAAGCCAGAGCTATTTGTATGGAGTGAGATGCGCACAGCAGGGGCTGTTACAGCATAATACACTTTGTTTATCATGGTTTGATGTTGTAACCACATGAGCACGAAGCTTCACAGCCTACCGGGAGTTTCGATGCTAGCACGTTTTTTAACTTGCACAATTGGTGCTGAGAGGGAGGGCATTCGAGCTATGCAAAGTCCAGTCCTTTGCCTCATCAGACAGTGATCTTCACCTTAAAAACATTTTAAATAACACAATGTTCACACAAGGCCGTTATGTCTACTATTTGAATCAAAATGACTGGGTGACAGCTCTTAGCACATGTTTGTTAAGAGATGCTACTGTTCTCAACCTGCCTCTCTGGACTCATGCCACGGGGTGCATTTACACGTGTATATTAATGTGCAGCGATAAACTCCAGTTCAGATTGCACCAGTTTATTGCTCCCAGGTGCCACATTTACGCATGCACCCAAGACCGCAGCACATTAAGCCAGGTCAGAGCAACGCTGGCTGCATAGGTGACGCGTGCCTCCTGAGCCTGGGGGTCACGGCGACCACCCGCAGGCGGAGATGCAAGCAGCGGTGGTGAGGGCGGCCGAGTGGGGACCGTCCGCAGGTGGCTGCGGCAGTATCAGTGGCGGGCAGGAGGGAGGGTCCCCCCCCATGACCAATTGCCGACCGGGGGGGTCCCCCATGGCCGGATGCCAAGCCCAGCGGCACTTCTTGGTGGGAGCACCAGTGCTCCATCTGCACCCCCCCGCCCTCCCATTGCCTAAGACAAGAGAGTCTTGGGGGGGCACCAGCACTCTCAGGGGGTGCATGTACACCCCCATGCAACCCCTACACATCACTTATGCCTGACTGGCAGGGGCCCAAGGTGTCAGCCTGCCAGGCCAGGGCTGCTCTGACCCAGCTCAGCATGCTATGGAGAGGCTGGCTGAGACACGAGGGTGCTCCAGTGTGGGGCTAGCCAGCAGGCAACCCCCACACTGAAGCACCCTCATAGGTGCTAATATAACCCTATTAGGGTTATATTAGCACCCTAATATAATATGAATAGGGTTATATTAGCTAATATATTAGTGTTATATTAACACCCTAATATATTAGCACCTTACTATAACCCTAATAGGGCTGCACGTGTAGATGCAAAGACATTTACTGCAGAGCTAATTAGACAACGCCTTAGTTAACATCTTGTGTAGACTTAAAGCTGTGGATTCCTGGCTAGAGGGTCCTGCCCCTCTGCGGTGCGCGGGACCTGGGGAAAGGAGTGGGGGATGTTCCCTATCACCCCTGGCTCCCCCATGCAGGAGCCACTGGGCTCCGACTATCCCATGACCTGGCCAGGCAGGGTGAAGTCACGGGGAATGGGGCCCTGGCCGGGCTGGTTCGTGGGACAGTCGGAACGCAGCGGCTCCTGCAGGGGCACAGCGCTAGGGAGCCAAGTGGGGGGCACATGGCCCCCAGTCTGTGCATGGGGCAGGGCCACGCTGGGCTCTGCCTCTGCTCCGTGCCTCACTGCTGCCTTTGACAGTGCCATGCAACAGGGAGACGGTGCCCCGGTCGGCTGACGGGAGCAGGAGGAGGGGGTTGCCTCAAGGTGCTGGAGATTGGGGGAGGGGGGAGGTCCTGGGGGGGGAAGGGATGTGCACGTGTCTATGTGTGCACATCAGTGCATGTGTGCCTCTGAGTGTGCAGTGCATCTGTGTGTCTGTTTGTGCATCTGTATGTCTGCTTCTGTGTATGCGCACGCCTGTGCATGTGGGTGTGCATGCACCTGTGCATGTGGGTGTCTGTGTTCATGGCAGGTAGAGTGTATTTGCCTCTGTGTCCATGTGCAAAGAATGAGTAGAGTGCGCACCCATCCGCGTGTCTGTGTGCATGTGTCTGTGTGCGTGCATGTGTCTTTGTGCATGCGTGCATGCATGTGTCTCTGTTCGTGGCAGGGAAAGTGTGTTTGTGTCTGTGTGTCCATGTGCAGAGAGTGAGTGGATTTGTATAGGAAGGTTTGGATAGGGCTGATCCTGCCTCAGGCATGGGGTTGGACTAGAATGATTCATCCCATCTCGCCCTACTTCTGTATGATTCTAATTCATTCATGCCAATAAAGTGCTTTGAGATCTTTTGTTGGAAGGTCTTAAAGAAAGAGGGATAATTACACTTCAGTCCCTACGCACAGTTTGGTCTTTGGCTCCTCTTTTGGAACTGTCAATTTTGGGTGAAAAATTAGCACTCTTTGTCATTGGATATGGAAGGCTGTTATCACGGTTGACACATTGCAGATTGATGTGGGGACTTGAAGTGCTTCAAGCAAGAGCTGCTGTAGCTTGAGCTAGAGAAACAAGTTTCCCTAAGTGGGGGCTGTAGTTGGAGCTGTGTGGAAATGTTTTTTCTGTGCTATCGATATTTTTGAGACTTCAAAACTTTCCCTTTCAGGATCAGAACAAACCTTTCAAAGTGTTAAGTAAGCACAAGGAGATTGTGAGTGGTTAGGACACTTGGGTAGGCTAGGGGAGAACATAAGAACTGCCATACTGGGTGTAGCCCCATGCTCTGTGTCCAACAGGAGCATGTAGAAGATGCTTCAGTGCTTTGGTTTTCAAATTGTCTTTTTCCCCACCACACGCCTCTTTACCTGCAAAATGTTGTTGCTCATACCACATACCCCTGACATGCCACTACGCCTTCATTCCTAAGGAAGAATGTCTACATCCACATGTGACAACACCATGACTCACCACACATTGACCAACTACAGACTCCACTGACATCACTAACATGTAGGCACGTGCCTCCTTGGCAAAGCCCACCAAACCCTCTGAAAATCACTGCTTCAATGGAAGAGTGTAAGAAAAAGGGAATGTGTAGAGCGCCACACACTCTGTTTCCCCCACAGAAGTTTGCCTTCCTGACTGTTGTGATTGACCTGTGCACCATAAATATGTCTAATCCCTGTATAAAGGGACCCAGACTGAGCAGGTATGCCGGAGTGGGGCCCATGTGCTGCACACTCAGTGGGGCCCACTCTCCTGTTTCCATATCTTGTCTGCCACGACTTGTTGTAATTGGAAAGGGTATCGGGAGGTGGTATCTGATTGGACACAGTTAGCTGAGACTAGTGTGGGTCACAATGTCTACGGGTCTTCTGTGGGGGTCCTCCTCCCCTACACCCCACCGCTTTCCATACAGGTGTTTGTTGATGCTTAGTTCAAATGCCTGGCCATACTGGGCATCTGACCTCATTGTTCAGGCAAAAGAGCCTGTGGCAGAAGGATGTTGCATTTCCTGGGGTCAGTGCACTTCAGCTGAGCCTTCTGATCTTTGCTGCAGTTCTCTGATCGGTGATGTATGGACTGCAGAAAGAAATGAATAAACTATTATCACTTAAATACCCATGTCCATCCCTGCTTCAAACCTTTCCTAGGTTCACCAGGGTATCTTGGCTGCCTTTTCTTAGGAAATCCAAGCTCTTCAGTGCTTGCACTTTATATAGGCTCAGTCCGAGTGGGCCGGTCCATCCTGAGCCCTTTGTGCAATGTGGGGCCAGGGGTATCACGAACCTCTGAGTAGCTCCTAAATGACCTCCTACACACAGCAGCAATCAGGATTCTTTCCAGAAGACCAAAGTGGTCCTGGTCCTCAGCTCCTGGTCTTCAGTCTCCATGGATTAACACCATGTGGGGCAATGCTTATGCTGGTGTTCTCCCCTTCCTGTGGTTGGTGCGGCCTTATATAAGGAAATCTGGGTTGGTCTAGGCCAACCCAGACCTCTGCTTGTTCCCACATGTCCCACTGCCACCAGTAGGTGCTGAGAGCCCCAGAGGAGCTCATCAGCCCCTGCACCTGTCATTTCCAGGCTTCTTGTACCAGCTGCCTGCCCTCTTCTTGGGCTGCGGCCCGTGCCCACATGGGGCTGTGGTTCTGACCCTCACCCCAGTCTGGGAGCGGAGCCTGGGGGATGTCTGCTGTGCACTGGCTGCCTGTCCAGCAGTGCAGTAGAGCACACCATTGGCGCATGGAGCCTGGCCGGGGATCAGCCCCTGATGAGTACAGGGCTCAGCCTGGCTCCTGGTACACCCTCAGCGACCCCTGGTTCAAGTCTGTGGTCTGATTCTATCCTACTGGATAAAAAGGGTCAATTTTGCTCAAATTTTATTCAAGTCTGAGGGGAAAAAATTGGTAGTTGAAGAAAATTTTTAATTTTCTAAATCAAATCTTTAAAGCGAGAAGCTGAAATATGGACTGCTCTTCCTGGAATGCTGTTTTCATTTACCAAGTGTTTTTGAGACACAATATGGCAAGAGTGAAATAGGCAAAAGTGATTGATTGATTGATTGATTGATTGATTGAGATGGAATACATTTTGACTGAGATCTTCCTTACTCTATTATTTCCAAGGATTCAGCTTTTCATTATGTCTCTTTGCCCAAATGGTTAGAGACTGCATGCTCCTTTGGAAGCTTAGTGACCCAACAGCCAGTCAACACCTTGGTTTCTGTGCAAAATCACACCTGACGGCAGGGAGTATGACTTGGTCAAGACTAAACTGACATTAAAATATGCTCAGTGAGAAACATTATTTAGTTTTTATTGGGGAACTGTTACAACCAGTGGATGACTTAGCTTTTTGGCCTAAGCTCTCCAGTTGCAGTCATACCTTGGGGCAAAATGGCTTTCAAGAAACCAAAGTAGTGGTGATTAGCTAAAATTCCAAAATGACAGCAGGGGGAAATGTTTGTATGCCATTGACCACCTCTGTTTCAGGCCTGATGTATATGCAGTTGAAAAAAACTAAGTTATGCTTAAAAATATACCCAGACTGTCATTAATTCCACCACCACCAAGAAATCAACCCCTCCGGACCCTGAACTCTGTTACCTGCCAACAGTTAAGCAATCATATATGGCTCTCTGGTTTTTGAGATAAACTATTTTTGCTTTATTGTATTTAATTTAAAGTGCATAAGAAGAATTACACACAACATAAACTCAAGTATAAAACCCAGGAAAGCCAAGACAGACAAAAGAGAGTAAAATGCTGCATGCACCAAATTTAATCTCTAAACAACTGAAAACATATTATCCATGCCTATCATAGAATCACAGCTGGAGTCAAATTATAGCAACAGTCTTTGACTTGTAAAGAATAAAGGTTTAAGAAGCTTAACACCTGAGTTTTATCACCACACCACACATTTTCCATCATTGTAGTCAGTCAGGTGAAACAGCACCTTATGCAATCTCTGCCTGCAAGGTGCACAGAACTGCCCTAGCTATAATACCATTTTCCAGGCCCCGCAATAGTTGTTTTAGCCACATAGTCTTAATTTCGTTGGCACAATACAAAACTGAGTGCAATTCATTAGTGTAGCAGGAGCAAGATGTACTCAACTGCAGGGTCCAAATCATTAGCCATTGAAAGTATGTAGGCAAGTCCTTTCCCTGCAATTGATAACTGTTGTTATTAATGATAATTGATATTATTGTTGTTAATGATCAAGTGGGCAGACTCTCCATAAGATCTGTGGAGAGCTTTTCAAGGTTGCTAAAGGAATACTATCTACTTGCATCCCATAAGGGGGCCTTAAAAAAATGCTCACCCCTTTGGCCTTGGTGCTAAGAGCTATACAATGCACACAGAGCTCCTGTGAAATCCAGTGGTGGAGTTCACAGGTACCAGTTTCCCAGCCAGGATACGCATGTATAGCAATCTATCTGCACATGGGCAACCTAGTGGGTAGAATGGCTTCCTGCCCAAAGTCTTCAGCTCTCTTGGCTTGATCAAAAGAAAATCTCCACTTGCTGTCAGCAGTAGTAGGATTGTAGGTGGTCTCTGCAGGCCAGCCAGTAGAGGTGGCATAATCATTACTCACGACCAGATCTGATGTCTTC
The DNA here is from genome assembly GCF_000455745.1 of Alligator sinensis. NCBI lineage: Eukaryota > Metazoa > Chordata > Crocodylia > Alligatoridae > Alligator > Alligator sinensis. The sequence continues at coordinate 672,796 of NW_005841973.1, read as the reverse complement.
CCACAGGAGAGGACGTCCCCTTATGTATACATGGGATTTTGGATAAGTGAATAACAGTAATACCAGCAGTGGATTTCTGGAAAATCTGGGTTTTGCATCGCTCTTCCTCCAAAGACAATCATGGGAAGTGTGTTGCTTTTAGTAATACTTGCTCCTAAATCATCCGTGGCGCTGAGCTCCTTTTTGCAGTTGTCATCTGTGTGGGACAGGCACCTATTTCCTCACATCTTCTTCAGCCAAGTGGCACCTGCAGACTCCTGAGTCTCATTTGTGCTAGGACTTATCCAAACTGAGCGGTGGGTTTTAGTTGTGCCCTCTGCATAGTGGACAAACTCATCCCTGCTTGTTGCAGTGAACGGGATGAAGGCAGAGTGGAAGATGGCTTAGTGGAAATACAGCAGCATAAATTCAAGCAATGCTTTGCCATGTACTATTGTGCCACCATAACTCTGGTGAGCAGAAGGGGGATGCTATATGGAGCAAGGGGAGGCAGGATGGAGACCAGAACAAGACTGGAAGCTCAGCAGTGCATGAGCATTGGTGGCATATCTCCAAGTGGGACATCGTGCTGGATAACAAGGCGAACGAACAAAAGGCATATTCTGATTTCAGCTGGCAGGAGGCACAAAACAGGGAAGCAAGTTGTGTGCGATTGTAATGGCTGCTTGTTCCATAAAGGTTTGGGTTTGACCCCCGCAGACAAAATGGGTTTATTTTCTAAGAAAAAGCTGGGCCTTCAGTGTTTTTCTTTCTACCCAAGGAACAGCTTCAGCCTCTCAATTTAGAGGTGATGGCAAATAATCCCTAGAGGTGCCTAGGGGTAAGATCCAGCCCACAAATTAGAGTAAAAAAATGGATCAGCTACTGCCTTCAGTGCTCGGGAAGTGCAGTCACTGCTGGTTTTCTATATGCTGCCTCTTTGCTGTCTCGCCAGATCATATGTGTGGTATGGAAGAATTACAGGGTTAGAAGGTACCTCGCCAGTCATCTAGTGCAACCCCCTATGTAGAAGGAGTAGGTGCTACCCCTCACCCATCCCAGACACATGCCCATCCAGCCTTCTCCAAGGAAGGAGAGTGCAGAGCTTCTTTGGGCAGCCTTTCCCACTGTTTCACTACTTTCAGGAAGATTTGCTGACTTTTTCAGGTGCCTTTACTCATCTATAATGGGTCTATTCTGATCAAGGCCAGTTCTCCTATCTGGTTGAGAAGTGAGCACTAAAGGCGCTTGTACACGTGACAGTCATCGCAACGTCCATGTGACAAAAATGTCATTTATGTGCCTTCGTGGCGTCACACGTTACACATGCGCCAGTTTGGGGGGGTTTAGATGAGTTTGCATCATTGCAAACTAAACTACATCTGGAGGTAGTTGAGTTTGCAACAATGCATTACAGCTGTCAGCTCGCCCCCCAGCCCCGGGACGGGTGGGAAGGCATTGCAGAAAAAAAGGATCAGGCATTTGCTAAAAGCAGAAGTGGTGAGGGGCCTGATTCTTTTTCTTTTCAGGTTTTTTTTTTTGGTGGAGCCTGCCCACCTCCCCCATGGCTGGGGGGCAAGCTGCCGGTGGGCCAAGCAGTCCCTGAGATGCAGTGAGGGGTCCTTTCCTCCGCAGCAGAGGTATCCCCTGGGGCCACCCAGGCAGGCTGCTAATGGGCTGGGTGCTACCGGGCTCGGGGAACAGTCTCCCCAGGTGGGCTTGGGGACCAGTTGGATCGGGCCGGGTGCTGCCTCCAAGCTGGGACAGCACCTGGCCTGCTAGCAGCCTGCCCATGTGGCTCTGGGGGATGCCACCACTGTGGGGCTCCCTGCAGCTCAGGGGCCACTCGACCCACTGGTAGCCCACCCCCCAGCTGTGGGAAGTCTCCGGCTCCACCAAAAAAAAAGGATCAGGCCCCTCACTGTAACATGACAGGGAAAATTGAAATGGTGGGTTTCAATTAAAAACCCAGTGTTTCAATTTAGGGGACATAGAATAAAACCTTGAGGACTAAATCTCCGTCATGTGTACAAGTGCCCTAAGTTTTCCCCTAGTTACAGATCGGCGCTTCGTGGGATTTGTTTAAAATACTGGCTGTTTCCAAAAAAAGCTCCTACGTGACTCTCTTTCAATGCAGCAACCGTCTTCAGATATTTTTCTTCTGAAGTCTGGTTCTTTAGCCAGAAGTTGCAAGGAGCTGGAATATGATGGATTCTTGAAAACTTGGATCCCTGACCCCTGAAGCTGAGCTCAAGTCAGACAAGGCACACAGCCATTAGGACGGTTCCCATGGTGGTTGTTCACATGCTGCTGAAATGTGCCGATTGGTGGAGCGATAATTGTGGAGCGTGTTGATTTTCTGGGGTCATTTGTGGAGGGTTTTTTTTAAATGACTTCAGTGTTAATGGTGGAGAAGAGTTTAACAACAACGACTTAGTGCTGTAACTACTCAACAAACCCCGCTGCCCTGCTTGAACCATGCCCACCTTGGACCCAGCCAGTGAAGTGGAGTGGCTCTCTTTGGAGAAATGGCTCTAGATACTTTTAACTCAGAGAGTGGAGGCTTCCTTGGTGATCGATACGGGATGCCGTGTTCATCAACATCTCTCCCTTCCTATAAGTGCAGCTGTCTTTCCGGTGGGCAGTTGTCCATTCTGGTTGCAGGTCACTCTGCTCTCAAGATGAATGAGAGGACAGGTGCTGGAACAAACACGAGTAGACAGTCATCTGATTTTATAATGACAGACCAGCCATCCTGAAAGCTGATCTATTATACTTATGATAGGCACTAATGGTGCTTTCAGACCACCCACGCAGCTGAGGTTCTTGGCTTATTATGCCTGCATGGGTCCCAGCAGCCTTTGCTCCAAGCTAGGGCCTCTTCTGCAGTGTATACTAATGCTAGCATAGTATTTGTCTGCAGAATTTAATTATCGACTCCCTAATAGATTTAAGTAGCTTGTCTATGGATAAAGAGGAAGTAAGTCTCAGGAGTGGGACTCAGAATCGCAGAAAACTAGGGTTGGGAGGGACCTCAGGAGGTCACATCTAGTCCAACCCCCTGCTCAAATGAGGCCCAGCCCCAACAACATCATCCCAGCCAAGGCTTTGTCTAGCCCCCACTCAAGAATGCTCCAGAAAAATTATTTCCTGGCCCCTGCAAGTAGCTGATTGAAACCCTGAAGCATAAGCTTTGATAACAATCATTGTCCTAATGGAGGGCTTCATTGCAGACAATCCTCTTCTCCTTATTGCCCACGTAGGGAGACGCACTCAGTCTCGGATGCAATGCCAAAAGGGAGCACTATGACCAGTGATCTACCTAAATCACGGTTTTGCAGCTTTCATGGAAATCGTGAAAAACAACACTGTCCATGGTCGCCACGATCACCAGGACATCCAGCATTGGCTGCGATTTCCCACAAAATCAAACAAACAAACAAAAAAGTGGTAGTGACATAGACTGCGTAAAGGCACCCTCTGCCAATCAGCGGTGAGGGGCAGGGCTGCTGCAAAATCCCGTAAACTCAGCTCTGTGTAGCACGAGCGGACCGCGAAAAACCCGTCGTCTCGCTGCCATTTACACAAGTCCCCAACTATGAGATCCCAGTCCAAACCTCATGCACACAATGCCTGTAGATGCTCCCCACCCCCCACCATTTCTGGATTAAAGCAATCTTTTTTTTTAAAGGATAATTAATCTTGTTTTAAAGTCTCCATGCAGTGGTGAGTCCATCGCCTCTCCTGGTAAGCTGTTCCCATGTTTCTATTCACAGCAAGGAAATTGCATCTTATTTCAAGGTTAAATGAGTCTCATGGCAGGTGTTAAGGTGTCTTATGCCTTTGCTAACAGAATTGAGGAGCTCCCAACATCCAGCCTCCATCTGCTGGTACCTACACACAGTGATCAAGTCACCTCTCACCCTTCACTTCGATAAAGCAATGCCTAACACTGTAAATTTTGGTGGGTTTTTTTTCATCCTTGATTGCTGTTCAGTCCTTTATGTTCTTTGTAAGCTTTCTGCTTACTCCTTATATCCATGTCAGTGCACTTGTTCATCCACTTACGTCCAGAGCCTGGTTCTTTCTTGCCTGACATGCAAGTTCTGGATAGATTTGACACCTTTTGACTCAAAAAAAATTCCAAGTACCCTCCGCATTTAAGTGCCCAAGCTCTTCCATCCAGTTGACTTCACTACAGTCATGTCTCAAAATTGCCCTTCTGAAACAAAGGTTGCTAATTACAGACTCAGTTCTTTTACCCTGCTCCTTAATTTTATATGAAATCACCTTCTAATTGCTTTACCCAAGGTGATTTTTCTTCTGCCAGCCCTTTTATAGTGAACTTGCTATTTACAGAAAGTAAAGGTAATGACAACCAAACAAAGTACAGGGCATAGAAAGGGGTTAGAGTCTTCTCACAGCTCCCGATGCATGACAACGACCCACAGGCTTGGTTTTTCCCCTGCAGTAAGTGCAAGATGAACTGCAGTAACTTAGCACTATTTTATCAAGAAGTAAACTGCAATTGTTAAGCATACTGTGTTAAACTCATTTTTTAACCATTGTCAAACTTATTGTTGCTGCATGGTAGGAGCAGGCTCAGGAACAGTGATATCATAGATTTCATAGACATTAGGGCTGGAAGGGACCCGGAGGATCATCGGGCCCAGCCCCCCGCCCCAGGGGTAGGAAGTCAGCAGGGGTCATTGGATCCCAGCAAGATAAACATCCAATTTTCTCTTGAAGGTGTTCAAAGTAAGTGCTTGAACCACCTCCGGCTGCAGTCTATTCCAGACCTTGGGGGCTCGGACAGTAAAGAAGTGATCTTGGAGCAGCTGAGGAGTTAATGCCCCTCCTGGTCTTGACTCACTGTAACTTGTTAGGTTACCTATATTCCAGGTCCAAGAGTATGGGTAGACTTAATATGAATAGTATAAGCTGTTGCAAAGTAACTTATGTCTGCACCCAACTGATTTATTCAGGTTTAAAGTTATAGCGGCTTACCTGAGATGTCCACTCCCAAGGGAAAATCTTCCTCTTTTTCAACCAGCTGACAATAATGTCTGTACACACCCTTGGGAATAGTATTGCCTTGGTACATCACTCCAAGGAAAAAAAAAGGATTCCCTTTGTTATTTGCTACCCATGAGAGTCCATGCCCTCTGCAAGCTTTCCTGGCAAAGCTGTAATATAACTGGCAAGAAGTAACAGAAAGGACTGTGATAGTCTGTCAGCATAATTTCAACAGGTGGTTCTTGCAGCAATGCCCAGAGGTGTCACTAGTGCGTGTTGCACCCTGTGCAAGGATGGAGTGTGCGGAGGGGTGCTGGTGTTGCGCTAGGCGCCGAGTGGCCGAGAACTGGAGAGTCTTACCTGCCCTTGGCTGTGGCTGCTGATGGAGCAGTTCCCTGCACCCCTCTGGTGCCCCCTAAATTGGTGCCTAGCATTGGTGCTCCACTTGCCCACCTTTCTCTCAGTTGGGTTTCTTCTTCCCCTGGCTCACCTGTGACTCAGTTTCCTGCATGTTATTTTGGGGGATGAAGAAGAGCATGAAGATGAACAGCGCTAAGCGACCTTCTGAGTATAAACGCCAGATTATGATTCATGGTATGTGCAAAAACGAATTGGTTTTGGCTTGGAGCCCTGGTTCTCCATCCGCTTTAGCCTCAAGGGAACAGATGAGCAGGGGAAGGAAATCATCTTTGAGGCACAACACTCACGAAGCCTGAACTGCCCACTAAACTCCAGCCAAAATGTTTCCAGAACTTATCTTACTAGTATACGCTGTTGCAAGGTAACTTATGTCTGCACACTCCTGATTCATTCAGGTTTAAAGTTATAGCACTTTAGCTGAGATGTGCACTACCAAAGGGAAAATCTCCTTTCTCTTTTTAAACCACCTGAAAATTGTTTCAGAGAGGCCCGTGGTTTCCAGAGAAGCCCGTGGTTGTAGCATGACCATGCAGCGCTGTGGGACACGTGCCACTTTCCCCTCCAGCCCCGCTTTGCCCCCAGAGACAAGAGCTTTCCACCACCTCCGCACTCAGAGGCTGTACACAGCCCGGCCGAGTCTGCTGCCAAAAAATGGCCTCAGACATGAAAGAGAATTATTCATCCCAATTTGAAATGCTTTCACAAAGGCTGCATCCAGAGACCAGCCTGGTATTTATAGCCCAAGTGAAGCAACTCTTGTTATCGGTGCTGACATCTAGGAAATGGGGATGTGATGTTGTACAACGTCCCACCTCCATCATGCTGGAATTGACTGGTATCCAGCGCAGGGGCTGCCGGCTTCGTTTAGCCAGCGCCAGAACCGCATTCCCCTTGATTCCTTCAGTGGCCCTGGAGAAACCTGCCCCTTGCTCCAGAGCTCACCCCAATGCAAGGGCAACAGGGGCAACTCCAGGATCCCACCCACTTCTGCGATGCTTGCAGTCAGCATTCTCCTGTGATCACTTCTACCCAAGTGCCCCATCCCCTTGACACTGAAGGCTGGCCTGGTTTGGAGGCTGAGTAAGTGGGTTTACATGGGACAAGGAGGTGGGATTTCCCCCATCAGATCCATGCATTAGTTGCTCTTTAGGTAATTTCCAGTGATACCACTGCAAAGGCCTGTTTTTTCACTGATGGGGACCTGAAAGCACCACCACTTGCATTACAGTAGATGCTGTTAATGCACAGAGTATGAGATGGTTCCCGCCTCGGAGAGAAGTAGACAGGACATCTTTTCTCCCACTTGTATGTTTGTGGTTATACCATTTTACAGATGGAGAACTGAGGCACAGGTTTTGAGATAAAGTGACTTGTCTATAGTCACACAGTAAGTTTGTGGCAGAGCCAAGAATTCAATTTGTATCCTGCCCCCAATTCCAGGACAGAGCTTTACCCAAAAAATCAGCCTTCCAGGGATCTCCATTCAGGTGAATAATCAGCTTCCAAACAATGTATGTAACAGCTGAACTCAAAGTAATTTCAGTCTTTCATCCAGACTATGTTCTGGTATTTCTGCCATTGACTTCAATCCCTCTGTGTGTTGAGCGGACTGTTTTTTTGACAGCAGTAAGAGCTGGTGGCTTGTAGACTGTATAACTAAAACACACACACTGGGCACGGGGGATGGAAGGATGCAAAATGCATACACGTAGAGTTTAAAATACAGTCTGTCACTTCTGCATTACTTAAACCCAGTCTCTGGTGACCTTCAGAGTGAGGCGTGTGTTCCTCTTTCCCATGATTTTATAGCCAACAGCTATGATGTAAGCCAGGATTGTCCAACTTCTAAGCAGCCAGGGACTGCATAGGTGACCCCTATACACCCATCCCTGATGCTGCAGCACACATCTATATGGGTGCTCCTCACCTCTGCTGCAATGACCCCACTTGGAAACCCTCCATCACTGCACCATGCAGCCCCAGCTTCACCCTGAGCTCTCTGTGCCATGCCATGCCGTGCTCTGCTGCATCCTGGGACAGGCATGCAACACAGAAACTGGAGGAAGTAAGAAAAGCCCCTGCTGCTGCAGCTGGAGTGAGAGGGGGAGCAGCAACCAGGCAGGAGCCCGGGAGCTGCAGCTTAACACCTTGCAGGCCACATTGGACAGCTTTGAGGTAAGCCATTGCATAGTTTACCTGCAGGGTGTTTGTGGGAGAAGGGTCATCATCTGCCTCCTTTTCAGTGCCATTTTCCTGGCCCTCTAAACCCAGCTGGAGCAGCAGCACTGCTCACGGCCCTGGTAAGTCACTCAGGCAGTGGAAGCCGCTCAGGCTAAGAACAGACAGTGAAAAAGCCCAAGGCTGAATCGATTCAATCTTTGCAGGTTAGTCTAAGCTGCATGGATTGAACCAGTAAGCAAGTCAACAGACATTCACGTTTGATTCAGGAAATGCAGCCACGTGCCTGCAGTGGCCCAGGCCAGAAGCCGGGGGGTGCTAGAGCACACCTCCCTACAGCTTGGGCCAAGGCTAGCCCACCCATCCTGCAGGAGGGGGAGGGTTACAGGGAAGGTGCAAAGCACCCTGGGATGCTGGAGGACTGTGAATTAACTTGAATCTGGAGGGGAACTCAGACAGAAATTCAGTAAACCAGTTTAATCTAAATCAGTTCGGTCTGATATGATATCCATCCAGGTTTATCTTAAACCAGTTTTGGCCATTTGGAAAGTGGTTTATGTGCACTGAACTTCTGTTGTGTTAGAGATTTGAACTGATTTCTGATCACTTATACTGGTTTATGTGTAATTTCTTTCCCTGTCCTGAGGGCTTGTGAACCAGAGGCCCTAGGCTGCAATGGTTGGTGGTGGTAGCTACTATTTCTCAGCCCACCCCTCTCCAATCTGGGGCCTGGGACTAGTGCCCCGCTCACTCCCTATTAGTTTCACTTCTGTTGTGAGTCCTCCCATAACCTGATAAGCCTCTAGAAGTCTGTGTCCCCTCCAGCCCAATTTGCAGTCTCTAGCATTGCCAACTCTTGTACCATTTCTCATGAGCATCAGGGAACATGGGATGTGTCCTAAATCCCCAGCTCATGGAGCCACAGGAATGTCCGTTTTCATTGAAAATCAAAGTCTGCTGAAAAGCTGGAAAAGGCAACTAGAGCATAGCCTCCAGGCTCCACCCCCAGACGGTGGACTCTCAGGTGTGTTAAGCCCATCACATCGTTTTGGGAGACCTGATTCATAGCGCGAATATTTGGGATGGGCAATATTGTGCCTCTTGCAATGAGCCCACTGTGGTGAACATGCTCGGAAAATATCACCAGGCTGCAGCTGGTCAGAAAAGAGGGAGAGGAATAGTCCTGGCACATCTCAGAGCTGTTTACATTATGCCGAGTTTAAACCAACCTCTTCCTCCCCACCTTTTTTATAGTAATTGGTTTGTTTTTTTTAATTAAAATTATCTCAATATAGTTATAGGGATGTTTTCAACTACCGAAAAATAGAATCACTGTGATCTCAGGAATACATCTCCATGGAAATCTTATAGAAAACACAATAAAGAGAGGTTTTCCTTTTGAAATATATATTTTTTGACAGGCAGGAGGTTGTTTTTTTTTAACACCAAAGAACTGTTGATTATCTGTGCAACACACCAGCTTCTCACAGGGTGGCACCTACAATATAAAAAATGCAGCAGACTGTACTTCAGCTATATAAATAAAAAGAGAACAGGCCTAATTTTCTTCTTAATAGCTGGATTTCTGTTTTGCAGTAGGAGAAAACAATTGCGGCAAATGATCCATTGATGAAAGGCCCCGACAATTTGTATCTGCTAATCATTTTGCACGTCAATCTTCCTCTCTTCAGTAATGGCTGCGTCCTTGCAAAAATGCACAAAACCTGAGCAGGACACGCTTGCGAGAACACAAGCCAAGAGAGATTTGCCTTTGGGGATGGCTCTGATGAAAGAAAGGGTCTGGCTGACCATTTGTATTGGCAGTGATGTCCCAGTGCCAACTGGAAAAAAAAGGGTCATTGGAATCTGCTGTGTTGCTCTATCTGGGGCACCTGCTACATCCCTCCCTTTGTTTGCTGCACTATCTGAGCAATATAAATGATGTTGCTATATGTTCTACCATAACTAATATCAAGGGAGAATCTTAGAAAACAGGGCTTGAAAAGGCATATTGTGAGAGCATCTGCCTGGCCAGGCCAGGATCAATTATCCCTTAACCAGTGGTGCTCATCAGTCTATCTGGCGGGCTGGATGAGTGGCTCAGGACCAGTCCGTAAGCCAAATCCAGCACAGGGCTGGCATGCGGGGTCAGTCCATGGATACAATCCATGAAATTAATGCTGTCCTGCTTTCCCAACACCAAATTTTTGGCCCCTGCAGGATACCCATGGGCTGGATGACATGGCTGTATGGGCCAGAGGTTGAGCACCGTTGATCTTCCTGGCGAATATGGGTCCTGTTAAGTTGTTCAAAAGTAGACAGTGACTTGGGGATGTCTCTGGGTTTTGGGATGATTCTCCCTGAGCTAGGGCTTGATTTTTTTTTTCCGCAAGGGCTCAGCACCAACGGCTCCCACTGTAATTTGCCAAGCCCCAGCTGGGGCAGGTCCAGTCCCAGGTCCCAGCTGGAAGTAATCAGGGAATCAGGCTGTGTCATCCCTCAGCTGCTTGGAGCTCATAAACCTGATGCTGGCATTTGACCTTGGTTTGTGACTCCTTGCTCTGAGCCTTGGGTTGGTCCTTCCTGCCTGTTCCTGCTTGCTCCTGTTCCTGTCTCGGACCTCCCAGCCTGGATCAACTGCTTGCCCGAACCGTGATCTCACCCCAGCTTGCTCTCCTGGACCAGGGCCAATGCCCAGTTTTGACCTTGGCTTCCACTCGAATAAATCCCAACCTAGTGCAATCCGCTCAGACTGACAGCCTGTGTCCTGGTCAACCCTTACAGGCCTCTAGAGAGCTAGATTTTTTGTTTCTAGTGTCTAAATTGGTCACCGCAGCACAGCCACCCGGCTTGGGGAGGAATAGAATACAGTATCCTTTTATGTCCCGTACCTCCAAGCTCCAGCCAGGCAAAAAAAGAAGAGAGAAACCCTTGCACCTTTTTCCTCCCTTCTGCAAAGGGTTATTCAGTCTAACTCTAAATTCTCACTTGTTATTAGAGAGGCAATGCTGAGGTCTGGTTACAGGACCTATCCTGGGCAAGATGAGTATTAGGGACCCGGGTGGTGGGAGGCTGGGGGGGGGTCACCTGGCTGATAAGGTGAAGTCCAGAAACAGGGATCATGGTGAGCCACGAGTTGAAGCAAGGGTTCACGGTAAGCCCAGAATTGTGGAGCTAGGAATCAAGACCAGAGCTTGAGGTAATCAAGGAACTGGGAAGGGCTGAAGTCTCTGCCTAGGCAGCTTGCTGCTGTCTGGGACATGCTTTTAAAGGCTGGAAAGGGCAGGGGCTGTTTCCTGCAGCCTCAGGGGACTGGTTGCCCTGATCACTCAGTTAGGACCAGCTGGGTGCAGGGCATGGATCTGAGCTTGTTATGATGGACAACAAAGGTGAATGAGGACATGAACCTTTGCACTTGAGTTTATGACATTGTGTGTCCTTGGCAAATCTCAGCATTGGCCTTTTGTGGGCCTTTCTCCTGAGCTCCCATCTGCCATGGAGACCCAGTCAAGCAACAAGTGGTTTCCCTCCTATTTCAGCTTAGGGAGAAGAAGGGAAGGTTAGATTTATTTTTACCTTGTGCTTCTTAAACTATTTGCTCCAGTGGCCTCATCCCCCTGCTTGGTCTGTAGCAAGTTAAAGGGTGTTTTTGATGTTTAGGTCCAGGGCCAGTCCCCGTGTCCCTAGATCAGGCCCTGGGCCACCTCCACATGCAGATTTAGTGTGCTATCCAGCCCACTGGGCTCCCCACAGGGCCAAAATTTGGCAGCAGGGGAGTGGCAATCGCTGCTCCTGCTCCCCCCTGCTGCCCAATGTTCAGCCCCACGGAGACCCTTGTGGGCTGGATGGCATGGCTCCATGGGCCAGATCTGCTCCACAGGTAGGGTTGAGCACCCCTGGTTAAAAGATGATCTTCTGAGGTCCTTTTTTCTATGAATACGGCAAAGGATTGAGGGAATAAAGCCAAGAGAGAGTGCAACGGCTAGATATAGAGCTGCAAAGACAGCAGGTAGCGTGACGTATCTGGAGAAGCAACCAAGCTAGAGGTAGATGAAACGAGCACTGAAGCCTTTTCTTGCTCAAAAGCTCTGTGATCTAGAAGTCTCGGCATGTGGCCAGGGACATAGGAATTTATCTTCTCATTGGCTCCTCCTGTGATGGAGGGCACATCAGCTGGCTTCTGTGATTTCTGAATTCCTCCTCTTTTCAAGAAATGCTGAGACACTTCAACCGAGTGATGCAATGGGTTGGTTAGAGACTGACTGAGCTGCTGAGCTGCCAAGATTTCTGTGCAGATCAGCGGGACTTGACAGGGCTTAGAAGCTTACCAAGTTCTTTGGCAAGACCACAGGCCTCCTCAGTGCTTCTAAAGCATCATGTTCATTTGCAGCTGTGCGTAAATGCTTATTAACACTTCCTTAATGCTTGCAGAGTGCTTGGATACCTTCTTCCTACTTTGGCGTAACTTCTTCTTCTGCGATTCAGTTGCATTGCACTTGGAAAATGTACGAGGTCGGTACGCGTGCCGTTTTATTGCAGATTTTAGAAGCATGTTTCTATCACACCACAGGCTATGATCTACCCAGCCAGACACCATTTGCATTCTACAGATGCACTGCGAGGGGTTTTGTTTTGATGCCGGCATGGGGGGAAAGCTGTCAATCCCAGAAGTCTGAGTTCTCGCCAGCTGATCACAATGTCAGCTGAAGAATTTGAGAGCCACTCCCTCGAGGGCTGGGGAAAATGATGCTCCAGTGTTCGTGTTCAGTTACATTTGGAGGCTGTCTGAGGAGTAAATTAGAATGATAATGCCAATACTTGCAGCCTGCATGAATAAATCTCATCACATTTTCCTTTGCATCCTCTCTCATGCATATCACAAAGGAATAAACAACCCTTGTCCTCAAGTGTCTAATTGCAAGCAGAGAGCTGTTTTGATGACTACTGGGTAGAGGAGGGTTCCTCACCTCCCTGAAGGGCGAGGGCATTAAAACATCCCTGATTTGGACGGATCGGTGACTAGCAGTGCAGAGGGGTCTTCAGGTGCTGCACTGAGAAGCAGCCAAAAGTTCAGATCCCAGATCAAAGAATCACTTTGATCTGGAAAACGGAGAAGCAGATCCTATGGGGGTGAACGGCAGCAGGAAAGCATTAAGATAAGAGATCAATCTGGGAACTCTATCAACATCGGTTTTGCAAGGAGGAATAACTGGTTTCTACCAGAGTAGCGTACCCTAGTGAAACCACTCCTTTCCCCCAACTTTGCAAAGAGCAGCAGTTCATTGTGAGGAGCGATGCTGACTGCTTTCTCCTCTCTCTGTGAGCAATGCATCTGACCCCAAAATGATACCAGGGTGTTGTTGATGGCAAAGGCCTGAAACAATGATCATCTCAGCCACTACCAGGGAAGGAAGCAGCAGCTGCTTATCATTGCACAGGAATATGACCTAATCCTGTCCTGGAGGAAATGGTGAATGAAAGGACCAGGAGAATCCAGGGAGAAAGACTTCAGCCAAAGTGCCACAACATAGTGCCTGTCTCTCCCAACAGTACCAAGTGAATGGGTAGGAGTGAAAATACCTTTAATGGTTGGCTTCTAAAGGGGGAGTTGATATCTACTTACTATGAGAAGTTGGAGCTGCTCCCCTTTAGCAAAAGCCTGTGTGTTGTGAGCAGAAGTCACCTGGGTTTGCTCCTGCTTCACCAGCCGTATGCATGCATCTGCCTTTAGCTACTTAACAACTAAGCCTGTCGTCCGCAGCAGTTGTTTTTGTTGTGCCAAGAGACCTTTAGACCAAAATTAGTTTCAAAGTATCCGTGACTTGTTAGATGTCTCTATTTTCTGGGTGCTCAGACCTGAGGCTCCTGTAACATGCCCACATCGGGCACCCAAAGCAGGGGGGCACTTACATGGGTCACACTGGGAAAGAAGTTAGGGCTTTGATTCTCAATCTCATCTTTAAGGCAGCACTTCCAGATGCTCCCTGCCTTGTGCCCGCTGCTGCTCCGCTTTCTGTTTTCTGCTCTATCTGCTACTTGCTGCCTGTCCCCTCCCTGCTCTTCCACAAGCCACATAGGCTGGGGACAGAAGTTACACATAAACCGGTTTAAGTGATCAGAAACTGGTTGAAACTGCAACAGAACAGAAGTTCAGTGCACATGGACCAGTTTCAAAATGGCTAAAACTGGTTTAAGATATACGTGGTTGAATGTAGTATCAGACTTAATTAATTTAGGCCAAACCAGTTTGTGAAACTTCTGTCCCAGACCACTTCCTGGTTCCAAGTTAAATCAGAGTCTCCCCACATCCCAGAATGCTTTGCAGCCCTGGGCTGGGCTGGGCTGTCTGCTCCAGAGAGCCCCTCTGCTCCCTAGCCAAAGCCTCACTGGCCAGCTCACTGCCCTGTCCAGGCAAACCGCGGCTGGGGTCTGGGGCCGGGGAGGGGAGTTAAACTCACCTCCCACCCAAGTACAGATCTGCCTTACCCTGCTGGCTTGCTTAGTGCTGGGTGCAACTGTGGTCTGCAAATCCCAGAGCCACCTGGAAGTTGGAAGAGGAAGTAACGAGCAACCCTGCAGAGTCCTGCTGGTGTAATTGTGGTCTGCAAATCCCAAAAACCTCGAGGGCAGCAGGAAGGGGAAGGGAACACACAGCCCATGCCCAGAAAGCCGTGCTCTAGTGCCCCCTGACTTCTGGTCTGAGCCACTGCAGGCACATGTCTGTATTTCCTGAATCAAAAGTGGATATCTGTTCATTTGCTGTTGGTTCAATCTTTGCAGCTTAGACTAACCTGCAAAGACTGAATCAGTTCAGCCTTGGGCTTTTTGCAGAGCTTGCTCTTGATTTCTTGATGGTTTGTAATGTCTCCTAAAAACCTCAGACACATAAATATTGGTATGAGGGTGGTTTATGCAGCCCTTCCTACCGCTGGACTGGGCTCTCTTGCTATATTTCTCAGTAACCAAAGAAAATCTTACACACCTGCATTGAAGGTTGAGTTGTCACCATCTGGGAGGTGTTGGTAGGGGGATGTACAATGAGTTTGGGGTTCTCAGGCTAGGCATCAATGTCATGCAAAACATTCTCACTTTTGACATCCTGGCTGCGAGTTTCAGTGCAGATGCCCGAGGATAAAAGGGCCACATCTAGCTAAACAGGTTGGGGGCAGCTGAGCAGAGCTGAAGGCACTCATGCCGTAGCCTAGTGAAGGCACTGAAAATTTTGCTCTCTATTGCTGCTTAGCTCAGCCTCTCCCACCTTCAGGAAACACACGTCCACACCAACACAGCAGAAAGCTCAGGTGCACGGCTGTAGAAATGCAGCCCTTTCACCCACTCCGTGTGCATCCAGCCTGGAAATAAGGTGGTGACAACACCCTGATGTCCTCAGCACCCTGCACAAGACCTGGGGATCTGAAGTGCTCTCAAGCGGCAGCATGCGGCCTCCCCAGAACATCCTCACACTCTCAGTCCTGCAGCAGGAGGAGGGAGGTCATCTTATTTCTTCAGTGGTGTAAGAGCACTGTCCTGCTGCGGGGGAGACATACCCAGAGTTCTCCTCGAGGAGGAGCAGATCCGCCCTACCCACGTTCTGCCATGTCCGGGGCAGCGAGGATAGCACAATGCAGCGCTGCTCTGGTGCTGCTGGGATTCAGGGAGTTCCTTCAAGTGCATTACCTTTCATCTTGAGCTAGCACCAAGCTCCTCTTGTCCATGCCAGTGGGGACAGCTCTTGCAGCACTTCCAACACTGTCCTCTCCTGAGTAGTTGTGCACAGGAAGGCTCCATGGCTTGCGCATGAAGTCATTTCTCCCCACATCGCTCAGTGTTGCCCTGAGCCTGGTGTAACCCTGTCCAGGTGCCCTGAGTAACATTTCCTGACCAAGAACAGGTGGAGGATGCCAGGTACAAGGTATTGAAGTGCACAGTCATGATCTAGTTGGGGATGGTGCTGCTTTGAGCAGGGGCTTGAGCTAGATGTGACCTCCAGAGGTCCCTTCCAACTCTCATTTTCTATGATCCTAAGATTGGCCCAGTGTTTTGGGGGAAACTAAGTTTAATTTGGCCTGCCCAGAAAATGGGCTGCGTTTCAGCCTGGCTCTGAGACTGAGAGAGGAGTAATAGTGCTACAAAGGGGATTTGCCCTCTACCCTTTTCCACCCAGAACTGGAAGGCTCTCCGGGACGAATCAGCCCTGAGTGTCTCATCTAACATCATTATGTCACGTGCCAGTCTTCCTCGTGTACAAGATGGACTCGTCATTCCTATTGTGCAGGAGACGGAGGGGTAATTGCACAAAGGAGGCTGATTTGAGTGAAAGGCGGTGTCAAAATATGAAGTCTCACTGACAGATTGATTGACCAACGGTGCCAGGCTTCCTCATTTCAACACGAGTGGCCCTGGGCTAGAAATGTGCCCTCCCATAGCATGCTCTTTGCTTGCCAAGGGAGGGACGCTTGTCACAGTGCATGCCCCTTGCTGGGAGATGACTCTGTCAGGGTGCATCTGCTGAGGATAATTGCCTTCTCGCTTTGTCTCTTCCTGGCCTTGGAGAACATTTAGGGCAGGATGAAACAGGGCAAGCGGAGAATAAGGAGGCACCCAGGGCACTGACATGTCTCGTTCGGGCTCTGCAATCAGATCCCTTCGAGGGAAAGAAAAAGCAGGGCGAGCAAGAGAGGGTGAAAGCATCCTGGTTGGATATCTAGTCTGACCCTGAGAGTCAAATCAGACTGACAAGAGAGGCTGCTTGATTTTCCACGGTGCCGCTGGAGACAGCAGTGTCAGAGGTGGGAAGGAAAGGCCTCTCTGAGATGGGATGAAAATGCAGCGCTGCCTGGGGCTGAGACAGGGTGAGTGAGAGGTTTGATCACACCAGGAGCGGGAGAGTGGTCAGATACAATCCGTTTGCACATCTGTCGCACCTTTGTCCGTGCAGGGGTCTCGAAGCAGTTCACAAAGAACAGTCCCACCTGCTTGTTAGTCTTTGATCTCCGCCGTTAGCCGGTATATCCACAGTCTGTCAGGTTTTTTTCAGTTGGGAGGAAGAAGCCACTGATGACAGAGTTGGCTACCCCTCTGCGGCCAAGAATACGCACACAATCCTAGGTCCCTTTCTGCATTAGAGCAGTTTCCTGCCCAATATATCAACCCTTGTTTTCTACCTAGCACCAAAAGGGAGCGCTCAGCTTCTCTCCGTGGGTAATGGCTCAAGTGCTGCTCTGGTTGTCCTGGGCTGTCGGCTGTCATCGTTGTCTGCTTCTCATCTGCACCTCAACCCTTACTTTCTAGTCTATCTCGTGCAGGGGTGGACCCAAGATTTGGCATAGGGGAGTGGAGAAGCAGCCACCTCCTCTGCAGGGGTGGCTGTACCCATGCTCCCAGCCTCCTTCCCCGCAACCCACTGGTGGAGGGAAGCAGTGTCTATAGGACTTCTTTAAGTCCCCAAGGCAGGTAAGCATCCCCCTATCCCCTCCATACTGGGAGAAAGTGGGGAAAGCTACCACGGGCAAGTGTAGGACAAAGAAAAGGGAAGGGAGGGGATGTGCCTCTGAGCATGGAGGGGAAAGGGGGATGCTTTTCCACTCTGGGCACTTGTTTTAAAGCCCCCAGAGACTCCAGCAGCACAGTCCAGTCAGAAAGCAGAGTGCAGCTGCACCACTGGATCCACCCCTGGTCTTGGGCATGACTTGTGCAGTGGTTGGTGCCTCCTTTGGTTTGATATCCAAGTTGTAGCTGCATTGGTCTAGAGGAAAAAAGCAACCGGGACTCGTGGTAGAGGTGATAGCTTTTATTAAAGCAACTAGATTTTTGCACACAAAAAACAATTGCAAACCTTTGGGCACAAACACCCTTCATCAGGCATTCGAGAAACGATTGTAAATGTTCTCCTGGGAAGAAATGAAAGGTCATATTTCAGAGGAGAGTTGAAGGTGGAAAAATCTCCTGTTTGCCAAAGTTCATTTTATATGCAGATTAGGCTCAGAGAAAAGTAATACAGACTATTCCAACCTTTCTAATGGTGATGTCACTGCTACGACTCCTGATTCCTTTGGTTTGAGCTACTTTATGCCACAAGATGAATTAGAGGCACATCTGCTGGTAAGCACCCATACCCCCAGCATGCCGGCGTTGTCCCTGTTATTCCACTGTTGCTCTTCTCTGCTCAGTATCTGCAATTGTCCCTTCAACACAGAGACTTAGACAAGTGCCTGAGTGGGGGAAGGTTTCTGAGAGGAGAGAGCTCCTTAATCTAACAGACCACAGTAATACAAGATGCAGTGCCTGGCAACAGAAGCAAAATCAATTTGGATTAGAAGTAAAGGGCAGTTTTTTAATGGTGACGGTAATTAATTCTGTGACGCCTTTTGTGGAGGGTTATAGCGAGTTTTCCATCACTTGCAGTGTTTAAATCGAGGCTGGATGTCTTGCAAGAGCTTGGGTGGCCAACCCGGGGCACGCGTGCCACAAGTGACATGGGCAGCCTCTGTGTGCAGCACATGGCAGAGTGGGGAAAGGACAGGCAGCACGGCAGCAAATATGGCAGGGAGCAGAAAGCAGAGCAGCAGAGGGGACACAGGAAAGGGATGAGTGGCAGGGTGCAGGGCTAATTTATGAGACGCCTGCCAAAAAGGTTGGCCAGCACTGTGCTAGGAGATACTTTAGCTCAACCAGAAGTTATGGGCTTGTTGCAGGGACAGCCAGGTGAGACCTATAAGCAACGGCAGGTACAAGCACAGACTAGATCACCAGAATGGTCCTTTGTGGCCTTCGTGGTTGCCCGGTCGCATCTCAGATGGACAGACTGCACCAATGTGGCACATGCGATTGTCTCTGTCTAGTGGGGAGCGAGGATAGTGCCTGAAACTGGATACTAGGTCATTCTCTGCATCCTTTACCTCGGGTGCTCGGACTTCCTGCTTCGGACCCCGAAAGCTCAAGGTTTCATCTCCACTGATGAGCCGAAACCTTGAAGCTGGCCAAGGTGGGGAGGTTGAGTTCTGGGATGCTCAGAGGGAGATGTCTCGGGCCTGATTTCTTTTCCAGAGGTGTGCTGAGCTTTTGGAGCTCCCGGGGAGTCCAGCTGGAGACGCAGGTGCTCACACGTACAAAATTCGGGTCTAGTGAGTTTTCAAGCTCTAAACATCAGGGGCCACTTCTGGACCTGTTACCCTGTGCCAGTGAGACCTGCAACCGCCTTGCCCCCCTTGTCCGCCTGCATTGTAGAAGTTAAGACCACTTTGGATTTTTGCCATAGACGGTTCTAGTGTCTCCCAAGATGGACATTAGCCACAAGGTATTTTTAGGTGAGAGCTGAATATACCAAGGTGAAAGTGTGCATTGAAACTTCAGGCCAGCCCTGGCACCTGGCTGCAGTACCCATGCAGCAATGTCCTCTCAGACTCTCTTGAGACCCAAAGCAAGCAGCGGGGTGCACATCTGTTTTGACGTGAGCCGTTCTGACAGGATACATTTTTATGTGGTGGAGTGCGTTGTGTTTTGGAGGAAGGGAGAAAAGCTTCTGCCTCTTGAAACCTGAGTCATATGAGCCATTGTGACAAACTTGCATCTCTGGTCCTTTTGAACCGTCCTTACCTGTCAGCTGCATTTTACTTGCTACACTGCAAAGCCAGCCTCCGAGGACCTGGGATTGAAAGTCAAAAATATTTAACTCCCCCTAGCCCAGACTGCTTGGGCTAGAGAGACGAAAGCCACCACAGGTAAGAAAATTTGTTCTTGTCCAGATTTAGTTCTTTGAAGCTCCATTGTTGTATAGAAGACAGCCCGCACCCCATCGGCTGTGAATCAGCCTAGGCAGGCAAGTCAGTGGTACTAGATTTCTTGGTATCACCGGAGATCAGGCTCTTCATAGTTGATGACTCTGATAACATCTTCCATGCTGGCTGGCATGCCAGGTATGGGGGGGTGGGGGGTGGAAATAAGGCTAATTCTTTCAGTTGTTCAAGAGTTCAAATGCCCTTCCTCAAGTTCTAGCTCTCCAAGACCCGGACCTGAAATCTATGGAGAACTGGTCCTTCCTCGTGGGGTGGCTGGAGCTTCTGACTTCTGGACAAGGAACCTTGACTGGCCCTTATTGCTGTATTTTGACACAATGCTTAAACTCATAGATTCATAGATGTTAGGGGCTGGAAGGGACCTCACAGATCATGAGGTCCAGCCCCCATACACTAGGCAGGAAGACAACTGGGGTTAGGTGACCCCAGCGAGGTGACTGTCCAGTGTCCTCTTCAAAACCTCCAGGGTAGGTGACTGCACCACCTCTGCAGGGAGCTTATTCCACAGTCTGGACACCCTGACTGTGAAGGAGTTTTTCCCGGTATTAAGCCTGAAGCGGCCTTCCAGGAGTTTGTATCCATTGGTCCTGGTCTTCCCCAGCGGTGCCCTAGTGAAGCGGTTGTTCACCGAGCTCCTGATGCTCTCCCCTGATATAGCAGTAAGCAGCTACCAAGTCCCCTCTCAGCCTGCTCTTCTTTAGGCTAAAGAGGCCCAGGTGCCTTAGCCTTTCCTTGTCAGGCTTGCCTTGCAATCCCTGATCATACGGGTGGCTCTTCTCTGGACCCTCTCAAGTTTTTCCATGCCTTTATTGAAGCACGGCACCCAAAACTGGATGCAGTACTCCAGCCACGGTCTCACCAGTGCTGAGTACACCAGGAGTATCACGTCCTTAGTTTTACATGAGATGCATCTGTTGATGCACGCCAGCATGTTGTCTGCCTTCCTGACCACCGCCTCATACTGACGACTCGTGTTCATGCGATGGTCAATCATTACCCCTAGTTCCCTTTCAGCCGTGGTGCAGGTTAAGCCATCACCCCCAAGCCTGTAGGTATGTTGAGGTGCTCCAGATGGAGCACCTTACACTTGGAAGTGTTAAACTTCATCTGGTTCTGGTCCACCCAACTCTCGAGCCTGTCCAGGTCCACCTCTAGCTGCAACCCATCTTGTGACATGACTACCCTGCCCCATCACTTGGTGTTGTCTGTGAACTTGGCCAGAGAGTTTTTCACTCCCTCATTGAGAAAGATGTTGAAAAGCACCGGTCCAAGCACGGACCCCTGAGGGACACCACTGGCCACTTCACGCCAGGATGAGACAGATCCGTTCATGAGACCTCTCTGGGTCCTACCCTGCAGCCAGCTTCCCACCCACTGAACCGTCCAGCAGCTGAGCCCACAATCTTCCAATTCTCCCACAAGGATATTGTAGGATACTAGATCATGATAGGACTCAGGAAGTAGTTGGGTGTTAGGGTGACGGAAAAAGGGAGGATAAGGGGAAAAGTGGCCCTCTCCTCCATATCAAGTCCCTTCAACACAATCCTACCTGACCCCTCAGTTGCCAATGCCATCCTACTCCACCCAAGACTAATTTCTCTTGCTCCTGTGACGTCATGAAGGTAAGTCCCTTCTGTTGGTTTCAAGTTTTGGGGCTAGATATGCTTTAAAATCTTTTCCTCCCGGTCTTCTTTGAAAAGACCAGTTGTTCTCTCTTGCTTATCTTAGTCTTATGCTATTTGGTATTCTCTGGAGAACGTTGAATATTTCCCATATCTCAGAAGCCCTCTCTCACAAAAGACTGGCATCAATGAAGAAATCCAACGTCACCTTAAATGTGGAAGTGCAGCCTCCGAACACCTTAGGAAATGGGTGTTTGAAGACTGTGACATCGATCCAAAACCAAACTCATGGTTTATCAAGCAGTTGTGATCCACACCTTACAATACGGAGCTGAAACCCAGACAACAGCAGACACCTCAAGTTGCTGGTGAAGTCCTATCAACACTGCCTGTGGAAGATCCTTCAAATCCCGTGAGTAGACAGAGGAGCCAGCAATATGCAAGCAAACACCATGACCGTTGAGGCGATGATCATCCAACATCAACTTCACTGAACCAGCCACATCATCCAGATAGCTGAGTCCAGACTCCCGAAGCAAGCTTTGTTCTGCCAGCTCAGTCAAGGCGTATGCTGAAGAGGAGGGCAGAGAAAGTGCATCAAGGACATCCTCAAGGCCAGCTTCAAAAAATGCAACATCAACGAGTGGGAGACTATTGCCCAGGACTGCCCCAAATGGAGGAAGTGTCTGCTGCAGGGATCTCGGGATGGAAATCGTACAGCAACAGGAGATGGAAAAATGGGAGCGGCAGAAACAGCATGTCGCGGACTGAACCAAGACCCCAGAGCTACCCGTCCTGCACAGAAACACGTGCCTGAGCTGCAACAGAGTCTGTCAATCCCAGACAGGCCTCATCAGCCATCTTCAGACCCACAGACAAGACAATCATGGAAAACAAGCATCTTCAGCTGTGAGCAGTTGCTGATGACATTTTCCTATCCTAGTGACTGGCAGTGGTTACATATCTATTCAATAGCAATTGCAACGTCCTTTGCAGGATATAGCACTTCTTTCTGTTCAGGATTAAAGCTCCATTTGATGTAGGGATTTATTTTTTATGGGTGGTGATGAGAAGGGAGAACGCTTTACCTTGGAGAGCAGCATTGTCTCCGAGGTGCACAGCTGTTGACGTTCAGTCTCTGGTCCATTTCTTTCTATGAAAATTAGGACCAATGCCTTCAACTGGACCCAATGATCTTGTAAAGTCCCTTCCAGCTCCTAACATCTATGAATCTATGAAACTGGCCTCAGAAGCAGATTCAGAGCCAAGAGGAGGACTTGGGTATGCACCAGATGTGTTCATGTCAGGAGGCATAAGAGGAGGCAAGCTGCCGCATTTCATATCACCCGTAGCCAGTGCTATCATCTGCACACGCTACAACAGATTACAGCAATCCAGGCAGGAGTTATGAAATGAATGGATCGCTCTAGCCGGGTCCTCCTTTGGGATCACACAATAAAGTCTTTGTTCTTCCAGAAGAGAATAAAGGCATTGTTTTTTCAATAGGCACTGTTGTCATGTGGGAAATCAGAGGAAACCCTGAGGTTGCACCCCATTTTGATGAATGGGAGCTGAGAGCCTTCAGTGGAAAATGGATAAATGTTGGCCAGTTCTTCAAAGCATCTCCCCTTTCTGGCCTGCATCGCTTCAGTCTTGCCTGGGGTCAGCTCCAGCCAGCTGCTGCTCAGCCAGGAGCTGAATTTCCATTGGCATGCTGATATTTTAGCCATTGTGGTGGGTGCATCGGTTGGGAATGAAAAATGTTGCATTGTGGAAAGTATTCTTTTGAAGGAAGAGAGAGAAAACCTTCTTAATCTTGAAACTGTTATTTCTGGTCACAGACCCCTGGGTCCTTCTCCTCTTGCAAACCCGCACTCCAAACCAGGGACTTGACATTTTAAATTCAAATACAGCAATCCAATTTCACACTTCTTAAACATAACAATTACCAGAGCTAGATAGCTCTCATCGTCAGGCAACTCAAACAAATTAGCAGCCACTAGCTAGATTTTCCACCCTTCGACTTTTTTTGGTAGGTATGGGCCCAATGTTCCTATCCCATCACTCCCAAATCTGGATCCAAACAGCAAACTTTGTAGATCTGAGTTTTTCAAATTAGGTTTCTGTCTTCCAAATGTATCGAGACATGCTAGTACAAACACCACAGTCATCATCAGTAAAGAGGGAACAAGTTGTTCAGCTATAACATCTTAAGAACATAGTCCTTTTACAGGTATTAAGACAAAAAATGATATTCCTGAGAGTTATCCTCTGACTTTATTCCTGACCTTTAGCATAAAACTGTGATGGTCTCAAGTAAATGTTTGGCTCAAAATGTGGGTTTTTGAATGCACACCTTGCTGGGGTTATTTGACCCCAGCAGTCTTTCCTGCCCAGAGCAGGAGGACTGGACCCGCTGATCTCACGAGGTCCCTTCCAGCCCTAAACTTCTCTGAATCCCTAACTTTGAGATGCTCGTATCTGGGATGTCATACTGGGAGCTATTGTGATATTCTCTGAAGATACCAAATATCCATGCTTCTGTTAGGGATAAAAAGGAACTTTTCTTGCCTGTGTAACTAATCTACTCTCATACACTGAAAAAAAAATGATGTTGACCTACAAGGATGGCAGAGCTGATGTTGTCTACTTCATGCAATTCTGTACTGTGAATCCAAACGCTAGAAAAAAGGAACACACAGAATAAGACTAAATATAGTAACACCGCACCGCAGGAGGTGACAATGTTAGGATATAATGTATGTTGTATTGTGTGCAGCTTAATGGTCCATTGTGAGAGAAAGTATCTAAATCGCTGACCCTTCTTGATCTTAAATAGGACCTCCATTCCCTTCAGGTTCACATTACCATTGGAGTGGCATTCTCACACTATCGACAGGCATCATCCAAATGCCTCTCGGTCTCGATCCTTAATTATCCTCCAAAAAGGGTTTATATAACATTGTTTAGCAGCTAGCCTCCAGGTTAAATACACCTGCAGGAAAACAATGCCATTGTGTGGATAGCACTTCAGCATAAATTGTTAATCATTACTCATGCCTGGAGCCGGGGTGGCATGGGCACGAATGCACAGAGGCTACAAGCTTGAGGCACTGCCCATCAGATTCAATGAATTTGCCAATTCTGCTAAATATCTTGATACAAGGACATGAAAAAGGAAAGGATTACAAGTGCCACCCAGAGGGGTTGTAGATTCTCCATCCTTGGAGGTGTTTAAGACCAGGCTAGACAAAGCCTTGGCTGGAGTGATGTTGCTGGGGCTGGTCCTGCTTGGAGCAGAGGGTTGGACTAGATGTGACCTCCTGAGGCCCCTTGCAACCCTCGTAGTCTATGATTCAATATGCTAGTGTAAATTGCTGCAAACTCCTTTGCTATTCATTTTCATAAAATTGTTCGGAACAAATTCATTAACTAATCACGCAACTGCAGTATGCAATCCCGTACGAATCTTGCCATTACTTTTAGACACCAGCCGCAGTCCATGGGTTAGCCAGTCACCAGCTATTGTGAAGCAGATGTTCTGATCTTCTCATCTTCTGAAGTGTTTGCTTTTGCTCTAGGGTTGAGCATATTGATTCATATCTAAAAAGAACATCCAAACCCTTTCTCCCAACTGAAAATCTGGGGTAGCTAAACATTTTCAATTTACTTATGTAATAAGCCGCCGTCCACCTATTAGCCAAGTAGTTCACTAGCATTGATTTATGTTATCCTTGAAACACACCTGTGAGGTTGGACAGTATCATTATTTCTACTTTACAGAAGATGAACTGAGACACAGAAATTCTGGTCTAGATCTGCACAGCTACTTAGGTACTTAAGTGCCACTGTAATCATAGACTCATAGAAAAGTAGGGTTGGAAGGGGCCTCAGGAGGTCACATCTAGCCCACCCCCTGCTCAATCAAGACCATCCCCAGCTAGATCATCCCAGCCAAGGCTTTGTCTACCCGGGTCTTAAAAACCTCCAAGGATGGAGATTCAACTGCCTCTCTACGTAACCCATTCTAGTGCTTCACCACGCTTTCTAATATCCAACCTAAACCTCCCTTGCTGCAACTTGAGCCCATGGCTCCTTGTTCTGTCATCTGCCCCCACTAGGACAGTCCAGCTCTATCCTCTTTGGACCCACCAATGGACTCCCCCAATATCACATGCAGCCTATGAGAGAGCAAGGGATTGAATCCTGGCCTCCACAGTACTAAGCCAATGCAGAATTCACATGAGTATGCTTCTGAGCGTCCAGAAAATTGAAAAGTATGGTGGTGTTCCAGTCTTTCCATTTGCACTTAAAGTCCTGGACAATCTCAGTTATCTCATGCATGGACAAATGTAGCCTTAGCATCATAGAAAAGTGTAGTTGGATGAGACTGAGGTGGTCATCTAGTCCAACCTCCTGCTCAAGGAAGGATCAGCCACATCTAAATGATCCTAGACTATCTTTCTCCTGCATGTTCTCTTCACTACCCACCTTACTGCCCATCCTTTCTTCCCTCCGTGCACATTTTTGCCCCCGGGAGACTGTGCCTTTTCCTCCAAGTCCCTCTACTGGTTTTCTGTTGTTTTTCTGAATTGTCAGCTCTTCATCTTGATTGCTATGGCTCTGTCCAGTTCTGCCCTGTCACACATTTTGATCCTATCTTGTGTCATCCCTTTCACTGCAAAAACAAGATTAGCCTCATTGCTCCTGCTCTTCCTTCCCACTCTCAGCACCATACCTCAATCTGCTCCATCTGCTATAAGCTTTTTTTTTCTTAGACCTCACATTCTTCCTTGAAGCCAACTAATTCCAGCCTAATTTAGTTGGATGTTCTCCTCCCTCTCATTGAAATGCCCTCTGTAACCTTATATCTCCCCTCGGTTGACCTACTGCATCTCAGACAGGTGTTGGCCATCTCTCTGTCCATGTTGGGAACTCATGGTGATCAGCAGGCTACCTTCTACTTTGCCTTGTCGGGTACAGCGTTCCAGACGAGGACTCAAGAAATACTAAGAGCTGGAAGAAGTGTGGAGGGGTAGTCTGTTCTTAGGGGATTTCTGGACTGATGGGCAGCAGAAGATAACAGGAATCCCATGGGAGAACCTGGTCTGATGAGATTGCCTCCTAAAAGAGGCTTGAATAATTGAGATAAAGCATCTAGACTTTCAAGAGTTTAACTGCACGGCTGAACATTGTGCAGCTGAGGAAGCAACTGCACATTCAGCAAATAAGCTCAGGGAAACTTGAAATAAGGGGTCAAAAGGAGATTTGCTCAGCACTGACGGCCTAAAACTTTCCATGCTCTGCACAGCGCAGTTAATTTTTAATATACAAAATGTGTCCATCTCATGGTTCCCCAGGCCGCAATGAACTATATTTAAAACCCCTGCACACATCTAGTTGAGTGGTGACAGATTCCTGCCTCTTAAGGGAAACGTTTGAGAGAAGCAAAGCACCGTGTGCCATGCTCTGCTGCTCAGTAGTCTCTTGGATACATTTAGTGCTTGCATAAGTTGGTGAAACTCAGGTAGCACTGACAGATGCACCTGCTGATCCCAGGTTTCATACCCAGTGAAACCATGGGAATGTAATTCCAGATCAACAGCCTCCAGATCCAGTGTATTCCTTGGATCTGGAATACGCTGATCATTTGTGTGTGTTGCAGGAGTTGCTTGTCTCAGTGGGATCGCACAGGGAGCAACCAGAGATCCACCTTTGCTTTACTAGTGAAAGCCTACACTGGGGGCTCTTGGAGTATAACAGCAAGCTGCAACAGGAGATAACCACAATACAGAAGAGCTCCGCCTGATAACAAGTATGTGTAACACAGTACATAACACCCCTCCTTTAAGTACTTGGACCTGAAGAGGATTTGCTCCGGGTAATACAATTCAGGCATTGGGGTTATCTCACTGGAAAGGGCAGCAGACTCTCCTGGCTCTTCTTGAGTCACATCAGGGGCTGGAGGATTTGATGGATCTGGAACAACAGCAGATAGACTTGAAGAATGGATCCTGTTGGTGGTATGATGGCTTCTGGATTTGTAGATGACACAGCATCTGGAACTTGACTTTGCATCTGGTAGACAGGTCTTGCCCTCTAAAGTCTTGGCCTTGCAGGATGCTGGGTCTGTAGCTTCGAGCACAGTTTCAGGCACCAACTTCCATAAACTTTTGCAACATTTCTCATGCAATACTGACCTGTAAGCCCTCAGCTCTGAATGCTCCTTGGTGGGTAATGATTGTTTGTGCATTAGCGATTTGATCATCCACAAGAAGCTGTTCATCTTCTTCTGCCGAATCCGCTTGAGCCAAAACCTCCCTTCCGGCAGGAGTACCGAGAAGCTGTTTTATGGCTGGACTCTGGTATGAAAGTTTCTGCAGTGCTTTATTTATTGTGAACGTGTAGTCGGCACATATTTGAGCATCACCCTTTGGCTTCATGATCGGTACAATGGGAGTAGACCATGACAGACCTACAAAACAATCAGTCTTTGTAACAGTCTTTGGATGAAAGGCAAATGCAACATAACGAGGCTTCATTTGAATCAGGGCAATGGTCAGATCCAGCATAAATGAAACAGCCGGGCCTTTTTACACACCTAGTCCCTCTTCAGAAACTTTGCTGTATTGAATGGTTTCCCATACAATACTAGCCGCTCCTGTTAACTTGATGGCCAGTGGTTGGACCGATTCTCCACCTAGCAAACTTGCTCACTGTCCTTTGGCAATTATGAGGCAGAGGACTCCTCCAGCCTTCCCATAGTAGATGTTGATGTTACAGTCTCCCTTCAAGTCAGCTGTCTGTTTATTGTGGTCAACAGGTCTTGCTTCCCATGGGACAATGATGGACAGTCTCAAGGTCATAGCAATTTGTATGTCTCTCCTGAAATTAAGGGAGACTGGGATCCTAAGTCTACTGCCATCACACTTGGAGCATCACTATGTTGAAGCAGCACTTCTGTTATGTCTCTCAAGTCACCCTGCCTTTTGTGCATTCATTCACCATTGCATTGGGTGCAACAGGGAGACAAATGTGATATCAGCCTCATAACGAGTGGGGCAGAATCTGCATTTAGTTGCATCAAAGTAAATCTGAATAACTCCATTAGCTTTGGCTGCTTCTGTTTTGTGCCATTGTAGCTGACAATAGGATTATACTCGGTGGGCATGTCTACATGTCCATTTACTGCACAGTAATTTATTGAGCAGTAACTTACTCCGCAGTAAGTTAGTACAAAGCGAGTGGTTTTTATGCCAGCATCTACATGTGCAGGCATTACAGCTCAGTAATGCTAAAGTTAGTCCCAAGTCAGTCCACACACACAGGGTTACTGCGGAGTAAGGTGTCTATGTGTGCCTTACTGCACAGTAACTACTCGGGCGTAAATTTGCTATCTGCATCAGGCAGGTAGCAAATTTACAACTAAGTTGGCATAAATTGCCATAGTTACTGCACAGTACAGACACACATGTATAGACACAAACCTGTACTATGTAGTAATTTTTGGTTGCTTTTGGATTATTAGGCATTGGAGGAGGTCCCAGTAGTGCCTGAGGCCACACCAGCATCCTGAACCCACCAGAGACTAGGGCCTTAGAGCATGAAGTGAGCTGCAGCTCAGACAGATTGAGTCAAAGTAGGCTCAGGACTCAAAGTAGAGCAAGAGCATGGCCAAGGCCCCAAGAAGGGCTGAGCAGTAATTGTGCATGTGTAGATGCACCTGCTGAGAGCAAATGTAGCAACAACACCTGAGAGTTCATTTCCACTGAATTCATTTATGCTAGGTCTGAACCCTGGAAGTTCTGTTTCCCTGGAGCAAGAGGAAGCAAGAGAAAGGTTTTGTTTTAACCTTCAGTCCAATTTGAATGAGATCATGAAGTACAATCTCTACCCCATGCATAGGAACATCTAGCCACGGCTGCAATATGTGCTTTGGAAATAATAGTATTGAAAAGAAGTTCCAGACCATAATGAAAATCAAATACTTGCATTTTAATTGGAAAAAAAGAATCCTTGGCAGTGAATGCAAACCAAAACAATAGCTATAGCCAAGCTCTCTGGAGTCCGAGGGAGATTTCTAATCTAGGAAATACATTTTCTTCTTCCTTTATGTACAGATGGTTGATAGGCACCTCTGGCATCTCTCTGCAATGGAAATGAACCTCTTTCTCTGCTGTTGCACTGTGGGAGACCTGGAGAACCTCCTTCACTGGACTTTCACCTGCTTGCACTGGAGGGAGGACATTCAAATGCCTGGCTCCCCTCCAGACTCATGTACATGGAAATGAGAGTGGAATATTCCAGATCCTTTACCTTTGTTTCAGAGAGCAGGCTCCCGAAATTGACAGCTCCTAGTCAGTTTCACAATTATGCATTGAAAAGGCGTATAATTAGGTGACAAAATAGATAACGAGGCTGAAAAGCGCTATGCAGTTAAGTGGTTTTTAGGCTCTACTCTGATATGAAGATAACCGGCATTTGTTACGGTGGAAGCAACAGGTAACACGCTAGGTATTGTGCTAGGACGTTAATTATGGACACAGCTGGAGAACGCTCCGATATGAAGATATTGCGTGGATATAGTTAGGCCCCATATAACAGTATTCGCAAACTAGCAGTAGATATGCTGCTGCTCCGACTGGATGCTTATAAAAACAAATAGGGTGAATAGCACTGAAGGTCTGACAAAGAGTTAAAAGGGAGACTACCCTATTTATGTGTGTTTCCATATGGTATTGCAGAATTAAGGCAGAAGGGATCACTGTGATAATCGAAGCTGCCTTCCTGTGTAACACAGGCCGTGGACTCCCCTGAATAGTCCTTGAACATAAATGATGCACCTGGGCTGTCGCGTGGGGCAGGTGGGTGAGCAGACGGCCATGTATTCCCACAAAATCTTTGGATGTTGGCAGGGGCATTCAGGGTTGAAAGTGTCCTGAAGTTTCTTCGGTGACTCTTTGCCCAGCTGGTCCTGTATAGCTGTACCAGAACCTCCCTAGCCCTCCTCCCTCATTGCAAAACTCTTTGTCCTAGGCATGTTACCAAACATCATCGATACTACACACTGGTCCAAAGCTGGTACCACCCTGTCACTAAATCTACTAACACCATGTCCTGCCGCTCTGGGGTGGCTTGGACTAGAGACATGTCGGTGGCTCGGACCTTGGCGTATCGGTTCTCCTGGTGTTGGCAGAGGGGTGAGTCCATTTGCTCTGGCAGTGCTGTCTCCCGTGGTTTTATTAACCTCTTGCGATGGTTGCCTGATCCGAGCCCTTTGGCATTGCCCTTTGGTGGGGATCAGTTTGCTAAGCTTCTTTTGAATCGAATATTGTGGTTGTTGCAGGGAGGGAAGGGGATGATCGCAGCAAGAGATCTCTGTAGGAGAGAGAGTGCAGGGCTGGAGGGGACAGCGGGGGATCCCCCTGGGATTGGGTGGGGATGGATGGGGGTGACTTGGAAAAGGTTTCTTGTATCCAGATGACTGGTGGTTGGGATTGGCATGAGGGTTTGCTTCTGCGCAGGACTGGGCAGGGAGACAGCAGATGGAGGCAGGAGGGAGTAGGAGGTCTTGGGTTTGGGGAATTGTGTCTGGGGGTTGTTTGCTGTAAGCCAGTCTGAGCCTTTCAGATAGTGCAGGATATAAATCTAATAACTAAATAAATATCCAAGACATTCACAGATGAAAAGCAGCTGACTCGGGGACCGTCCTCTTCCTCCATGTGCAACAGGTGCAGTCTATTCTTTCCCAGTATCTGCCCAGCTGGGGTGCCCCTCTTGACAGAGCGCAGTGACTTCCATAGGACACCACTGCGGTTTGCAACCATAGATGCATGCTGCATCATGTTCATGAAGTTGATAGCTCCTGGGACCCAACACATATTCTGCCTGCCTCACTTTCTTTTGCTCTCAGGAAAATCCCCAGTTCCTCTGACATCTGCTTCTAACAACACTGGCATTCAAATTCTCCTTTTTTTGTTAAACAAATGATCTGCAGGTGGCAGGCCAGGTTTCATTGGTGCACCACTGTCGGTTAACCTTGCCGAGAAGAGATCAGTGACTGACCCCTCAGCCTTTTTCAAGAGAGGCTTTTAACAGCTTTCCCTCATCAACCCATTGCACTGAGAACGGCAATAAGCATGTCCATGCCTTCATCCCATATGCCAGTGCTAACTGCTTAACCTCAAGCCCACTCGTCTGCACCTGTTGTCAGCCATTACTGTGCCAAAGAGATGTTGCATTTATCGCTGGTGCCCTGGGTGAAAGGGGTTGACAGGAGCAAATGCAATGGAGCCTGCTATGTTAATGCTTTGGTGAGGGCTGCAGCACAGGCATCGAGTCTAAGAGTGGAGTGGTTTCTAGGATAGCCCTGGTCACTGCCAGCGAGTAAATGCACTGGTGCATGGATTTACCAGAATGACATGCAGGAGACCGGACCCGTCACTGAGGGAGACCTGTCTTAGTCCAAGGTATAGTTTGCTGTGTTTGTAACAGAGAAGAAAAGAGAAGAAGTTTTTAAGAGAGAAAAAGTCTAGGGAGAGCCCTGCAGGGAAGGCTGGGCACAGCTGCAACTGGGTTGCCCGTTAATGAGCCTAATTAGAGGGCACCTGTAGCCAGCCCAGTGGACTGGGAAGGGGCAGAGCCTGGGAGAGAGATAAACCAGGGCAAGAGCTAGGACTGGCCCAGGAGGCTGAAGGGGGAAGAGCTCGGCTGATGAAGACTGTGAGCGGGCTATGCCTGGAGACAGCAAGTGAAGGGCTGAGGGCTAGCAGCCGACGAAAGCCTAGAGTTGGGTAGGAGTTGCGGAATATAGCCAGGGAGCCAGAGGTTTAGTTAAAGCCAGAGGGCTTATATTTTGTCCTGGTGGTTTGGGTTTGGGACTGTTAAGGGGTTGGAGGAGGTCCCAGTAGTGCCTGAGGGCACACCAGAGGCTAACAAAGGGACCCAGGGCATGAAGTGAGCTGCGGCCCAGACAGACTGAGTCCAAGCAGGCTCAGGACTCAAAGCAGAGTCAGGACATGGCCAGGGGCCCAAGAAGGACTGAGGTCAGAGCCAAGGGGCTCAGGGTCCAAGGAGGAGAGGCAGGAGCTGGGACCAAGAAGCTCGGTTCGGTATGATAGACTGGAGCTGGAGAGCTCAGCAACAGGCACGTGGGAAACAATTGCATTTAACAGTCCATAAGGCTGCAGGTGCCCGAGGGTGGCACAGGGGGTCGGGACAACTTGCTCTACCCAAGAGGGGCAGAGTTGAGACTAAAGCAGGGATCTGCTGGCTACCAGGCAGATCGAGGCTAGCTCTAGGACTCTTAGGCAACCTCCCTCCCAACAAAACAATGAGATCAAAGACGTGGCAGGAGAGGGCACCCTCAGTCGGAGCCGGGCAGGGATGGCAGGACATCGCGGCTGCCCAGCGACAGGCAAGCAAGATAGACTCTGATGTGCTAATTTTCAGCCTGTAGAGTAGCTAGAGCACTTCCCCGAAGCATGGTTGTCTTGAAGCCTGCACGCAGCTTTATGAAAAGAAATTACTGTTAAAGCTAGCTTTTTAATCAGCCTTTTATTTTCAACCGCAGGAACAAAGGCAGCCAAATTAATTACTGACATCGCTGCTAATCACAGAGCGCAGCGTTGAGCTGGAGCTTGCCTCGCTCTTGATTTATGCAAATGTGGGAGATTAGAGATGGTGTTTGTCAAACATGTCACTTGGTAACGAAGGATGAAACCGCAAGCATCCCCGATGAATTTCCAAAAAGGCCAAGGTGGCATGTGTTGCTCATTATACAATGAGTTGACTGTTCTTACCTTCCTCCCTAGTGGCTTTATGAACTGTTACCTCCTTGCCTTTTGAGACTCTCCTGTTTAGCCCCACAGCATCAATCATATAGAGATTACCTGCATAAATGATCATTATGTTGTGTCCCTAAGGATGTATTGTATGACCCTCTTTGCAGGGCGTTATCATTTGTATGCCAACAGCATCTGCAAGCCTCACCTGCACCTGAAGTATTAGGCATAGTAGAAATGGTTTGGAAGAGACAATCCCTGACCTATTTACACTCTAAGTAGCGAGAAAGTGGAAGAGGGTTGCAGAGAGATGAAGTGATTTGCTCACGGTTATATGGTAAGTTAGTGGCAGAACTGGGAATAAAACCAGTCTCCTAACTAGTCACCAGACTATACAGGCAGGTTCGATGCAGTACTGTTAGAAAGCCACTAGTTATTAATGCCCTGTTTTATAGGAGAAGAGCCGAAGCCCAGTTCTAAGTAGGTATTCATTTGGGGTGTTGCATTGTATGATTCCTGAGATTTGATTTCTCAAGGTGCCCAGCTTTCTCCAGCACTTCATAGATCCCAGCTCCCCTTGCTGTCAGCAACAACTGTGGGGGCTCAACAGCACATCTGCAAAGCAAACCCCAAGTCTCAAGTCAGGCACCCAGAAAATAAGAAAACAGGCACTCAGCACTACCTGTGACAGGCCTGATTCTGGCATTTCCCAACCTTCAGGGGCTTGATTTTTATATCTCAAACTCATAGCGTTTTGCATATCATGCATCTTCATGTTGGAAAGTAAATTACTGCAGGCAGGGGTTATTTCTTGTATGTGCCTGGGACATAATATGCACACCCGTGTCACTGTTGGAGTACTACATTTAAAGAATATAGTTATGGTCATCCCACGGCTCTTCAGCCTCTTTGGTCAAGTGCTGCCTTGATTGCAGTGTCACCGGGGGATACATAGGACAGAACCTGTCCCTTTACAGATTATATTTCAGTATTATTTCTGCCCCAGGAAAAAGCAGCTGCCTTCAGGGGAGCTGCTGCCGGAGAGCACTTTGACGCATCGGGACAAGCCAGAAGAAAGCCGGCAAACAGAGTAGCTCTAACCCGGGCAGAATGGCTCCCTTTGGGTTTGCTGCATGCGACTCTGAATCCCCTGGGGCTAAACAGGAACCAGATGCAAAATGAAACCCAAAGCTAGCAGCTTTTGAAACACTGCAGCACACTCCCCGCGGCAGTGAGCAGACACCTCGTGCTGTGTTATCCCTGGCCTGACCTGGCTTCCCACATATCCAGATCCAGCCATGCACTGCCACAGCCTGGCATGCAGGGCCACGTTATCCAGCTTGCAAGGCTCCCCACGGGGTCTGGAAATGGGGTAGCTGGGAAGCGGCGATTCACGCTCCCACCACCCCCATGCCACCAAATTTCCAGATCCTTGTGGGGCTCTGCGGGCAACGTAACACAGCACCACAGACTGGATCTGGTCCACTGGCCAGGGGTTGAGCACCTGGCATAACGCAGGAGGTGAAGATGCTAGGGCACAAAAGTCAAGTGATATGACCAAGACCATGCACCCAGTCTGTGTCAGACCGTGGACCAGGATCCTGGTTCTGTGTTTGTTAGAGACCACGTTCTGCCCTGAAGCACAGAAGTACTCAAATGGTCCCACAGATGTTAATAAAGTGACTCAGAGCTGAAATGCTTTGCAGTATCGGGACTGGAGTGTACACATCTCCCATTAACATCGTCGGCTGAGGTCAGGGCTGGGTCAGATCTCCAGTTTCTTTTGAATAGCCAAGTTTAATAACCCAAATCCCTGAAATGTGGATGGTAAACACCCCCAACTCCCAGCCTCCAACAACCCTCCTCACTCAGAGATGAGCTCTTTCCACTCCTGCTAGGACTGACCTGTCTGAAGCGCTGGGCTCCCTGGTGAACGCATGGTTCAAGGTGGTGCCAGCCCATCACTTTCTGTAGGGACCTTGTCTTTTCCATATGCATCTCTCTCTCTTCCTCTCTAATGCTGCCTAGCACGCTTGTCACTTTGCTGAAAGCTGCTGCACATTGAAGTGACATCTTCACTGAGCTGTCTGCATTGACGGCTAGCTCCTGTTTCTGGAGAGGTTACAACTAACTCAGCAGTCATCCGCAGGTGCAAATAATGCAAATTGTTCCTCTCAGCATGCATTTCCCCACGTCCAGTTAAACCTACCACTCTGGCCAGCCCCAGGCCCTCCCATTTCACCCAAGAAGTCCAAGTGCTGACAGTCACAAACAGTAACTAAGGTTCATGTTGAAACATTTCCTGGGTTAGGAGGATGCTTCCGGGCTTCTTCTCAGTTCTCCAGAGTGGCTTTGTGCCAGCAAAAGTCATCCCTTCCTTGTTAGTCACACCTCTTTCTTAGGTGGTTGAGGAGAACCACAAATACCACCCTTAGTCATCCCTAGAGAGCCCCAGACCCACTCCTTCCCATGTGGGGCAATAGCTATTTACTCTTCTCTCTGCCCTTGCCTGTTCCCCAGTGCTTATTATTGCTGTCTTCTCTCCAACTTGCTAGCATCAGCTGCTTGTTCTTCAGATTCCCGTCCACCATCGGCATCTCCGTTCTGCACCTGCCCAACACACGTCATAAGGACAAGGAGTCACCAGTCTGCACATTACTGGCTGCCGTGTGCATACACCTATGCCCACAACCACATACAGCGTGTTCAGATTACTGGGGAGTCTGTACGCGGAGGGAGTCGGTGTTAGGGTGAGGAACGGTGGGGAATCATTTGACAGTGGCATCTCTTGCACCATGCTGAGTTAGAGCTCTGCCACGTTTAGTCACAGCGGGCACGTCTACACGTGCTATTCGTGTGCAGCAATAAACTCCGGCACATATGACGCTGGAATTTATTGTTCCCAGGCACAGCTTTTGAATGGACACCCGAGGCTGCAGCATGGTGAGCTGGGTCAGAGCAGCCCCGGCTGGTAGGGAGGTGTGGTGGTGGTGTGGCACTCTACGCCAAAGAGCAATACACGTCCTCAACTAGCAGGATGGGGTCAGAGGAGGGGAGGCTGAAGTGCTCTGGGTCAGGATACAGGGGGTTGTGGGGAAAGGGACTTAACGGTGGGAGTCTACTACAGAGTTCCCAACCAAGGGGAAGAGCTGGACCGCGAATTCTCAGGCCAGCTTATGGAGGCACTTAAGGCAAGGGATGTAGTTGTCATGGATGATCTAAATTACCCAGACATCTGCTGGGAGGAGCAGTCAGCCAGGTCGGACCGCTCATGGAGGTTCCTGGCTGAGATACAGGACGTCCACCTAACCCAGGAGGTGCACAGCCCTACCAGGGGGAATGCCCTGCTGGACCTGGTCCTGGCCAAGGGCCACGACCTGGTGGGGGGACTCCAGGTCCTCGACCACCTGGGCAACAGCGATCATCGCTTGCTGGGATTCACCATCCAGCGCAGGGTGTCAAGGGCCTGCAGCAAGGCAGTAGCCCTTGACTTCAAGAGGACCAGCTTCAATGAGTTGAGATTGGTAGGAGAGGCATTGGGGTCCTGGAGAGTAGAGGAACTGGGTGCCCAAGATGAGTGGTCATTCCTTAAGGAGACGATACTCAGAGCCCAGGGGGTGACAATCCCAATGAGAATCAAAGGGGGCAAGAGTGCCCAAAAGCCCCCCTGGCTCACCAAGGGCATTTGGGAATGCCTGATTGCCAAAAAGGAGGCGTACACCCAGTGGAAGGGAGGGGCTATCACCAAAGAGGAGTATACCTCCACTGCTCGGGTCTGTAGGGGGCTCTTAGGAAAGCTAAGGCAGATACAGAACTAGGGCTAGCATCAAGGATAACAAAAAGTCCTTTTTTAAATACATAGGGAGTATGAAGAAGGCACCGGGTAACACGGGGCCCCTGCAGATACGCTAGGCAATCTGGTGGTTGCACCAGGGGAAGAAGCAGACATTTTAACAATTTCTTTGCCTCCATTTTTTTGTGCAGGGACCGGGACTCCCCCACCGAGATTCGGGATGGACTCAGGAGAGACTCCACCAGGCCTAGGGTCAGGGAGGACTGATTTAGGGAATTTCTGAAGGGGCTGGACGTGTTCAGATCAGCAGGTCCAGATGCTCTCCACCCCAGGGTGCTGAGGGAATTGGCAGGGGTTAGCGCAGGGCCCTGGCACGGCTTTATGAGCACTCATGGTGCTCTGGCCAGGTGCCAGACAACTGGAAGAGGGCCTGTGTGGTCCCCATCTTCAAAAAAGGGAGGAGGGAGGACCTGGGAAACTATAGGTCCATTAGTCTTACTTCAATCCCGAGGAAGCTCTTTGAGAAGATCATCAAGGAGCACATCTGTGATGGGCCGGCACGGTGATGATGCTCAAGGGCAACCAGCACAGTTTCATTAGGGGCAGGTCATGTCAGACCAACCTGATTGCCTTCTACAATCAGGTCACAAAAACATTGGATGCAGGTGTCGCCGTAGATGTAGTCTTTCTGGACTTCAGGAAGGCCTTCAATACTGTCTCCCACCCCATTCTCATTAAAAAGCTAGGCGACTGTGGCATTGATGCCTACACAGTCAGATTGGTTGCAAATTGGCTGAGGGACTGCACCCAGACAGTGGTGGTGGATGGGTCATATTCGACCTGGAGGGATGTGGGCAGTGGGGTCCCCCAGGGCTCGGTCCTCGGACCCACACTGTTCAACATCTTCATCAGTGACTTGGATGAGGGAGTGAAAAGCACTCTGTTCAAATTCGCAGATGACACTAAGATGTGAGGGGATGTGGGCACGCTAGAGGAGAGGGACAGCATACAGCTGGACCTGGACAGGTTACAGGGGTGGGTGGTTGAGAACAGGATGGGGTTCAATGCAGGGTGCTGCACCTGGGGAGGAAGAACCAGCAGCTCACCTACAGGCTGGGGAACTCCCTTCTCATTAGCGCAGAGGCAGAAAGAGTCATTATTGACTCCAAGATGAACATGGGCCGCCAATGTGAGGACACGGTCAATAGGGCCAACGGCACCTTGTCATGCATCCACAGATGCATCTCAAGCAGGTCCAAGGAGGTGATCCTCCCCCTCTACGCGACACTGGTCAGGCCGCAGTTGGAGTACTGCATCCAGTTCTGGACATCGCACTTCAGGAGGGATGTGGACAACATCGAGAGGGTCCAGAGGAGGCCACCCGCATGATCGGGGGCAGCAGGGCAGGCCCTACAAGGAGAGGCTACAGGACCTGAACCTGTTCAGCCTCCACAAGAGAAGGCTGAGACGGGATCTGGTGGCCGTTTACAAACTTACTAGGGGGGACCAGCGGGGAACAGGAGAGACCTTGTTCCCCCGAGCACTACAGGGAGTAACAAGGAATAACGGCCATAAGTTGACTGAGAGTAGATTCAGACTAGACATCAGGAGGCGCTACTTCACTGTCAGGGCAGCTAGGACCTGGAACCAACTTCCAAGGGAAGTGGTGCTGGCTCCTACCCTGGGGGGCTTTAAGAGGAGGCTTGTTTATTACCTAGCTGGGGTCATTTGAGCCCAGTTTTCTCTCCTGCCCAGAACAGGGGGTTGGACTAGAAGATCTGCAAGGTCCCATCCAACCCTACATCTATGAATCTATGGAGCCCAGGGGGTCAGCCTGCCAGCCTGGGGCTGCTCTGACCTGGCTCAATGTGTTGCAGAGGGGCTAGCCGGGGCACGAGGGTGCTCCAATGCAGGGCTAGCCAGCAGACAGGCCTTGCACGGAAGCATCCTTGTACCCCAGCCAGCCCCATCAGTGTCTACACATGCGATGCTGTGGAGTAAATAACTCCGTAGTAGGTTAGAGCTTGTGTCTGGCAGTACTATACTATGGTGGAGTTAATTAGTTTAGTAAGTAAGTAGTTAGTAAACTAACCCTACTATCCTTTATTTCTCAAGCGCAGAGCTAAAATATATCCCAAGTTCCCTTGCACCGCCTGACATGGAGCCCTTCTAAGAATCAGTCTGTGGATGACTTGTCTCTCCTTCAAGGCTTGTCTCTACCTGGGGGCAGTGGAGACAAGGAAGTGCAATGCAGAAAAACTGGAAGACAAGAACAGGGAATTGTGGGATTGCTGCTGGCAGACCTCCCATCTTTAAGGGCTGCACAGCAGGGTAAATTTGAAACACACCCCAGGAAAAGACAACCAAGAAGCAAGTCAGAGTAACTTGTCCTTTCCAGAAGTTAGGCAGAGCTTCTAGGCTGGAGGATCCCACGGGGGGATTGAGTTTACAGTATCCAAGGTCAGCCGATATGGGGATTGGGTTGACCCCAAGTTGGTCCTAATGACCTGTGTAGACACAGCCTTAATGCCCAATCGTACTCTGACTGCTCACCAAGGTGATTAGGCTGTTTTCTTGCTGTCCCTGGTGATGTTGTGCATTGATTAGAATAGGTTTCCTGTTAGAATAACTGATTCATTTTGCTTAGCACTGTGCAAAATAACTTCTCCGAACGTGTTTCCTCTGCCTTGGTTTATGTATTGCTGTAATCCGTCTGCCCCACAGTCATTGTCCACCAAGAAGGATGCTTTCCCTTTTCAAAAGGGGATTTGGACCCATCACATGAGGGGACTGCTCTTAGGCAGGCATGGATTTGTCAGGACTGATATATCTGAGGAGAGGGAAGACGAGCCATGGATAATACCTTGAAGTGAGGGTGGGGGAATAGTGGTGTGCAAGGTCACATCAAATGAATCAAGGAGTCAAGCTACACTTGAAAGTATCACTGACACTACTACGTGTAAGATGTCCACAAAGCAGCAGAGGACAGCATGTGCTCAGAGCCATTTGCTTGGCTATTGGGGGAAGGGGATAGGGATTGCACAGAAATTGTGATTAGTTTGATAGGGTTGTGCATGTGTGTGCATGTGGGTGCACACACACACTACACACACAGTCTTCTGAGCATTGTGTGCATGTGTAAATTCCCCTGTGCATGTCTTATGTAAGTGTGTAGTCTTCTAAGCATGGTGTGTGTGTGTGTGTGTGGTCCTCCAAGCATGCCTTACCGCTTCAAGTTAAGGTCAGAGGGATGGTGTGAAAGGAGAGCTCTGGTCTCAGGTCTGTTGTGTGATTTTTTTTTTAAGGTCTTGGTGCCTACGGTATCTCATGCATGCCTGGGGAGAGAAGGCCACATCAGAGAGCCACTTTGCAACACTGGAGAAAATACAATGTACAGTAGTGGCTAAAACCAAGCTCTTAACTCCAGCAGACACAATCATAACGAGAGGCGATGACCGGAGGTGGAAGTTAGTACATTTTAAGCTGAAATAAGATGAAATTCTCTGGTGGGGTCATTAGACCCTGGAGTTAGCTTATGCAGGGATGTGGTAAACCCACACATTGCATGCCTAAGTCCAAACTGAATGTCTTTTTTAAATGATGTGCTCTGCTTAACCCTGCAGTGAAACTCTCCGGTGTGTTATGCAGCAGGTCCAACTAGATGCCTGCAATGGTCTCTTCTGGCTTTAAAGTGTGGCTGTTATATGAGGACTCAAGTTATTTGTTTGATTTTACATGAGAACATAACCGCCATGTACTGGGTCAGATCATAGGTCCATCTTGCCTGGTATCCAGTGTCACGTAGGGGCAGACGGCGGATGCTGAAAGGCAGGGTGAACTCAGTCTGACCAGGGTTTTTTCCACTGATCATCTCTCTCTTGCAGCCTCCAGACTTTAATTCGGCCATGGGGCAGGGCTTGTGATCTCAGGCTAGTCCTTTATCAATCCCACAACTCAGTTTGCCCACTAGTAAAATCTTCACAGATTCATACTGAGTTCCAGCAGAGGTTTAAATTTGGGGACTAGCCTTCCCAAAGGAAAAGAAGGAGTGTGGATGGTAACACAGGAATAGGAAGGAGCCTGTTACGGTGCGATGAGATAAGCTAATGGATTTGCTGCATTTCTAATACCTAGCTTTTTTTGTAAGAATAATGAATGCTGCTCCCTGTTTCTTTACCGCATCTTCTCTAAGGAGAACGGGGTGCGGGGAGGACAACGAGATGCTTTCCTGTGTTGTCAACCAGCACATGGAGAGACAGCATCCCCGTACCACTCTGATGCCGAACAGCTTTGATGAACAGCAGAGAGGCTGTGAGACCCCCAAATGCGGGTACCAACAAGGGACAAGGAAACATCAGCTGCCATAGAGCAAAGCAGGTTAGCCAAAGGATACGGGATGGATGAATTGTGAGGAACCTAGCTGTCAGTCCCCAACTTTCAAAATCCTGGGCTTCAGATACAGCCTCTTGCTTGCGACAGGAGGTGTGTTGTCTGCCTGGCATCAGGTGGGTGGCAGCAAACTGACATGTTTGCTTCTTGGTGGCAAAAATGGTCACAAGCTATAACTAAAAATACAGGCAGGAAGCTATACAGGAGTCCCGGGACTTCAAGCAGGAGGGTGAGGGCTAGAATATCACCGCAGCAGACGGTAACTTTCTTTCCAGGTCACCAAGAAGATCCGTGTTCCCCTGCCAGGGCAGCTGTGAGCTGAGAGGTTGTGCGGAGATAAGGATGTCCAAAAGAAACCTTCGGGATAGGAGATTGCCGTGGTAGAACAGCAGCCCATATAGCGGTTGTTTTACTGATGGATGCTGGGGAACAGATATGGGGTCTTAAAAAATGTCAGGTGTCCAGGTGGTAGCTGTCTTGGTCTAGAGGCAAAAGGGATCAGGACTCGTGCTTGAGGCAATATCTTTTATTAGAGCAACTAGACTTTTGCAAAAAAAAAAATCTGTAACTGCAAGCTTTGGGGCACAAGCACCCTTCCTCAGGCATCGGAGAAAAGATTGCAAAAGTTCTTCTGGGTATCTTGTTGTAAAAGTTTTCCTGGGTATCTTAAGAGAGAGCACACACCTGTCGGTGGGTAAAGACGCTATAAAAATGTAGAAGTTTCAAGCCAGAGGGTATCCTGGGTTGGCACCTAAATACCTTTGAAAACCCTGGCCTTAGTGGTGCCTCAGCACTGGCAGAAGTATAATGCTAGCCTCCTTCCCTAATCCAGGCAGTGTGGCAATAACTGTGTTGAGGACTGGGGGGGTAACGGGAGCCTTATACATTCACACTCACATAGATGGTGCTTTGTAAAGCTCCCAGCCACCCCAGGGAGGATTTTTAGCTTCTCTCCTCTTTCCTCCATCAACACCAATACCACTCCTCCAGCCATCCCCTCGGTGCTGTGGAGACCCCTCTCCTGCTCCACAGCCCAGGGTAGGAAGCACGAACACAGGGATAGCTTCATAGTCTCTCAGCTCCTGGTGGGACCCCACCTCTGGCAGTGCCCCTCGAATGGCACTCTGCTATCAAGTGTAGGGAGCTGTCCAGTTAAATCTGCCTGATTGCATTAGGCAGAGGTTCATCTTAGGCAGACGTCAAACGCTGAGTAAAGCAGACGTTTGCCAGACTCCTTCATGGTGACAGACTACTGAACAACCCATCAACGAGTCCCCAAGGCTGGGCCAGTGCAGAAAAGTTAACACAGCTGTAGAGCTCCCCTTCTTTTTTAATGGATCTGCCTGAGGCAAGAGGCAAGAGGATATGTGCTCCTCCCTCAGACTGGGTGAAGAAGAGACGTGTGAAGGCATAGAACAGGGGTGGGCAAATATGGCCCCTGGGCCAGATCCGGCCCACCAGGCCATTGTATCCGGCTCGAGGGGCCCCTAAAAATGCAGAAAATGAATTATTATCTGCATGTGGCTGCCTGTCAAAGATGACAAGGCAGCAGCAGGACCCAGGGGAACTGGCAGCAGGACCCAGCAGCTGAGCAACAAGGCCCATCCAGCTCCACCCAGCCCCCTCCCACCCCACCCACCGTAACCCCACACCCTTCCACAGTCTCCACACCAACCACATATCCCACACCCCTCCACAACCACCCACCATACCCACACCCCCCACCCCACCACACACACACACCCACTCCCCAACCCCCCAACATATACCCCTTTACACCCCACACAATATACAAGAGTAGGACTGTATCTTGAGCTATTATGCAATTGCCTCTAGATATACTATGCAAGCACACATAAATCAGGACAAAAATATTTTTAAATAAAATGAAAGTAAGTTATAGTAGATGTTTTATTTTTTAGTATATGATTTGGGGGAGGGGTTCTGTTTCAAGGTGGCAGCACCTTCCCTCCCAAAAGGAGTACTTCTGGGGCAAGGGGAAGGACTTCCAGTGACAAAGGAATTAGAGGTGGGACTTCTGGTCCCAAGATGGTAGCCAGGGGGTAGATTCATAGATTCATAGATGTTAGGGTCAGAAGGGACCTCAGTAGATCATCGAGTCCGACCCCCTGCATAGGCAGGAAAGAGCGCTGGGTCTAGATGACCCCAGCTAGATGCATATCCAACCTCCTCTTGAAGACCCCCAGGGTAGGGGAGAGCACCGCCTCCCTTGGGAGCCCGTTCTAGACCTTGGCCACTCGAACTGTGAAGAAGTTCTTCCTAATGTCCAGTCTAAAATGATGGTAGGGCACCCATCAAGGGTTGGGGCTACCCCTGAGGCCCTTGACATCTCACCAAAATTAATTAAGCTGCCCTCCACCTGAAATTATTGCCCACCCCAACATAGGATCCTAGTAAATGAGGGTGGGAAGGGACTCAGGAGGTCACAGCTTGTCCACCCCCCTGCTCAAAGCAGGACCAGCCCCAACTACATCATCCCAGCCAAGGCTTTGTCTAGCCGGGTCTTAAACACCTCCAAGGATGGAGATTCTTGTGAATGGATGATTGCCATTACCACTTCTATATAGTAGAGTGGCAATGATATGCATATTTGCAGTACATTATTCAGCCACTAAGTGTCTGTATATGCAACGTAGGGCTCAGTCAGGATGTGGTCCCTGGTAAACAAAGGAGAAAGATGTGGGACCTAAACTGTGCAGGATCCCGTTTTGTGGAAGTCTGTAGCTGTTGCCTGTAATAAATAGTTGCTGTTTAACAAGGCCCAGGGATCCATATATCAAGGGGAAACTGTGCACACTGGCACCTTTCCGTTTGTGTATTTTGGGCAACAATCAGCAGCAGTTGGAAGAGAACACTATCATTATTAATTTTTTGCATGGCAGCGGAGACCATGCAAATGCCTACTAAAAACAGCCTCTGTTCCAAATAGTGTGCCGCCCCAAGTGTAGAGAACCCAGCTACAGGCATAATAATTATTATTAGTATAGAAAGTAAGAGAATGGGTCAAAGTGCTGTGACACTTAATTAAGCAAGCGCAGTAGAAGTTATCAGTGTATGTGGAGCAGCAGGAGCCTGAGACCAGGTCAAGTGTAACAAAAAAAAAATTATGGTCAAGGAATGGTAGGATTTTTCTCCTTCCATTATCTGAAAGTGGCCCTAGAAGCTAATTAAAAAGCTGGTATTTTCATGGTATTTGGCACGGTGCAAGGAAGGCGCTCTAGCTTTAAGGCAATTAAGAATCCTCCTTTCTATTGGAAGTGGCAGGCCCAGGAAGTTAATTTAAAAAAAAAGAAGAGGTTGGGTTTCTTTGCGGC
>NW_005841973.1:624197-628476 GCF_000455745.1 Alligator sinensis | reverse complement strand
GGGAAAAT
Source organism: Alligator sinensis (assembly GCF_000455745.1). NCBI lineage: Eukaryota > Metazoa > Chordata > Crocodylia > Alligatoridae > Alligator > Alligator sinensis. The sequence continues at coordinate 628,468 of NW_005841973.1, read as the reverse complement.
CCAACATACTTGAGACTGATAGCTTTAACGTTTCTGTGGCCCGTTAACCTCAGAGATGGCAAAAAGAGGATAATTAAAGGATTGATTTTGTGGAGGGGGAGTGGAGGGCAAGTCTGTGTCCTGACTGCAAAAAAGAGGTGTCCTTTGCCATTGAGAGAGCGATCTTGATGTACAATGCTAGCGGGAACATGGCACAGGTCATGTTTTCCTCCTTTTACCTTAGCAAAGTCAGCCTCTCTCGCCATCTAATACACAAAAGTTAAAAATAATAGTGTCTGGTCTGCTGTGGATTTTACACTGAGATTTTACACAAATCTCTGCAGAAAAGGACCTGGGGGTGACAGAGGACAATAAGCTAGATAGGAGCCAGCAGTGTGCCCGTGTTGCCAAGAAGGCGAATGGCATCCTGGGCTGCATTGGTAGGAGTGTTGCCAATAGGTCAAGGGAAGTGATCATTCCCCCCTATTCGGCACTGGGGAGGCCACATCTGGAGTCCTGTGTCCAGCTGTGGGCCCCCAGTACAGAAAGGATGTGGACACATTGGAGAGAGATCAGTGGAGGGTGACAAAAATGGTTAGGGGGCTGGGGGACATGACTGGTGAGGAGAGGCTGAGGGAACTGGGCTGATTTAGCCTAGAGAAGAGGAGACCAGTACAACATTTACCCTTCCCTACCCATACAGGCTCCTGAATAGCAGTATAACCACATTCATGGGCATCCACTGAGGAGCAAGGTCCCATGAGTTAGGTTCCACTTACCACAGAAGAAGAGGCCATTACTGCAGGCAGCTGGGGTAAGGTACATCTTCACCCTCTCGCCCAGCAGTAAGTTGATCAGACATCCACACCCTGAGTCTGCCTAGGGGGTTATACTGTCCTTATTCTACCCGTACAACTGAAACAGCTCAGCTGTTGTATATGCACAAGCCCTTGCCTTCCTTTCAGAGTGCTCTAGACCCCCTCCAACCTGCACCATGGTACTGATATAACAACAGGTGCTAAGTGATACTGAGTTTATTAATCTGGTCCAATTTTTGGGTGCCCCTTGTTATTAGCTTAAAGCTGGCCATATGAAGCTACACTCCATACTTCTGACCTAGCTCTGTCAGGGAGGGGTATGGGGAGCTGTGAGTCCCAATTAACAGACTTGGGACTGTAGGAGTCCCCACTGGAGCACATTTATACCTGCAAAACGGTGCTTTTCCTGGTTTCCCGTGTTGTGGTTTTGGTGGGTGTTTATACAATAGCAGTACAAAGCAGTTCTGTCCATAAAATTGCACCCATACTAGACACACTCTTCTGTTAAAGCACCAGGGTCTGGACAGACCTTATCCCAGTGTACTTTAAATCCAACGTGTGCACTGATGTACGTAATACCAGGACCCTGAGTGGACAGATGAGCAACTATTCTGGGGTAGCTGTTAGCAGTAGGTGCTATCATAGCAACTCAACCCTGGAATAACAGGTAATAACAGCCTGTTTGCATTGAGCAAAGGCTCACCCCCGAGTGGAAATTTGGAAGATGAGACTTACACCAAAGTAACTTGCACCAGACCCAATTTTTTTTAACTGTTTTTTTTTTGTTTTTTTTTTTTTTGGGGGGTTTTTTTTTTTTGTTGTGTGGGGGGGGGGGGGGGGGGAGTAATTCTACACCAGATTTGAGTAAGTTCCTACTGGATAGAGAGGTTTATGCCATCTGGCCACTCCTCCGTTGCATCTTCTTCTTTAGTGTAAAATCTGGTTATACCAGTATAAACATGCTGTCTGGACAAGCCTCCAGGGAAAAAACAGCTCTGTTTAAAGGGCAAACTTAAAGTAATGTAAGCAGTTTTAAACCAACCTGAGAGTGTCCGCACCTGCAGGTTATTGCAGCTAAAGTGGCTGAAGTGAAATCAAGTGCATCTTCTGTAGATAAGGTTTTATTTCTGTTCAGATTAAATCTGTTCCCAATTGGCTAAACCGATAAAAGTCCCTCTCACAGAGGAGCTTCCCCTGGTTTCACTGACTTGATTTCAGTTCACACATGAAATGAAAGGGGTGCCACCTTCTTGTGTTGTTCTGAGAGCTTTGTTAAGGTCTCTGCTGTGTTCATCCTTGTTCTCTTGAGTTTCTTTGGGCATTTGTACATGCCACATTTTTTTGCTCTTTCTAGCACTGCAACAGCGTGACTGTTTGCACGAGCAGGTTTTCCAGACGCTTTAAAAGTCTTTCTAGCACATTAAAGTAAAACTCCTTGGATGTAGTTTAGTTTGGCTCACCACAAATTAAAGCACAGCTTGCATGAAAAAATAAAGGCACTCAAAGACATGTAATGAGCCTCTTTGTCCACCAGATGGCGCTGCAACTTTTTTGTAGTTCACCCCCTTTGAATTGCTGCTGCTTTCGAATTGCTTCTGCTTTTTTTCTCTTGTGCTGTGTGCCAGCTCCCTGCTCCCACAGCTGCATGGCAGGGCATGGGGTGGGGGCATGGGACAGGCCCGCTCTCCTGTATCACTGGCTAGGGACCGGGCTTAATTTGTTTGAAAACCTAGTCCATGCACACACTAATGCGACGCTCCAAAATAAACAAGTTTAAATTTTATAAACCTATTGAATTTAATGATGATTAAACCTCGTGATGTGTATAGGCACCCTTTAAGACCAGAAAGCTTCAGAGAATGGGGGGAAAAAACTGGTTACCTTCTGAGTGGACATGATATGTAATACCATGAACCAGTAGGGATTAGTCTGCCAGCCCCAACTAGTACAACAGCTGCATCACTGTCTTTCGAAGCTGGACTTTGTTCAGGAATATAAAGCACCTAGCTTTTGTGGTTCCAAAATTTTATTTTGAGGAGGAGCCAGTCCAGTGCTGAGTCCACAAACACAAGGGCTAAAACATGCTTTGTGAACCAAATGCTGTCTTAGTCTCCCCACCAACTCTGAACATGCACAAAAATCCCACCCACTGTTATAGCTTGCCTGGAAGAGGGTTGTCTTCAATGGGCAGGGCAGGTCTAAGGCCCCTGAGAAAGGACAGAAAGGGTCCCCTAGTGCTATAGGTATGGGCGGTCGTAACAGTAATGAAGCTAGTACAGACCTGCTGTAAGCCCTCCCAGGTAGGAAGAGGGGAAGGATTGTTTGTTGCCTCCTTTGACCTCTGTCAGGTCCCCTGTGGAAAGCCCTGGCACTTAGACATTGTGCTGAGCCGAACATTTGATTGTGCCCCACTCTTTAAATCCAGAATTGGAGATGATCCGACTCCATTCCTCTAAATCTAGGGTTAACTCCAAACCTGATGCTAGAGGGTGTTTTTCAGTCAACGTTGTTAATTGTTTCACAGTTAAACCCCTCGGCAGATGCATCCAGCTAGGATAAGCCCGTGGGTGGGCATTGGGGATTGTGGGCAGAGCCTGTGTTACTGGTGGTTTTCTGCTCCCAGTCTCACCTCTCCATTTGACATTGCTACATGTTGCCCTTGGGTCTTTGGAGCAGACTGCAGCTGCAAGAGCAAAAGGAAAGCTTATACAATTAACAATCGTTCAGTCTTTAACTGCTTCTCTGAAGTCCTCCTTGCTCCACAAATTTATTACCCTTCATAAGTGACCGCTTGCATTTGCATAATGGGGTTAAACAAAAGTAATCGTTCTACCTGGTATTTAGCTTTGCCCATGTCTGCTTCTTCCCCAGACCTGAGGAAAGGCATTTTCCGCCTAAAAGCTTGTCTGACATCTCTCCCAATGATATACCTGGTCCAGTAAAACGTATTAGCAAACAAATCCTGCTTTCTGCATAATTACACATGCTTTCTACATGCCATGGGTGATGATCTGGGAACTGAACTGCCTAGTCCGCGAAGGCACCGAGCCATCCTAATTACTGCAATGCTGATCTGAGCTTGTTAGCAAAAAATCACACGGGCAACAATTGCAATGCTTGTTTTAGACCCAAATATGTCTCCGTCCCACGCAAATCTGCTGTTATTTTCCTGCACGTTACTGTACAGTGACACTGTGACACCTTTGCTAGTCCGATGGTGAAGTTAAAGCAGGCTTGTCAGCACCGAAGCAATGTTAAGCAGCCAGCGTTACTGGAGGTCTTGCCTTTTGTTTGAGATGTGAAGCAGGGGTCCTGAGTACTTTGTGATCGCAGAGCCATTTGTTTGCGGGGATGTAAGTCGTCACTCCTTGCACTGCCTACGCTCCGCTGCAGGTCATTTCCTCCTGCTTTCATAACCACCCTCCCCTCGTTTTCTTTTCATGGATTGCTCCTTGCTTTTTTCCTTTCAATCAT
>NW_005841973.1:610133-624166 GCF_000455745.1 Alligator sinensis | reverse complement strand
ATTCCTGCTATGCGCTGTTACGACCCACCCCAGAGCTGAGCGCATTTTGGGATCACGGTGGGGCAGTTTGGAAAAGGGACTTTGGAAATGAGAGCCATTGCTATCAGAGATCCGATGTCATTTCTTCTTTGCTTCCTCTGCTGTCTTTCAGGGGGGGGTTCTGTGTTAAAATGTGGTGTGATTCCAGCCCTGCTTCCTTGCATCTTCCCAGGTTCGCCTTTCAGGTGCTCTGAAGACAAGTAAAGTCATGAAACAAATCCTGGGGTACAAGAATGAACGATTGGAGTTGATTTGACCTGAGACTGAAATATTCACTGTTTTTTTTCCTTCCTTGCTTAACCTGCAAAGGCACAAGCTCTGTTATATTTGACATATATTCTTTTGCAATAATGAACGTCTGCAGCAGTGAATGATATATGTGCTTGCAGTATTAGCTAAATATTGCAAGAGGTTAAGAAGAGCCCTCCTGAAGCAAAAATAGCCAGCAGAGAAACGGAGCATTTCCTGCTGCTGTGATACAGAGAGAAGCTTTAGGGATGCCAAAGGAAGAAGGTGGCCCCAGAGCAAAATACTACTGCCCCGCATCCTCATGACATTGGCCGCCGGGTCCTTTGATCCAGTTCTCCCATGACCATTGCTCTGCCCTTTCTTCACCGCTTCTCCATGTGCGTGGAAAGCTCTGCCCAAGCTCATATACAAGCCACATCCTTCAGATCCCTCATGAAAGCCCATGTCTGCCACAGCACATCATGATGACGAGGTAGAAAGGTCACGAGCAGCTTCCTCCCTCTTCTGTTTCATCCATTGCTCACTTTTCAGATCATTAGCTCTTTGCAGCAGGGGCAGTTTTCCCTGATATGTCTGTGCAGCACATAGCACAAGCTGGGGCCCTAGGATGAGATGAATACCATATTTACTCATATACAGCACACACCCTTTTTTTCCTGCAAAAAATTAGCTGCTGGAAATTCAGGTGCACGTCTTAAATGAGGATAGCAGAGGGCCTGATGGCAGGAGCTGACCTGCCCAGCCCCTCTTCGAGCCAGGTTAGCAGCTAGAGGAGCCTTCCTAGTCATCCCAGGATATATTGAAAGGCAAACAGAAGAGCACACTGGCAACAATTTGCTTGGCCACTTGCTTTCTCGAACCATCAGAGTTGTTGCGTCGGCACCAAGCAGTGGCCCATCTGATCCAATAGCTTGTCTTTGAGACCAGCTGAGTCTCAATGGGCAGCACCCACGTACATTCAACCAGGGTTCAGCAACCTAGAGCCTGCAGGCCAGATCCAGCCCATTGGCCAGGATCTGGCCCACGACAGCTCAGGGACCTGACAGTATGCTCCAGCCTGAGCAGCCGAGGAGGTGTCCCTGAAGTCCTAGTGCCTGGGTTTTCCTAGCTATTCGCTTTGCGGCATGTGCTGATCACTGGGGTAGGGGGGGGAAGGTGCAGGACTGCAGCCCACAGCAGGGGCTGGGTTGCATGCAATGGCCCATGATGGCAAAAGGTGGCCTACCCTTGCATGAAACCATGACCTAATTCACGCAGGTCAGCAGTGAGAAAAGAAGCTGGGACTTTCTGGAGCTAAAGCCTGGTCCTCCAACATCTTACCCTAAAGTAGTGGTTTTCAACCTTTTTCTCATCTGTGGACCCCTAAAAAAGTTTGAATGGAGGCACAGACCCCTTCAAATTGTAAGTGCGGTGTATTCACATACGTTTGACTGATCAGAGTCATCTTTCGTGGACTCCCTCGATGTTGAAAATCACTGCCCTCAAGGAGAATGTTTGAAACCATAGGTATCAGGAGGTGGTATCACTGAAGCCAGCCCCTAAAGGACATCATAATTGTACCTACTAAGGGCCTGTCTGCCCTACAGGAGCTACGCTGGCAGAGCTACACCTTCCTTCTGGGTAGCAGAGGCCAAGCTGACAATAAGTCCTCTTCTGTCAGCACAGCTCTGTTCTCTTCAGGGGTTTGCTGAGATAACTGTGTCAGCCAGGATGTTTGAGCTTGTCTCAGCCCTGCTCTACTTGCAAAACTTTGCAAATGGAGCTAAGCCTAAGCCAGGAGACACCTCAAGTTGCTGGAGAAGTACCATCAATGTGACTACAGAAGGTCCTTCGAGTCCAATGGGAGGACAGACATGCCAACATTAGCATCGTCTTGCAAGCAAACACCATGTGCATTGAGGCGATGATCATCCAAAATCAACCTCGTTGGGACGGCCACGTCATCCGGATGTCCAACTCCCAAAGCAGGTTTTATTCTCCCAGCTCAGTCAAGAGGAGGGCAGAGAAAGCGCTTCAAGGACATCCTCAAGGTCAACTTGAAAAAATGCAACACGGACACCAACTCACGGCAGACTATCACCCAGGACTGCACCTAATGGAGGAAGAGTCTTCTACAAGGGTCTCAGTACTTTGAAACCTCATGATGACAAGAGGAGACAGAAAAGGCAAGCAGCAGAAACAGCATGTCACAGACCGAATCAGGAATCCAGAGCCACCCACCGCACATGGAAACACGCGCCCAAGCTGCAGCAGAGTCTGTTGATCCCAGATTGGCCTCAACAGCTGTCTTTGGACCCAGATAGGACAGTCATGGAAGAAAACCATCCTCGACTGGGAGGTATTGCTAATGATGATGAAGCCAGGGGTAGCCCACCTGTGGCATGCATGCCTCTTCTGTGGGGATAGCCCACCTGTGGCATGCATGCCTCTTCTGTGGGGGTAGCCCACCTGTGGCATGCATGCCTCTTCTGTGGCAGGTGGAAGAAGCAGTGAAGAAAAAGCTGAGCATCAGCTCAGGCGGCAGGTGAAGGGGATCAGAGTGACACCCTGGGAGGGTGTGAGCCTCCATCAGTGGCATGTGTGCCAGAAAGTCTGGCCCCCACTGGCCCAAACCAGGGTGTCCCACCTATAGCACGTGCACTACCAAGTGTGACGCTATGTAAACCGCCCACTCCCCCTACCCCACATACTAGTCACTTCAACCTTAACTCTGCCCCGCAACCATGTCACTTGTATAGGACTCCTTTCACCACCCTCCTGCACACAAACTACCCTCTGCCAACAAAAACCAGCACCCCAAAGTCCACAGGCCGCCTCTTTCCCAGCTCACTAAACCAGGACCATCTAGCTTGCAAGGCATGAGTGGCTGCAGTTTGCAGAGGAGGGGGTATAAGAAAACCTCACCTCTGGGGACAGGCATTGAGGGGGCAGAGTTAAGGATATGTTATGGGGTTGGAGGAGTTACAGTACGTGTGGCACAGGTGGAAGCGGGGATGGACTCTGGCTTCAAAGCAAGGTGCGTTTGCCTTGGGGATGGGTGTGTGTGTGTGTGTGTGCACACACGCACAAACCCTAATGTGTCTCAGGGCAACTCTGCCCGCAGCTGTGTGATGCCCATTTCCACTGCCACCCTCAGAAGCTCTCCTTCCTATGTATTTATGGCCCGGCAGAGTAGCACTGTGATGAATCACCGCGCTTTTCTGGGCACGCAGGGCTATTATTGAAGGCTTAATGCATTTGAGCCCTGGCGCGCTTGCTCTCTCTCGCTCTCTCTCTTGCTGACAGACTTTAATAGCATGTTTCTAATTCTGTTTCTTTGCATCCTCGGATGCAATCTGTCCGGGCGGGAACATTTTTCTGCCGTCAGCCTCCTCGGAGGCTGGCAGGGCCGATCGCGGCGCCCTGCTGAGTTCATTCCCCATCTGTCCTCTGACTGTGTCGTTGTGCAAGTGTGACGGGGGAGGGAGCGCACGCGGCTGTTCTCCGCTCCTAACAGATTTAAATGTCAGATTGAAGTGAGATAATGCAGCCCACGGGAGGGGGTGAGGAGAGAAGCAGCTCGGAAGGTCCTCTCCAGTTCGCAGGGTAATTTTAGTGTCCTTTAAAATACAATTTGACGCTCAGGAGGCTCTGCCTCTGTGCATGCACAGCCTCCGTTGGGTTTTTTCATAAGCTAATGTAAATGTAGGATGAAATGGTGGTGGTGGCAGCAATCCCTCATGGTCAAGGATGATCGAGAAAAAGGGTTGTAGATGAGTCCATGGATGGCTAAGAAGGCCACAGACTCTCTAGGAGATGCCACAGGTGGTGGTTAAAGGCAGGGTCGAACCACAAATTTCTCAGTCTTGTTTCCTTTCCTTCTTGTTCTGTGCCGCCTGCCCGAACGCAGGGTGGCGAACGGCGTGCGGCGCCGACATGAGATATTGCTTTGCTCTGCTGCTAAACTTCACTTCATTCAAATCTGGGGCTCGAGGCATGACCTGGACAACTTCCTCAGCTAAATATTGGAGAAAGGATGAGAGAGGTTTGAAAGACCTCACTGAAATGCACTGACACGTAAGAAGGAGCGACCGAGGGTGTGTGGGGGGAGGAAATCTGCCTTAAAACTGATCCAAACTGAGTGCGTCTACACATGCTATTAATGCCCCTGAATACACTTCTGTGCAGTCTGCATCAGAGTTTATTGCTCCTGGGACAGTATTTACAGTATTGTGGCAGGCAGTACTTTCCTACCGCAGAGTTAATTAGTTTATTGCAGCCTAATAGCACTGCATGTGTAGACAGTGACACTTTCTTGTGGAATTAATTAATCAACTCTCATGTAGATGTGCCCACTGAGTACCACAGGAGCTGTCACTGAAGCATGTGTCACTGGATGTTACCGAGCTCAGAGTCAAGACGGTACCGTACAGCTGTTCGGGCCATGCATGGCATGGTTGGTAGCCACAAGTCATTGACTGTGCTCCACCTTCTGGGTCATTGAGGGTCAGGATGATTGACATAGGCTCTAGCTCTTGGGTTCACAAAACGCAAAGCCTTGGGAGGCCATTGTAAGGTCTAGGTTAAGATTGTGGGACTTTCCCTCTCATACAAAGAGCGTTTCACTTTTGCCCTGGGTAGGTACCGGAGCAATCTGCAAGACACTGAACTAGGGGCACGCCACTTGGGTCCAAAGGTTCAAGAACAAGATCCTGTTTTCAAAAAGAGATGTGAGTTGCTGGGTTTTTTTGAGAAACAACGACTGGACAAGGGATAGTGATGCTGGCAGAAATTAAAGATGCCCAAAAGGATGTGAGACAAGACCTCAGGCAAGAGCTTGAGGGTCTCACAGACTGAACTCAACAATGACCTGCAAGCAGGTGGTTGGACTAGTGACGAGGTCTGGACAGATTCATAGATTTCATAGACGTTAGGGCTGGAAGGGACATTGGAAGATCATCGAGTCCAGGACCCCTGTCCCAGGGGCAGGAAGTCAGCTAGGATCAAAGGATCCCAGCAAGATAAATGTGCAAATGTTTCCTGAAAATGTTCAGAGCAGGTGCTTGCAGCACCTCTGGGGGAGGGAGTAAGCCCAGATCAGGATGCCCAGCTGCAAAACGCTCCGACTTGTAAAATGGCCCTGGTCCAGAAGGACTTGCAGGACCTAGGGGAGACCCGGGAAGCTTTAGGCAACTGGGAACTTGCAAACCAAGAGAAGTAGCAGAAGGACTTAAGGAGCTGAGCTGAGAAAGAGAAGAAGGAGATGGATGGGTCACAGACCACAATGGAGATCTGTTACCTGTTAAATGCCTTTGACCTGCATTTTGGAGCCAACCATCCGTCTCTAGAGAATTTGAGCTAGCCGGAGTACAAATGAGGAGGCAGAAGGTGAAGGCAAGAAGAGACACCATCTGAGCTGGCAGAAGGTCTGCAGAGACTCATGTTCCTGGTATCTCCAGACACCAGCGAGGACTTCCAGGATAAAGTGGCAGCGGACCAATTTATAGACGCTCCAGTTTATAGACACTCAGAGGTACACAGGTTTGCAGCTAAAGATCAGCAAAGGGAGGACAGTGGTGGTCCAAGAGGCAGTGGCCTTTGCCAAGGAACTTGAATCTTTCTTGGCAGCGGTGAACCAGTGGAGGAAGCAGACACTAATGGAGAAGATGGAAGCAGGTTCCCAGGCAGTACAGCCCTGTCTCTCATATGTAGGATAGCAGAAGGGATTCTCATCCGGTCCATTATGTTCCCGAACACTTAAAACACATGATAAATTTGGTCTGTCAAATGAGGCAAATTAGCAAAAATGCTGGTGCTATGAAAAAATGGCCGCAAAGACTACCTTTTATGAATATAATGTTGACCAGGACACAGCGTCAAACATGCCTAGCTGAAGTCCCTCGCAAGGGGACAGCAAGCAGAAGGGGAAAGGTCTGGGGGTACAACAGTCAGCCCCAGGGTCCTGGCTTAGATCTGGGCAGTTGAACAATAAAAATGCCTGTTTTATTGCTCAGAATCTGTGAAATGCAAAGCTGCAATGGACACGGACTCAGTCCTCACAGTTTTTAGACCTAATAAGCTACAAAAGCGGAGGGGTAGGAGATCCGTGCAACTGGTCTCAGTTTGAGACAGTGGCTGAGTTGGAAAACCAAACCTCTGGATTTCAAGGTAGGAATCGGGGTAGCAAATAGAGGGAAGCGGTAATAATTGGCTTGCATTTCATTATGGCTAATCACTGCAAGGAAGATGTGGGAATGCCCTTAAAGAGCTGAGCCAGGTGAGACAAGTGATTTGTAGACAACTGATTTCAAGCAAAGAGGCTGTCCTGCTGACAGGGGTAGGAACCATTGCGACCAGGTTGTGCTGAGTAGCTTTCCTACAAAGAAATTAAAAAGAGTGATTGAAACCTGTTTTAGGTTGAGTGATTGAAACCTGTCCTACATCTCGGGGGATTTTTAGGTGCTTTTCTGGACCTGACTCAGGAACAAATCCATTTGCAAACAGTTTGTGGTAAGCCTAAGGCTGCCGGTGTTAATCTGGACCCCGAGAAATGAGAGCTGTTTCACAGAGATGTAACTTTGCCTTAGGCATCGAGATTTCAACTGGCAACAGAAAAGTACTGCTTGACCCCCAGACACACAGCATTGCCTGGCCCCTGCTTCTGTGATGGAAGGCTTATTTGGGGCTTTGCAAAGCCACTTGCCTACTTTGGGTGAGAAAGAGAGCATTTCAGCGGTCAGAGGCTCTTGTGAGCGGTCCCGTCTTGGGCTACCCCTGCCACCAACCCCCTTTCATAGCAGACGCAGGTGCTAGCATAAGTAGTTTTGCAGTCCGGGTCATTCCAGCTCCCAGATGGCGTGGAGAGAGCTATAAAGTATTGCAGCAAAAACCCAATCCTGCTGAGAGAAATGATTGCACCACCCTGAAGGTGCCTCTCTCAATGGCTAAATCGATTGAGTGTATTCAACACTATTTATATGGGGGGGAGTTTGTAGTTAGGACCAATTGTGCAGCCCAGCACCAGCGCTTCAGATTCATGCCTTCTGAGGGCAAATTTGTGATGTGGGTGGAGAAGCTGCGGAGCGGTGGTTTCACAGGGACTCACGGGCTTGGATGCCAGCTCGTTAATGCCATTGCCGTGTCCAAGTGGATTTTCAGGGAGCTAATTGCTGTCACTGCCTTAGGTGGGAAGAGTTCATTACTCAAGAGAATGGGAGGACGTGGGAAAAGACGGCTGTCTCCTCTCTATGCATAGTGTGCAGAAGTGCAAGGGTTCCCAGTGCATGCATTGAAAGCACGGATATGCTCTTGCAAGATTGGACTCTAAAGCAAATCAAAACCTCCCAGGGAGAGGAAAATCAGTTGGTGAATGCAGCCCTCTTAGAGCATAGTAACCCCTCGCCCCCACAGTGGAAGCTTTCTGCTTGCAGTGGATAAGCTTGGGGTTTAACAAGAACTGGATTGTCGAGGGGATGAGTGAAATAACAAGGTGATGGGTACAAGTATCGGCTGATGCAAAGTTTCCGGACACAGTTTTGAAACTGCTGAGCACTTTGAGGTGGCAAAAACAGGCTGAGCTGCGAGGATATCTGCTGGGTAAAATGCAGACAGGATGGTGACAATTTGTGCAGGGATGTGAAGAAGAGCTCCCCAGACTGGGAGAGGTCTGACGTGGCCTGCAGTGTGGTGGTGCTCATATGCTTAGGCTCATTTAGGTATTCCCAAATCCAAACTCATTCAGGGGCCTCTAACTCCCCCCATGTATTATATAGGGAGCATGGGTGCATAGCTCAGGGCTGGGGGTTCCTCTACGTGGGGGCCAGGGTGGACTTCCCGTGCGGTCCTCTGCGCTTGGTCAGCTGCGACACGCTGCAGGACCAGGACGGGCTAGCAGGTCGTGTGCCCGCGTGCCCAGGTGAGCTTCCGAGGACATGCTGAAGGATGTTTAATATAGAGGGACAGTGTCTCTGGGCTATGGGGCAGCTGGGAGTGGGACTAAGTAGCAATATAGACAGACCCTAAGTCCTTTTGTGGGTTACCCCAAGTCTCTGTGCCTCAGTTCCCTATCTTGAATACTGCTCTGCCTTCTGAGGATGAACACTTTATTGTCGAGCATTCATATATGAAGGAGCAGGTGAGTTAAGATCTGATATGAGGCTTTTCTGCCTCTGGTTTCTACCCTTCTTTGTGACCTACAGTGACTATGGGAATGTCTTCACTTAGCTTAGCTTGACTAAGGAAGCAGGCACGCCGCAAAGCCCTGCCTGGGTTATTGCGTTGTCCCTGGTGCTGTACTCCCTCTCGTGCTTTGCTAGGACTTTTGGGGGCTACTCCATGGTTCGGGGTGCTGCATTTTGAGCTGCTCTGGTTCTTTCCCACCAGACTCTGGGGAACATCGCTGTCCTTAGGGCGACATGCAAGGAATGGCAAAAAGGCACTGGAAAACCATCAAGAGGAGACATTTAAACTCATTGCACTTAGTGCGAGTTACCAGGTGAGTGAAAGCAGCATATGAGTGCTGCTAGCCAGCTCACCCAGGCTTAAACACCATCAAACATGAAGGTTTTGTGTGTGGATGGGAGAGAATTGAGGGCAACAAGCATTAATTAACTGCAGCAGAGACGCATCCTCAGATACTCCAGTAGAAACCTGTGTAGGACCTAGGCTTGAACAGGTTTAGCCCAATGCACCCGGCAGAGGCCACATTTGGTCTTCTGGCTGGCTTGATGCAAAAATCGACATTCAGGTTCACCCTCCAAAAACTCCCAAGCTCGGCGTTGGGTGAGTATTTACTATTCAGAAACTGTAGGTGTTTCATGCCGCAGCATCTCACAGGCCTGTCAGCGAATTTATGCTGAGGTTTTTGCTCAAAGGAAAACATATTGTGGTAGATAATGTACTCGCTGACATGCCAGGTGTCAAAACAACCCGGGATAATGTTGCTGAAAGCCTGAGCTGCTATAAAAGGGAAGAGCAGCAAAGATGATTGTTCCCTCATTAGGTGTTGGAATTTGATGGCACATCACCGTGATTGAAAAGGTTGCGAGGGCTTGAAATGCCGTGGGAATAGAAGGTCTTCCTTCCCCCACTCTGCCGCAGTGTCTGGGGTACAACTCGAGAGAGGGGTTTCACCCCATTCCTGTCTCTCTCGTTGCTTTAAACTGAGTGATGCTCAGCCCTGTCATGAGCCCTGGGCTCCTTCAGCAAGAGCCCTGAATTTTTACAGACAGGGTTTGTTGGGTAAATCTGATATCTTTTATTAGACCAACTGAAATAGTTGGGCTAATGAATTTTTACAGGCATTTTTGCATGGGAAAGTTGCTTCTTCGTCTAGTGCTACACGGTGCTCTGGGTTCCCAATGAGCAGCATTTGCAACAAGAGTTGATCTGTACCAGGTACCTATCCAGCTCTTTTTATTGAGGTGTCAAAGCCCCTCTGAATGCGTTGCTTCTCACAATGCCCCAGGAAGCAAGAGAGGTGCCATTATTCCTTCCCTGAAGTGGGAAAGCTGAAGTGCAGACGGGCTGAAGCACTTCTCGGTCACTACAAGACGTGGATGCTCTCGGCTTGCCTAACGATTGAACTTGGCCTGACGATGGCACATGGCCTTGTCTTCTCATGGCCATAAACTGTCAGAGGATGGTTTCAGGTTGGATGCAAGGAAGAACTTCTTTCCGGTAAGGGGGACCAGAGTCTGGGCTAGACTTCCCAAGGAGGTGGTGCAGTCCCAGCCTTGGAAGTCATCAAGAGGAGACTGGACAGACACTTTGCTGGGATCATTTGATCTTGGCAGTATTCCTGCCCAGAGCGAGGGGGGTTGGACTCGATGATCTTCCGAGGTCCCTTCCAGCCCTTCATTTCCATGATTTGATGTTGGGTTAGTTGACTCAAGGCACTTTAGCAATGCACCTTATTTCATAGTGAAGACAAGGCCTGTGGGATTGTGTACTCGTAGGAATAGCGATGCTGGAACAATTCACACTGGAAGAGTGTCCACACACAGGCTTATACGGATACTACTATCCACATTAGTTACCCCAATGAACTTTCACTTGTAGATAAGTGCCAAGGCCCAGATCCTCCAAGGCACTGAGGCGACTAGCTCCTGATAAGCTCAGTGGGAGCCAGGTGATTCATTAAGAGTTAAGACCCTAATTACTTGGGAAGATCTGAGCCTCAACCTGTGGCAGAGCAGGGGACTGAACGCAGGCCCCATGCTACTTGTCCACTTTCACACATTGTCTCTATAACATATCTACTGCACCATCGGGACCAGGTCGAGTTCCCCAGCAGCCCTTTGCTAGGCTGGGAAGCACTGTACTTCTTCATATACCACTCGCCCCCAAATAAGACACGCACCTTGTTTTTGGAAGCCGAATGAAGGGGAAAAGATCCCTAGAGCTGGTTTTTGTATGGAGATGCGGGCTGCCAGGGGGATGCCAGCTTCTTTCTGTCACGGGAAGCAGGAGAGGTGTTAATTCTTTCACAGTCACTCCCCAATTGGCAATCGTTTTTGGCAGCCCAAGCAAAAATTGTCGCCTATTTGAGAGCGGCCGTGAAAGCAGACTCCACCTCTCCTGCTTTGCGCCTGAGAAAAAATCTGGCAGGCATCTTGCAGCAGTCTCCGCGCTTCTGTTCCTCCATGCTTCCGTTCCAGCAAAGGAAAATCAGCGTGCACACACCCTGACTTTAGAGGATTGTTTTTTTGCAGACAAAGATGAGTATGGTGTGTGGGTAGGTATGGTATAATCACCTACAGCTAAGGACCTACTTAATTCGCGGACAGAGAAAGGAATTTTTGCAGCTAAGTCATGGCACAAATGGCCAATTCCATGGTCATTTCCCAGCAGCCCCACCCTTTGGTGCTGATTGGTGGAGAGGCCCTGGGGGGAAAGAGGGGGTGGCTGCCCTTCATGCCACCCTGCCAGCCAGCACCTTCCCCTCCCACTAGGGAGCCAGCATTTTATTTTTATTGGGTTTTTTTAGTTCATTTTGCAGACAATTGCAGATTTCCCAGTTTCCACAAAATCCATGAAATCGCAAACTGAGTAAGTCCTTACCTAGCTGAGTAATGAGACGCTCAGCCAGCATCTCCCATTCAAGTGTCTAAGCGGCTCCAGGAGACTTGGTTCAGCACAAAAATAGTTAAAGATGAACTAATTAATCTTCTAACCACCTCTGAAGAGGAGGTCACTATTATTCTCCTTGTTTTATGGACGGCGATACTATGCAGAAAGATGAGACGAGCTGCCCAAAGCCCCAGAGGGTGTCGGTGCCAGCCAGGATTGAACCTTAGCATTCCTAATGTTGCGTCCTGAGCTCAAGAGCTTACATTTCAGTTGTGAAGTTGACATCTGCAGCCAGATTCATAGCTCGGAAGCAAGGCATAGACTATGATGACCATCGAGACTTGCTCCCTGCAGAAAAGAGGTTGGGAATTCCACCCAGATCGATTCTTGCAAAGTGCCAGGGATGCAATAAAGAGGGAGTCCAAGCCATATTAAGCATCTGCCGTCCCAGCTTTGTGAATACGGCTGCCAAATAGAGAGCACAGAGGTGCCATTCATCATCATTTTACTGTTGGATCAGCTTCTGGTTTCTTCTAAAGGTTAAAAGGACATTAGCACTCAATGTAAAAGATGATCAAATCCAGCATGAATTTTGGCCAAGTGTCTTCTTAATGAACTTTTAATTTATGAAGCACTTTTCATCTGAGGGTGTCAGTAGAGAAATGCACCAACCACATGACATGCTTGCAAACTGGGTAAGTCTGGTTGTACCTGTCTATAGTAATTTTGCCAACCGAGGCACAAAAGGGTTCATTGATTCACCTGAAGCCAGTGGGCAAGTTAGTGGCAAAGCTGGACCCATGCCCGCTCTACCCAATAGAGGGAACTCTTCCACTTGGGCGGTGTACACCTGCCCTCCAAAGGCCCCTGAAACCCCTTCCCAAAGGCCTGCGGGTTGGTTTTCCGTGAACACAACACCGCAGGCCTCATGCACAAGGGCACGACAAGGTATGACACTGCACCATGGATGTCAAATGCTGCCAGGTCAGAATGGCCAGGCGAAAGGGCATATCCTCACTGGAGCGTTAATCAAGCTCTTGCTATAGGTTGCAATCACTTGCACACAATCAAGTACACATTTACACACACCCCAGTATAATGAGGCTAATTGGCCCATTTGGGCTATAGGCTCAAACCCAAGCAAGGATGAAATTCAAACCGATCAAGTGCTGAGAGTCTTCCAGACCCTCCCACAATCCTCCCAGGTGCCCAGAAAGACGGGCAAGCTGTCCCACAATGCACTGGGAAAGTATTGGAAAGGATCTCCGCTCATCGGAGCGCAGAGGACCGGGAAATATGTGCCCCAGGGAATCCTAGCAGCGCACAGAGATGTCTGCAACGCCCATGAGGTTGCAATAGCTCGGGTGTGGATTTCCAGGGTGGCTTCGGACACCCAGGGTAACGCACACTCAGACATCAGTGCGACTCTCTTGTGTTAACGGTGATGAAAATAACCGCACAGAAATTCAGACCCACGCTCCATGCACCAAGGGCAAGCGGTGGCTGTTCCAATAACTTGGTGGAAATCATTCATCTCCATTCAGCAGGCCACGTCCTGTCCGTCTCCGAAAGACTTTCTCTTGACATTGCTGCCGCTTGGCAGTGGTTTATGAACCTCCTTGAGGGATGGCTTTGTGCCATGACTTTTCCAGGAGACGGCTCTAAACACTCCCCCTGCTTCAAGAATGATGTAGATTTGGTTTTCAAGCTGGCTGATGATCACAAAGATAAATCCCGCTATGTCACATTTGGCTTATGTCCCAAATACCCTTTTGAAGGGAACGTGGGGAAGTCCAACCACAGAAATTTGACTGAATTAGTCCCCACCCACGCTCTCCCCCCAGTTTCAGACCGTTTCTGGCCGAATCGCAGTTTGCCAGGGCTTCGGGGGAGAGACGCTAAATTTAGGGCTTTGCCCTGAAATCCCCTGAAGTCCGAATTACAGGCGTCCCTACCCATAAAACTTTACAGAACTGGGGGAGTTGTCATTGCTGTTAGCGGTGGGGAAACTGAGGCGTGGAGAGTTTGAAGTGATTTGCCTTCTTGCTTGTAAGTAGGGTCATTGGCCAAAAGGCAGGAAGTTGCGTTAAGACTGGAAATCAGCCTAGGCCTTATCTTCCCCAGGCAAGAACCTGACCCAAATTCCTACAATATCTGGAGAAATGGAGTTCCTGTAACAAGCCCCACTCTCAGTAAAGCAAAGCAAGCAGTAGTGTGGACACACGCGCTCCGAGAGCCTTGACTCTGTTTGCCTAGTCTTTTGTGGCAAACTCAGCACGCGTTTCCCCCCGTGAAAAGGAAGTTAATAAAATGGGGTACTCAAGGAGCTGGCGAGCATCATAGCCCAGCCTCTAGCACGGATCTTTGAAAACTCTTGGCGCTCTGGTGTAGTGCCTGAAGACTGGAAGAAGGCCAATGTGGTGCCTATCTTCAAGAAAGGGAGGAAAGTGGATCCGGCTAACTATAGGCCCATCAGCCTGACTTCTATCCCGGGGAAGATCTTAGAAAAGTTTATTAAAGAGGCCATCCTTAACGGACTGGCCGACGCCAACATCTTAAGGGATAGCCAGCACGGGTTTGTTGCGGGTAGGTCTTGCTTGACCAATCTCATTTCCTTCTACGACCAGGTGACCTATCACCTGGACAAGGGAGAAGAGATTGATGTCATATATCCTGACTTCAAAAAAGCCTTCGAT
>NW_005841973.1:607374-609718 GCF_000455745.1 Alligator sinensis | reverse complement strand
CCTGCCTATGCAGGGGGTCAGACTCGATGATCTCAAGCAAATCCCGGGACGTCTCAAGCAAATCCCGGGACGTCTCTCAAGCAAATCCCGGGACGTCATTCTCCCCCTGTACTCGGCCTTAGTGAGGCCGCAGCTGGAGTACTGTGTCCAGTTTTGGGCTCCACAATTCAAAAAGGATGTGGAGAAGCTTGAGAGAGTCCAGAGAAGAGCCACGCGCATGATCAGAGGTCAGGGAAGCAGACCCTACGATGACAGGCTGAGAGCCCTGGGGCTCTTTAGCCTGAAAAAGCGCAGGCTCAGGGGTGATCTGATGGCCACCTACAAGTTTATCAGGGGTGACCACCAGCATCTGGGGGAACGTTTGTTCACCAGAGCGCCCCAAGGGATGACGAGGTTGAATGGTCACAAACTACTTCAAGATCGTTTCAGGCTGGACATAAGGAAGAATTTCTTTACTGTCCGAGCCCCCAAGGTCTGGAACAGCCTGCCACCGGAGGTGGTTCAAGCGCCTTCATTGAACACCTTCAAGATGAAACTGGATGCTTATCTTGCTGGGATCCTATGACCCCAGCTGACTTCCTGCCCTTTGGGCGGGGGGCTGGACTCGATGATCTTCCGAGGTCCCTTCCAGCCCTGATGTCTATGAAATCTATGAAATCTATGAAAAAATGCACAGGGCTAGACAGGCCCTCCAAAGGTCATTTGGTCTCACCTTCTATCCCAAGACAGGAGCAACCCTACCCTAACCATTCCTGATAGGTATTTGACTCTCTTGGAAACCTCCGGGGATGGTTAGAAAACTGTAGGTAACCTATTCCAATGCCCAGTTGTCTGTACAGCTAGAAAGTTCTTCCTAATATCTAATTGCAAATTCCCTTGTTACAATTCCAGCTTTATCTCAAGTTAGAAAGTTGGCTGATGTACCAGAAGTGTTGCTAAGTTGGTCTTTGCTTCAGACACTGCTGTTGAAGCAAATGCCCTAAAACAGACGCCTTTGCCCTCTGCCGCTATAGCTAATATTGTCTGAAGAACTGACTTAGAGGCAGTGTGTGATGGTCAAGCATTGGTTTGCTGGTGTGGTTTAAGTCAGTTCTTCAAACAATATAAGCGGTGGTGGCTGTGGGCTTTTTGATTGTGCAAAAGCATCGTTTTTGCTGCAATAGTAATGTGTGAAGAAACATATCTTGAACCAGCATAGACACACTGGGAAAACTGTTTAGGTATAAATGTGGTTTCGTGGGGAAAAGCCCTATTGATGAAATGGATGCTGAGACCACACAGTGGGTCAGGAGATCGTTCTGCACCTTGTTCCTTATTTAACACAATTATTATTTTTTTAATTTCTAGTAAGCTAGCACTGAGAGGGCCCTAGATGCAGAGCAGGATCGCATTGTGTCAGTAGTTGCACAGAGAAAGAAGAAAGAGTCTCTGTCCTGCAAAGGTTACAGTCTGATGGTGTTGCATGGGAGGTCTTGGCCAAGTTAAGAACTGGTTGCATTGGGAACTTGCAGATAGGGTGAAATCTTGGACTCGCGGAAATCTATGGGAGCTTCCCGTAGAAGGGATGGCTTGCTTCCTTTCTCTCTTGCTCCCTTTCCTTTCAGTGCGTCTTGTCTCCTGTGCTGTTCTTTTCTCTTTGGGAACTTCTATAGTGTCCACTTTGCTTGTGCCATTAACCGGCTCCAACACCCGTTTCAGGAGCTCTGAATTCTCCACCTCAAAGCTAGGTCTTGCGGCAGAGTGGTAGTGGCAAGGTCTAGGTCTTCGTCTTCTTCTGTGCTTTTCCCATCAATCCTCAAGTGAGTTGTCCATATTTTTTAGGTGACAGGAGAGGTGGTAGACCAGCTCCTCGTCCCCTTTTTTGTGCTGGCAACGCTACTGTTCCTATATCTCATGTGGGTGGCAGATAAAAACCAACTAAACTACATGGAATAAATGCAACAGGAGTATACTAGCCTCATGCTGAGAACAGGTCCTTTTCCATTTCCTGAGTTCTGCCAGTATAAATGAAAGCTGGTCAAATCATGCAAAAAGTGGATTTGAAATGATTCAATGATTAACTGCAGGGAGCACCATCCAACTCAGTTTTGCTACCTGCAAAGAGAGTTCAACCAGCGCCAGTATAAATGTGCTTCCTTTCCATTGCATTCAGGCAGCTCTCTATGTAACAGAAAGAAATGCAAGTGAATTTGGAGGTGGAGATGGCGTATAATAAAGCACTTGCCATTTGTGATTGAAAACGGTCCGTTGCTCTCTGAAGATGCAAGCCTCCACCCCGCAACACTTTGTGATTACTTTTTCGGAGAATGCCCTAAAACAATAAGCAGATAATTATCTCTGTTTC
>NW_005841973.1:590843-607343 GCF_000455745.1 Alligator sinensis | reverse complement strand
AGAGCGGTTTCTTTTTTGCGATGTCAGGTCCTCCTCTCGCCACATCATTTCAGAGATGATGAATCTAGGAGTTCTGCTCATACCTGCACTTCACATTAATGTCAGGTTGCAATTAAATGTTCCGGCTAGAAATACGCTCATTTTATGGGTGAGCTTCTCTAAGTCTAAGTGAGTTAAACGAGCTTAGCTACACAATGCTTTTGCTGATGGGAGGACTGAACCCTGGTCAACCGAGTGGCTTATCTAGGAGACCAAGTGCTTTCCCATAATACAGGTCCATTTTCTGTGGGTTGATTACTAACAGAAGCACTTGGCCTGCTGAGCTGTTCAGTGCTTTCTCACCAGTGAATGGCAAACCTTGTGAACAAGTGGTTTTGCATTTCTCCTACCATACTCAGTAATGTCTGATGCTCACTGCAGCTCAAATCCTTCCTACATAGCAGGGACGGGCGAAATGCAGCCTGCGGGCCAGAAGCGACCCACCAAGCCATTCCATCCGGCCCGTGGGGCTCCTAAAAAATTTAGAAAATTAATATTTATCTGCCCCCAGCTGCCTGTCATGCCGCCCTCGATGGCTTGCTGAAACTCAGTAAGCGGCCCTCCACCTGAAATAATTGCCCACCCCTGCTATATAGTCTTCTGGGGTTCGGATCCTTCCCACAATATCTTCAATGTCTGCCCTACTTGCCACAGGACTGAAAATGCCTTTGCTGCTAACTGGTCCTCTGTCTCGCTGGCCCTTTAGCCATGGGACTGAATCATCCCTATGCACTTTGCTCCATCAGCATCCCTCAATCCTCCGCCACCCTTTCCTGCGCCTCTTCTCTCCAGCTTTGACTCTGCAGCTCAGTCCCTCGACTCCTTTCTCTGCTCCTTGGATGTCCAACCTGTGCACCCCTTCCCTTGCACCTCCCTGCTTGCATTCAAGTTCCCTCCTAGCGCTGTGCCTCTTTGGGGCCAGTAGTGACTTTCCCTTCCCAGCCTGCCTCAATAGAGACCATCTTCCTCCTCTTCCCCTGCTCACTGGAGGCCGGCAGTCACCTCACCCATTGTCTGCCTTCCTTCTCCTCTGCCCTGCTCAGAGTGTCTTCAGCTTCCTCCAGAAGAAGTGTCTTCCTTCCATCCCTCCCCTTCGGACATCCTCTCCTCCCCAGTAACTTGGACCATAGGGTTGCCCTTTGTGTTCCTCTCCTCTCCCCTCTATCCCTCCCTTTCAGTGTACAAGCACACAGCAGCCTGATGTTTCCTCCTTGTAACCACCACCCCAGCCCTTCTGTCCATCTCTCATTTTCCTCCTGAGTCGCCGGCACTGCCGAAATCCCTCCCTCGCTCCAGACTCTCTGTGGGATCGCTTCCCGTGCAGCCTTTCTCACTGCTACCCCTTGCCTTGCCTTACAGAGCTCCTCCCAGCTCATCTCCCGAGAGAGGGACGTCCTCTGTTCAAAGGGGTCCACCCAAGTGCCACCCATTTTTGATGATGCTGGGGGTGCAGGTAGTCAGCTCCAGGATCTAGCGGGGACTCTATGAATCCTTCTTTCCCCACATATAAGCAAGACGGGGAAACTGAGGCACACAACATTATTGCAACATGGACACATTTAAACCAGGAAGATGACAATAAAACCCATAGTCCATCCCAGAGGGAAACAAGGTGCACAGGGCTCTGTACAGACACGGGATTGAGGGGTCCGATCTCTCTCCCCTCCGTAACTTCAGCTTCAAAAACCGCTTCTCTCGCCGGCTCTCCGAGCACGTCGCTCCTTTGCCCACGCAGCAGTGAAGATAAAAGCAAATCATCCAGATCACATTGAAAAAGCAATTCCCTGCTTGCAGGGACTGATAAATTAAAAGCTCCTTGGCCTGTGAGTGAAAGGAAGTTTTCCCACACAACGGCTCAGATCACATTAAAGCACTGACAGGCCATCACTTTGTACTTCACTTAAAAATTTAGCCGGCAGCAAAAACGTTACTTAGCAAGGGGAAGAAATCTGCCTGTAATTGAAACTCGCTCCATTGTTGAATTGCTGCTGACACATATAGTTTTCAATTAAAAATTCTCCAGGTTTTAATTCAGTTCTGAAAGACGGACGGCGAGGATGGAAGAGCAGAACTGGTGGCCGGTCTCGGGGACTTCACAGGGATTTGAATTCATGGGTCTTGAATTTGCAAATAGCAACAGGACTTTTTTATTTCTCCCAGAGTGCTCTTTCTCCCAGGGTTTTTGCACAGTCTTGCAAGAGTCCCTTGAAGACATGGATGGGAGACATAAGGGTTGCCCCCCACCACCATGTCATTCTGGGGTGCACCCACCTCTGGGGAGGTTGCCGCAGATATTCAACAGCTCACAGCAATGCTACACTAGCTTAGGTCTATGCATCTGAAGCTGCGGGGGGGAATGTTATATGGCATGTGCTGCGTAGAGCTGTCTACACTGTGCTGGTTCAAGGATGCTGCTATCCCCTTCAGGCAAAGCGCTGCTGATACGGGCACTAGTAAACTCTGATTTTCTTCCAACAGCAAAACCAGCTACATTGGTAACCTCCCAGTTTTGCTAATATAGCTGCCCTTACACTTGGGTCTTGTATTAGCCCAGCTCTGTTTTTTTTCATAGACATTATTCATAGACATTGGGGCTGGACGGGACGTCGGAAGATCATCGAGTCCAACCCCGTTGTCAGGGACCAGCAGCTCAGATTGGCATAGCTCAGTTAGCACAAGTCTGCAGTGTGGAGCTGCTCTGGGTTAAAATTAATGTCATTATTAGAGTAGGGATTTGGCCAGACCCAGAGATGAACAAAGCACAGGATCCTTACAGAGTGCGGTCAGGTTTATACCTTATCCAAAACGCAACAGCAGCACTGGAGAGATCTCAAACAGCAAAGAGATTGAAAATGCACCTGTATGATTGCTTCGGTGAAGGTACTGGGATCTGCACACCCAGCTTGTAGCCCAATGGAGACACCTTCAGACCAGCCTGTCAGCAATTTAGCATTTAGTCTGGAAGCCAGATGCAGAGGGAACAACTGCTTCTGCAATTGGGAGCATCAGTGTTTGCACCATGAGAGTTGAAGATGCTTTGTTGGTGCTTCAAAGGCATGAGTTCAAGTCTCGCTCCCAGCTCTCTGACAGTGGCTGCTCCCCTTTGACCCAGGGGCAGCTGGTTAGTTGGTCATTTGGATCAGGGCATAACCTGTGGGATTTAGGCCTTCCTAGTCGTCCAATCCAAAGCCAGTCCCTGTTTAATTACTGCATCCCAGCATACACATGACTATAAGAGAGAGCAGTCCTGAGGGCTCTCTGAGCAACTGATGGCATTGCTGCCTTGTGAGCCGGTGCCTGCACATTACCCATGTTGGATCAATGAGCTGCTAGGCATGGGCGCATCTTTGACCTCTGGAGTGCACCGACTGCCTTGCCTGCAATGGTTTACAGTGTAAATAGATGCTACAAAAGGAGCATCGTTATCCCTGGTTTGACGGCCAGGGAGCAGCGGCACAGGATCTAGAGCAGAGCCAGAAGCCACAATGTGGTACTTGCAGAGCTGAGCGCTTTGGAAGATGCTGGTGCTACGTGACATGCCTAAGGCCATGCAGGGAGCCTGTGGCAGAGCCAAGGCTTGCTGTGCTGGCCCCAGCTCCCAGTCCAGTGCCTTAGCCTGAGACCGGCCTTCTTTCCTTGCCTCACAACAGCTTCACTTTGAGTGCTGAAAGGGCCCCGCTTTGCTTGCCTGCTCACTCGGCAGCGAGTCCTGAGCATCTGATGCTAAGGTTTCCTCCAGCACCCTCCTAAGGGGCCGGTACAGGCAGCCGGGGCATCAAATACAGCTCCCCCTGAGCAGCAGGATTGCAATCCCTTTTTGCAGAGAGAGACTTTAGGCCCAAAAACAAAGTCAACCTTCCCAGCCCCTTGACCCAGGTGATTCTTGAAAGTCCCTCAGTGCCACCAAAGCTCCTTAGGGAAAGGCTATTGTGGGTCCCTGTCCCCCCCACTCACCTGGGGGGTGGGGGGCAGCTAATTAGGCACAGGTGAGACAAATCTTGCCTCCCTTAAAGGTCCGGCCACACTTTGACACTGCAGTGCAGGGGTAGCTGCCCTGTAGAGGCTAAATGCCAAGGTTGCCTTTGTGTCTTGCAATGCTTTGGTTTGTACCTTGCAGCTTACCTGCAAAGCTCTGGGGTGAGAAGGCTACAGGCTGAAGCTGGTTCTTGGTGGCTGCGAATGATCCAGCACACAGAATCACCCCCATCCCCAGTGAAACAGCTCATTACTCCCAGGAGGAGCTCATTTAAATCAGAAAACCTGATTTATTTGAAGGCCAGCCCACCCTGTGAGAAGCTACTAGCATTTACAGCTGGTGCTGGATCCACTCTGGACCCTGTAGCCATTGGCAGCATGCTGTCCTAAGGTGAGGTACTCCCATACTGACATCCCTGGGTTTATAATGTGCCTGAAGGGTGTGGGCGAAATAAAGATATGCTAGACTTAACCATCATGAGTGCACCAGGTCATCCTCTCCCATGAGCTCAGCCAGAACAGTTCCCTCGGGCGCCTGTGTCTGAATTCTTCTCTGGTTGGGATGGATTTTTTTTCCCCTGCAGAAGAAATGGGTTGGCTCTGGTCCCCAAGCTTGGCAGGTCCTTCTGGGCCTTATAAGATCTACTGGTGGGGGGCGGGGGGGACGTGACCATCCGTACTGATGAGCACTGCTCTTAGCTCTGGTCCTTCTCAGACTGATGCCAGCTCTCAGGCCCCTATCCTGGTGCCTTACTGTGCACCTCTCAGTTCCCCTGTGTATAAATTGGGGCAATAAACCACTACCTACTTCCCAGGTAGGCAATAGCACCTTTGTCTTTGGGGCCATATAGATCTGATCTCTCTGCTGAGTTGATAGTGCTGATGGAGTTACGGTGAGCAAGCTGGTCCCAGCATCTCCGAGTCACTTGGAAATTGCTCTCGCGTTCAGTTTTAAAAGAGAAATGGATGCAGACCCCAAGCTCTCAGCTGATTTATCCAGCAGATCGGGGAGAGAAATCAGAGCCCTTCTTATCTGCAGCAGTGCCAGGGAGCAGCTCTTTGAAACAGGTAGCACGCTCTTGAGCCTTCCTTTCATCTAGGAGGGATCTTGCTGTTTAAAAAGTTTGCTGAAAATCTTGTCCTCCTTCTTGATTTATTTCCCTCTCCCCCAATTTGTACAGCACAAACAAGAGGCTATTTCTGGCCCACACCATCAGGAGCCCAGTTCTTCCCTTTTGCAGCACAGTGGAGGGGAGTCGGCGGCAGAGATGAATCTGGCTCTGGGCCTGGGGAGCATGGGCATCCAGCACTGCACAGATCCCAGCTGCACGAATCCTGTTATCGGGCAGCTGCAGTGATGCCCACTGCATTCCCTGCTCCCCCTGGCCCAGCTAGACCTAGTCTTCCTGCCAGGCCTTGCCTCATGTTGTTCTGAGTCCCCAGAGGTAGGTTGGGTAGGGGGTGTGCTTTCCTCCACCCAGACTATCCAGTCTGGTCCCTGCAGTGCCAGCAGCCAGGGTGTCATCGCTGGCAGTCCCTTGGTACAAGGATGACAGTCTTCCAGTAGAGAGGGAAGTCACTGGTGGGTCCAAAGAGGCCAATCCAAGACCTGCAGATGTGGCATATAGTTCTGGGAGGAAGGAGTGAATCCTGGTTCTTTCCCTTTGTCTCTCTTGCCTATCCCCCTGCATCATAAGGCGAGTTCGCTCAAAACGGTCGATGCCTGGTCATACTTCATGGCACCATTGGGACAGTTCAGGGCTTGAGTCTCCCAAGTCTGGAAGTTAATATGCCACTTCTTCAAAATGACATACAAAAAACTAGAACTTCTTCAGAATGGCTTTCAAGGGGTCCTTGAATCTCTTCTTGTGCCCACCTCCAGAGCGGTGACCACTGTTGAGCTGGGAGTATAGGACCTGTTTGGGGAGCTGGTTGACGTGCCCTGTCCAACGGGGCTGGTAGCATATAAACTTGGCTTCGGTGCCAGGGGTTGTCATCGGGGGTTATCGGTGTCACTACTGCTGTTGCCTGTGTCAGATATTACTGATGTGCTGTCAGTGATGAAGTCTCGGGAACTGCGATGTCGCAACCAAGAGATCCCAACGCCAATCTTGCCTTAAAGATCGCCCACAGGCTCAGGTCAGTGCAAAGATTTGGCCAAGTTTATTATCTACAAGCAAAGCCCTAACATTTTTGGCCGGTTCTGGGAGCTTGGCCTAACAAGTACATCAGACCAGGAGCTAAGGCATTGTGGAGTGATGCCCGGAGTCTAAAAAGGTTGAAATCCCCTGCCACGGACAAACCTTTAGCCCATTCCCAGTATAAAGGGGAAATCTATGATTCTAGCAGGCACTGTAAAATAGGGCTGGAAGGGACCTCAGGGGGTCACATCTAATCCAACCCCCTGCTCAAGGCAGGACTATGCTTACCCAACCCATCCCATTCAAGTCCTTGTCTAACCTAGTCCTAAGAGTGGACAGTAAGCTGTGTTAGGCAAATTGCCTAAAAACACTAGTAGCATCCTAGCTTGCTATAGGCAAAGCAGGGGGATGAGGACACTGTCACTGTCCTGCCACTGCAAGGAGGGGAAATGGTAGTTAAAATATACTGGGAGGATCCAAAGAAGAAGACCACGCCACCCACTATAGAAGAAGAAAAATCCCTCACAGCCCATGCCGGTCTGATCATGGGGTAAAATTCATAAATGTGGTGATTGGTCTCACATGGAGATATGGGGCGAGAATTTCTCCAGGTTTAAGTCCCAGCAGAAGCACTGGCACACACCAGCCCAAATCCCCAGCCTTGGCTGCAGCCGATGCTCGAAAGGTTGGGTAAGGTGGGGAGGGGGGAAAAAAAGAATCTGATGCCTCTAGCGATAGGAGGAGGAACAATTTCTTCCCGGCCCCATGTGGCAACCAGCAAAGCCCAGAAAGCTGGAAACGACCCAGCAAGGGCTTGACTTCGTTGACCGGGGCTGTTTATTGTGGGACAACCCGGACACAAGAGCTGTCCTGAGGCAAACCAGAGTGAATGCAGTGCTTTGCAGTGAAACACAAGCCAACTAGATGAGGATTCCCCAAAGGCATGGGATATAATGTTGTCCCTGCCCAGCTCCCTTGCAGCAGACCTTTCCAGTGTCTTGTCTCTGCTTAAAGCAATCAGGGCTCATGGACAGAAGTGATGTCTTTTATTAGACCAACAAGATTTTTGCAAAAAAAAATTTCTTTGGTTGCAAGCTTTCGGGCACGAACACCCTTCATCAGGCATTGGAGAAAAGATTGTCAAAGTTCTCCTGGGTAAAAATGCAAGTTCATATTTCCTAGGATTTCACAGAGGGGTCAATGGGTGGACAAACCTGCTGGGCAGCAGTTCTCATCTATTGACCCCTCTGTGAAATCCTAGGACATATGAATTTTCAAGACTGGACAAGCACCTCGCTAGGGTCGTCTGACCCCAGTGCTCTTTCCTGCCCAGGCAGAGGGTCGGACTCGATTGATCTGTTGAGGTCCCTCCCGACCCTACATCTATGAATCTTTCAACTTTCATTTCTACCCAGGAGAACTTTTACACTCTTTTCTCTGATGAAGGGTGTTCGTGCTCAAAACCTTGCAATTAAAGTTTTTTGGGGGTTTTTGCAAAAATCTTGTTGGTCTAATAAAAGATATCACCTCTGTCCACGAGCCCTGATCGCTTTTTCCTCTCGACCAATCCAGCTACAACCTGGATACCTTGTCTCTACTTATGATTTCGTGGCCAGATAATAACTGTTGGGTGTTTTGTTATCTTGCTGTGACAAAACCTGTCAAACGAGAAAGCTGAGCAGTGGGTGGGTGGAAGAAATCAAAGGTAGAGGCAGCATGATCAGATGGCAGGGGCTCAAAGGAGGGAGTTCAGGGAGGCTTTTGTAGATCGGCACAGCAGATGTTAGCTATGAGGGGGGCTGCTTTTTGCTAGGTTTGGCTATACCTTGGGATGTTTCGGGTCAAAACTCAGGAGCTGGAGCCGCATTTTGAATAGAAGATCGTCCGGCAAAAACCAGGTGATACAGGAGAGAGCACTCTCCAGCCATAACAGTAGCATCAGCCCCACAATTTTGTACAGAGCCTTTTCTCCCCTGGACTTCACAACACCTCACAAAAGAGATCAGTGTTATTCATCCCATTTTTACAGCTGGGTAAGCTGCAGTTTGCCCATCTGTACAACACCGATCATGGTAGCCGCCGTGCTTTGCACGGCACGTGGAAATCTAGGAAACGAAAAGGATGTTTTCCATGCACAGCCAAGCATTAAAATTGCAGCAAAAAAAGCAAACAGTATTTCAGCTGTAATGAGATAATTGCCCCTTTCAGTCCCAGATCTTACCTAATGACAGGACCAAGCTGCTGGTTTAATTTTGTTCACTCCCAGTGACCATCAGCATGTGAAACCCAGACAGGGGAAGCGTACACATCTCAGCACCCCTTGCAACAGCTCTGTCGGCAAAGGACCGGCCAGACTGTAGCTGCCAGTTTCTCCCGGCAGCGTGAATTTTTTTCTCATTGCCATCTCATTTAAACTCCATAACTTTTATTGTTTTGGTCCCTAGAGGTCAAATGGAAAGAAATGGCAGATTGTCGGGCAATTCATTTTATTCGCTATAATAACATTTAAATGGGCCATAAAGACAAAGTGTGATGCTGCATGTCTGAGCATGGCCCTGGGCCGTGTGTATCTTTTGTGATAAAAGCTTTGTTATCCTGGCTTCGCTGAGCTATTCACTTTAATATATTGCCAGCTATGCAGGAGATAAGAGCAAGCTTTATCTCTGAATTATGTGGCGAGGGAGGTGAGGGGTTTTTTTTCCTGCCTATGAAAAAGAATGATTTTGTTTCTGCAGCATCTAAGCACTTGCCTTAAAGGTGGCTGCACTTTGCATGGTTATACATGTTAATATAGATCTTGCTATTCTTAGCCTGGTTTTGTGTTTTTGGTTGGGTTGGGGGGTTTTTTTGGGAGGGGGGTTGGTTTTTTGGGTGGGGGTTGTTTGGTTTTTTGTTTTGTTTTTTTTTTAAGAAAAAAAAATTATCACCATGCCGCAAGTTTTTGGTCATGGAGTTTTGTCCCCAAATCTGATACCAACTTTCTGTGTGACCTTGGGAAGACCACTCAGATTTAAGTAGAGGGCAGGACAAGGTGGCACCTTAGAGACTAGCTGGTTTAGAAAGGCATCAGCTTTCATGGGTGACGGGCTACTTCAGATCATCACTCAGCATGCCAGAAATAGTATCGCGCTCCATGAGCTGTTACCTGTTTTGGTAGAACCACATCTGGGCTGAAGAGCTGCTTCGGGTGCATCTGGTCTTTTAATCTTAATTTACCCCAGCATGTAAAATCAGACCTGGATTCATCTACATTGCTTTGAGGCAAGGGGGGAATTAGCTGTTGTCTTTTATTTCTTCTACATGTAGAATGACCTAAATGAGGATGCTGTTAAATGAAGTGGAGATCGTAGGACAGTCAGGCTGGCAAGGACCTCACAAGGTCATCTAGTCCAGGCCCCTGCTCGAAGCAGGATCACCCCTGACTGAACCAACTAAATCACAAAAAGGAAGCTTATAAGAAGTGGAAACTTGGACAAATCACTAGGGAAGAAGATAAGAGCAGTGCTCGGGCATGCAGGGATGAAGTCAGGAAGGGCAAAGTGCAATTGGAGTTGCAGCTACAAGGGACATGAAGGGTAACGAGAAGGGTTTCTCCAAGTATGTCGGTAGCAGGAGGAGGATCGGGGAAAGTGCAGGTCCCTTACTGAGTGGGGGAGTCAACCTAGTGACGGAGGATGCAGAAAAGGCTGAAGTGCTCAATGCCTTCTCACCAGGGGCAAGTCATGCCCAACCAACCCAATTGCCTTCTAGGATGAGATGACTGGTGCTGTGGATGTGGGGAGACAGGTGGATATGGTGTACCTTAACCTTAGCAAGGCTTTTGATAAGGTTTCCCACAGCAATTTTGCAAACAAGCTAAAGAAGTATGAGCTGGATGAATGCACTGTAAGGTGGACAGAAAACTGGCTGAATTGTCAGGCTCAGAGTAGGAATCAATGACTCAATGTCTAGCTGGCAGCTGGTGTGAAGTGGAGTGCCCCAGGGGTTGGTCCTGGGGCCGGTTTTGTTCAGTGTGTCTTCATCAATGACCTGGAAGATGATAGAGTGCACCCTCAGCAAGTCTGCAGATGATGCCAAGCTGGGGGAGTAGTAGATACGCTGGAGGGTAGGGCTAGGATTCGAAGAAACTGTGACAAATTGGAGGATTGGGCCAAAAGGACTCTCATGAGGCTCAACAAGGACAAGGGCAAAGTCCTGCACTTAGGACGGAGCAATCCCATGCACCGGTGCAGGCTGGGGCTGCAGAAATGGGCAGCAGCTCTGCAGAAAAGGGCCTGGGGGTGACAGGGGACAATAAACTGAATATGAGCCAGCAGTGTGCCCCTGTTGCTGAGAAGGCTAATGGCAACCTGGGCTGCATTGGTAGGAGCATTGCCAGCAGGTCAAAAGCAGTGATTCTTCCCCTCTATTCCGCACTGGGGAGGCCACATCTGGAGCCCAGTGTCCAGTTTTGGGCCCCCCACTGCAGAAAGGATGTGGACACATTGGAAAGTCGAGCAGAGGACAACAAAAATGGTTGCGGGGCTGAGGGACATGACTTGTGAGGAGATGCTGAGGGAACTGGACTTATTTAGTCTGGAGAAGAGAAGACGAAGGGGGATTGAATAGCAGCCTTCAAGTCCCTGCAGGGGGGCTGCAAAGCAAATGGAGCTGGACTGGTCTCAGTGGGGGCAGATGACAGAGCAAGTAGCAAGTGCTCCTAGTCCTGTCCCCTGCAGCCCCAGAGAAAAGCCCATCCCCATCCTCTGCAATAGATGTCTGAAGATCTCTACTGTTAGCAGAGCACTGGGCTGGGAAGTTGGGTTTGGGTCCCTGGGCCACTCCTGCACCTCCTGCATGATGTCCTGTAGCTTTGCTGGGCCTGATGACACTCCTGCCTCCTAGGGCACCAGTGAATATGAGGACAATAGCATAACTAGGGATGGGTGACCAGGTCACCGGCTCCAAGCACCAGTTTTGAGGGCACAAGAATCACTCTCCCATCTGCCACTCGGGGTACAGAAAATGCCCCATCCAGTCCCACCGTCTTTTCTCCCCCAGGCAAAAAATTGAGCCATAAAGCCCATCTTTAAGCTAAGAGTAAGAACTTGTTCCAGAACTGAGGACTCCTCCAGGAGGATCCTCTCCCACCAAGTCCCTCTGCTAACTCCAGCAGGTCTGCAGAGCGCGGGCTGCAGCTGGTGCCATGGATAGTTGTGTTAACTCATGCACATGACTCGGTTTCCTTCCAGATCATTGATGGTGCCCTTGACACTGAACGTGCCTGTGGCAGGTTTGAGTGTTGTTGGACACGTTTGGGCCTGGTAGCTGTGCGAAAGTTATTCATGCTGTTCTAATAGGTTAGGCAAACATTTGTCTAGGATGGTTTAGTCCATGGGGATCCTGCCTTGAGATGGAGATTGTGACCGGGCTGTGCCGATGCTTCTGCTGGGACTTAAAAATGGAGAGTCCTGCCTAGAGGGTCTCCGTTCATAGTCAGACAGACACCACATTTGGGGTCAGGAAGGAATTTTACCCCATGGTCAGATTGGTATAGACTGGGGGGCTTGGCCTTCCTCCGTAGCAGGGCATGTGGCCTCTACCTGGTACATCTCAAACATTTATTAATAAGCTTTAACAAAAGCAGGGCATTAGCTGCCGTGGTCCCCCTGCTTTGCCCGTGGCAGGTTCGGGTGTTATGTCTTGTGTTGTGTCAGGGTGGACTGTAATTTTGGTAAGAGGTTAGACGATGGATTTGTACAGGATGGTTTGGATAGGGCTGGTCCTGCCTCAGGCAGGGGATTGGACTAGATGACTTCTGGAGGTCCCTTCCAGCCCCATGTCTCTATGAGCCTATGACTTCCTGAGAGCTCAGATTCGATGATGGCAGCACATGAGAAGGTTTATGAGCCTGCATCTGCTTCTGCCACCTTGTGCTTTGTCCTTTTAGCTCAAACGCTAGCGCTCGCGCTTTCATCTCCCAGCCCCAGGTGGTGGTCCCATTGC
Organism: Alligator sinensis; assembly: GCF_000455745.1. Classification (NCBI taxonomy): domain Eukaryota; kingdom Metazoa; phylum Chordata; order Crocodylia; family Alligatoridae; genus Alligator; species Alligator sinensis. Next base: position 595,203 of record NW_005841973.1, on the reverse strand, counting down.
CAGTGGATGTGGGTCTGCTGCACAACCTGCCCTCCTGGCTCAAGGGGTGGAGATGTGTGCTTTCAGCTGCAGAAAGTCCTAGGTCAGCCCCTTTTGGTGGCTCTCCAAATGGGATTTAGAATACGCTCTGAGACTATTTTAGATGTTATTCCTTAAGTGGGCATCGTACTTGGCAGACTGAAAACATCCCACAAAGGCATTTGCAAACTGCACCAGATTTGGTGCAGGCAAATAAAGACTAGGAAGGAAATGTGGGAGGTGAAGAACTGCAAGAACAAGCTATCCTGATGTGCATAGTGCTTCTGGTTACTGCCTTTTTGTATTTATTGTTATTATTAATATTAATATTATTATTATTACTGATATAAAAATATCCTAGGCTTTGTAGGCAGAATGAGTGGGTGATGATGAGTCATAGGAAAACAGGGCAAGGAGGGCTCTGAGGAGGTCACATCTACTCCATCCCCCTGGCTCAAGGCAAGACCAGCCCTGTCCAAACCAGCCCAGCCAAGTGTCTGTCCAACCTGCCTTACAATCTTCCTTGGATGGAGATTCTGCACTGGGATTAAAAAAGAGCAAAGTAAAATGCGAATGGAAGTTGCACACTTTTGGGGAAATAACACCTGGGACAAGGATGACTGCAAGAGAAAGAGCTCCTTTATACTGCTGCCATGGTGGGTAGCGACAAGGACGGGGCAAAGCATGTCCCACCTGGGGTCCAGTATTCTCAGGCCCTGAGAAGGTGCTAAGGGTGAGCTCAGAGCAACCTCTGTGCCCGAATGACCAGGTCTGGGGCCTCCAATGGCCAGGGGAGGGTGCCAGGTACTTGGCCCTGGCCGGCCACTGCTGGAGGATAGTCGAGTCCTAAGGGCCCAGCTAGTGACTTGCCCTTTGGTTGCTCAGTCTGCATCTCTTTGAGAGGACCACAGCTCCTCCACTGCATGCATGGCTGCTCCTGCTTTCCCCTGATCATCTGTATCTCTCTGAAACTCCTGCCCTGGCTTTGCTTCAAAAGGAGGAGGGGGAAAAAATGTTTTTAATATGTCTTTAAAAACTCCAGATAATAGCAAACAATTAAGCAAGAGTTCTGGCACCAGTAAATGAGCTCTCATCTGTCAACCTGTGGGCGGACTAGACAATATAATGTTGGCTCCCAGGGTGCCCCGCGGCACGGCAATTAAGGTGGCCTTGTCAGATCCTTTTCTTTTAAAGGAGCTTAAATCTTGTTTAGGGCTCAAGTATAGGTGGCTCATACTGTAGTGTCTTATGGGGGTTTTGACTGACACTTTTCAAGGAGCAGAAAGCACTGTGCTGGACTCTCCCTGTCTGTGCGAGCAGTAATGGTGCGCGGTGGGGTTTTTGCAGGATGCAGTGGGTGACCCATTCTGTAAGTCTCTATTCCACTTTGGTGACTAATCTGCAGAAGAGGAATGAGTGCACCTGATTTTAGCCCATGAGCTTGGCGGGGGGAGGTCTGTGCTTTTGCTGCTATGGGGACAAGCTGGAACTCAATTGGGCATCTCATAGGATCACAGGAAAGTAGGGACAAGGTCATTTCTTATCCAGCCCCCTGCTCAAGCCAGGATTGTCCCTGACTAAACCATCCCAGCCAAATATATCCAACCTGCTCTGGAAAGTTTCCAAGCGTGGTGACACCACAGCTTCTCCAGATGCCTCTTCCAATGCCTGACCATCCTCATCATCAGCAAGTTCCCCCTAATCTCCGGTTCTGTAGGCACGTTATGGAAATAACCAGAAACAAATGGGCCATGCCCCACCCAGCAGGCATGGCCATTCAGTTGGGAAGTGAAGGGACGGTGCAGGATGAGGGGGAAAGAAGCTTGTTTTGAGGGATCAGGATTAGGATCTTTTGGGCACTTCCAAGCGCTGGTAGCCAAGGGCCAGGCATGGCTGGAAGCAGCAGTGATGGGAGCATTGCCCTGGACAACTCCACCCCCAAGAGTTTCTCATCCTGCTATTGGATTTGCTTTCTTGTGATTCCAAAAGAGTCTCTGACCTTGGCCAGAGAAAGAGAAAACCAACCAAAATTGCATTCCACTCACCGAATGGGCTGTTAGGAAGGCCAAGGCGGAGATAGAGCTCGGATTAGCGTCCAGGATTAAGGATAACAAAAAGTCCTTTTTCAAATATATTGGGAGGATGAAGAAGGCGCCGGGTAATGTGGGGCCCCTGCAGGATATGCGGGGCAATCTGGTGGTTGTGTCAGAGGATAAAGCGGACCTCTTTAACCAATTCTTCACCTCCGTTTTCTTGTGCAGGGACCGGGACTTCCCTGCTGTGATAGAAGCCGGACGCGAGGGGATCGCCTTCAGACCTCAGGTTGGGGAGGACCGGGTTAGAGAGCTTCTGGAGGGGCTGGACGCGTTCAAGTCAGCGGGTCCGGATGCTCTCCACCCCAGGGTGCTGAGGGAGCTGGCTGGGGTTATTGCAGGGCCCCTGGCACGGCTCTACGAGCGATCGTGGTGCTTGGGCCAGGTGCCAGACGATTGGAAGGTAGCTAATGTGGTCCCCATCTTCAAAAAAGGGAAAAGGGAGGACCCGGGCAATTATAGGCCCGTCAGTCTTACCTCAATCCTGGGGAAGCTCTTTGAGAAGATCATCAAGGAGCACATTTGTGATGGGCCGGCATCCGAGATGATGCTCAGGGGCAATCAGCATGGATTTATTAGGGGGAGATCATGTCAGACCAACCTGATTGCCTTTTATGATCAGGTCACAAAGGCCATGGATGCAGGTGTCGCGGTGGATGTAGTCTTTCTGGACTTCAGCAAGGCCTTTGACACCGTCTCTCACCCCATCCTAATTAGTAAACTAGGCGACTGTGGCATAGATGCCTACACGGTCAGATGGATTGCAGATTGGCTGAAGGGTCGCACTCAGAGGGTGGTGGTGGATGGATCATATTCGACTTGGGGGGAGGTGGGTAGTGGAGTCCCTCAGGGCTCGGTCCTGGGCCCTGCGCTGTTCAATGTCTTCATCAGCGATCTTGATGTTGGGGTGGAGAGCAACCTGTTTAAATTCGCTGATGACACCAAAATTTGGGGGGAGGTGAGCACGCTAGCAGGGAGAGAGAGATTGCAGAAGGATCTGGATAGGTTACAGGGGTGGGCAGACAGGAACAGGATGCGTTTCAATACGGACAAGTGCAGGGTGCTGCACTTGGGTAGTAGGAACCAGCAGCACACTTATAAGATGGGGAGCTCCCTACTTGAGAGCACGGAGGCGGAAAGGGATCTTGGTGTCATTATTGACTCCAAGATGAACATGGGCCGACAATGCGAGGTCATGGTTGGCAGGGCTAACCGGACCTTGTCGTGCATCCACAGGTGCATCTCGAGTAGAGCCAGGGAGGTGATCCTCCCCCTCTATGCGACGCTGGTCAGGCCGCAGCTGGAGTATTGTGTCCAGTTCTGTGCGCCCCATTTCAGGAGGGATGTGGACAACATGGAGAGGGTCCAGAGGAGGGCCACCCGCATGATCCGGGGACAACAGGGCAGACCCTACAGTGAGAGACTGCGGGACTTGAACCTATTCAGCCTCCACAAGAGAAGGCTGAGGGGGGACCTGGTGACCGTCTATAAACTCACTAGGGGGAACCAGAAGGGTTTGGGGGAGACGCTGTTTCCCCTAGCCCCTGCTGGCATAACAAGGAATAATGGGCACAAGTTGATGGAGAGGAGGTACAGATTGGACATCCGAAAAAACTACTTCACAGTCAGGGCGGCTAGGAGCTGGAACCAACTTCCAAGGGAGGTGGTGCTGGCCCCTACCCTGGGGATCTTTAAGAAGAGGCTGGATACTTACCTGGCTGGACTCATTTGAGTCCCGTTTTTGTTTTTAGGGTGAGTGGTTTTGTTTGTGTTTTTGGGTTGTTCTCCCGCCCTGGCGGGGGGTCGGGCTAGAAGATCTATTAGGTCCCTTCCGACCCTGAAACTATGAAACTATGAAACTATGATATCCTTCTGAGACAGGGACTGATGGTTCTTGCTAATCCATCCCTATGGTCTCTGTCACCTTCTTCCTTCGTTCCAACGTCCTCTATCCTCTCCACCCCTCCTGCTTTCTGTCCGAGTCCAGTTGGCCCAGCCAAGGGCAATGGGCAAATGAAGAATGAGTTCTGAGAAGCCTGATCTCTGTGAGGGGCAAGTCCTTTATCATCATTGAGAAGTAAGAGACTTCACACCAGCTGTTTCCCCAAAGCTGGGCAGGTTAAGCCAGGGATCTAGGAGTGCAGCCATGCTTGTGGGTTGCCAGGGGTTAAATAACAAGCCTTTGAGGCACAAGTTGTATTTTCCCAATCCTTGCTCTCTCTTCTCTCTCTTCCCCTCCATATGCAATT
>NW_005841973.1:587071-590812 GCF_000455745.1 Alligator sinensis | reverse complement strand
GGGGGGGAGCAAGACCCTGTGAATTATCACCGGGAATTGGCTCTACTGAAAACAAAAGATGGGTGAATCCTTCACTTCAGGGGGGATTTGGTAGCAGCTTACAAACGTATCGGAGGAGAGCATCAGGGCCTAGGCGAGCAACTATCCACCAAAGCGCCCCAGAGGAAAACCAGGAGCAATGGTCATAAACTCCTAGAAGGTTTCCGACTGGATATAAGGAAAAACTTCTACGCGGTTCATGTGCCCAGACTCTGGAATAGACTCCCAGCGGGGCTGGTGCAGGTACCGACCCTGGGGATCTTCAAAAGGAGACTGGACACACACCGTGCTGCGGTGATTTGACCCCAGCAGTCTTTCCTACCCAGAGCAGGGGGGCTGGACTTGATCTCATGAGGTCCCTTCCAGCCCTCAACTTCTGTGGATCTTCTCGGCTGCATTTTTGTGCCTTGGCCTTAGGGCAGAGATGGCCGCGTGTGACAATAGATGCACTGATGGATTTTCAGGGACAGGCACAAGGTGGAATATGATCCCACTTAGGTGTCTAATAGGGTAAACCCTAGGTGTGATCCTTTTGGAGGCTGGCAAGAGAGGGCTTGCCAGAAGGGCTGAGACCAATGATCTATCCAGCTGAGCATCCTGCAAGAACCAAGACAAGATTTGCTCTGTTCATCCAACCCATTTAGACATGGGATTGTTCTCTCAGTTCTTATCTATGGCAAAATGAAGCCCTGGTCTCCTGCAGGGCTGTCAGGTGCTGCTGTACTAGAAGCAAGTCGGACAGTTTTCTCCTCTCCCTCCTCCAGCAAGTCTCTAAGTCAACCAGCCAAGGCTGCTGCAGCTCTGTCCACCCCTCCCAGGGACTGAGTCCTCTGCCAGACTCCTTGGCCTGTATAAGCGCCAGCCCGGTCATGTTCTCCACTTGCTTTCAAGCAGCATCTGCTTTAAGTCACTTCACACCCCAGAAGCAGCATCTCCTTGGGGCCCCCTCATAGCCGACCTTCTGCAACGAATTCCCCTGTCTTCTTTCTGCTGTGACTGATCTCCTAAATGGAAGTGCTCGTGGAGTGGGGAACAAAGCATCCCAAAGAGATCTGTCTCGCTGATCAGGTCAGGCCCTGCTCTACAGGGCATACTCAGCCCCCAAAGCACAGGGTAGTTAAATTGGAAAAAGAGTCTGGAGACAGGCTAGAAACTGCTGACCGCTTTCATTTGGAGGCAGAGATTCAAGACTACTGGAAAGGCAAGAATCGAACTCGTCTGCGTTCTGCATTGTGGTAGCACCACGGCGTTCCTGTCTACATGTGAGCCTCATGGTGCTTTGTGCTTTCCATACACATGGCAAGAGACAGCCCCTGCCCCCCAGCTAGACAGGCAGGACACAAAGTGAAGAGTCTGCAGATGGGGAAATTAGCTGGAGGAAAGGGGAAGGCACTTGCCCAGCACCCCACAGGGCAGAGACAGGAACTGAGCCCAGATGTCCTGAACGCTGGGCCAGTCTTTCCATCTTCAGACTAAGAAATGCCGCCTCCTTTCCCCAGCGAGATCCAGGATGTTGCTTATTCAGTCAGCAGGACAATGTCTCATCGGCTGTTCTTGCCAAGAGAATAGGATGCTCTTGCTGGCTGCTTGTGTCAAAGAGTTGTTAGTGCCAGGGCAAGCTGCATCCCTTGGGTACTGGGCCTTGTGCCTTTACCTTTCCTGGGGTGGAAGCATGGGATTCTTCCCCCAGGTGCACTCATTCCTCTTCTGCAGATTAGCCACGAAAGTGGAATAGAGACCTACAGAAAGGGTCACCCGCTGCATCCTGCAAAAACCTCATCGCGCACCATTACTGCTCGCACGGACAGGGAGAGCCAGCCCTTTGTGGCTGCAGACCACAAGGCCTTAGGTATCAACTGCATTCACCCAGCAAGGCCAGCTTGGTTCAGCACCTATTATCCCTCCCTTTGGGAGTCTGCAGCCACTGGTGGTTGGCTAAAGACAGCTGCCTGATCACTCGCAAGAGTCGCTGAAACTTTTAACAGTAGGGATGAAGCATAGTACAAGATCACCTAATAATAGAATTCGTCATAAGACGTCGAGTGGGTAAGGTAACTAGTAGGGTGAAAGTGCTAGGCTTTAGGAAAGCTGATTTCAATGAACTCAGGCAATTAGTCAAGGATACACTGCAGAATAGGAGCTTTGAAGTGATGGGAGCCCAAGAAGGGTGGCTATGCCTTAAGGAAATGATCCTTCGGGCACAAAGTGCGACAGAACCAAAGGAAACAACAATTCCCGTGAATCAAAGAAATGCTAAAAGTTGTCCACACAGATCAGTTGTTATACCCAAGAGAGCATTTTGGTAAAATATCTGCAATAGTTGTTAATGAGAAAACAGCCCCCCACTACTAGTAAAAGTTGAAGGCACTGTGGGAGAGGTATCTGTCTGCATTCAGAAGCTCAGCCATGTCACTATTTGCAAGAAGAAACATCTTTACACTTCCACAGATGAAACAGTACTATTTTACACAGATCTAAGAATCTAAAATTGAGCAATAACCCCCCTTGTAAGAGGCTGCGATCTATTCTAAATGGAATAACCTGTCTGAGTGAAGAATGAATTACAGTGACTATTGAGTGTATAGCTAACCATAGCAACAAGCTTATCTCAGCATGGACTCTCCCAGGCTGTCCACCCCTAATTACATGTTCCAGACTGCTCTGAAACACATTGAAGACTGGTGTTTTACATATGACAGCAGCTGAATGCCCAGAAGTGTCCTCTCCAGTGCATTTCCAGATGTGGAGCACACAAATAGGAGCATGCTTTGGGGTCTCCAGGATAGGATATACTACCACTGCAGTGGATACATATTCTAAGGGCATGCCATGTAACCATACCCATACAATACCACATACTCTTACATGAATGATTTTCAGGGTTTGTGTTCATAATGGGAGAATTCCAGTCCCTTGATCTCAAATCATTTCTAAAACAAAATTAATGATAAAATATTTAGAAGAGCCCTACTTCCTACCTACAAGGAGGAATGTAGAGAAAGATTAATGTTCCTTTCTAGGATTTTCTATTCTGATCACCTGCCAAAGAATCTCATACAATAATTTCTATATCAAGGATGTGTGAGTGACACCCAGAGAGCCGTGGTGGATGGGTCGGTTTCGACCTGGAAGGGTGTGGGCAGTGGGGTCCCGCAGGGCGGGGTCCTTGGACCGATACTCTTTAATGTCTTCATCAGTGACTTGGACGAGGGAGTGAAATGTACTCTGTCCAAGTTTGCAGATGACACAAAGCTATGGGGAGAAGTGGACATGCCGGAGGGCAGGGAACAGCTGCAAGCAGATCTGGACAGGTTGGACAAGTGGGCAGAAAACAACAGAATGCAGTTCAACAAGGAGAAATGCAAAGTGCTGCACCTAGGGAGGAAAAATGTCCAGCACACCTACAGCCTAGGGAATGACCTGCTGGGTGGCACGGAAGTGGAAAGGGATCTTGGAGTCCTAGTGGACTCTAAGATGAACATGAGTCGGCAGTGTGATGAAGCCATCAGAAAAGCCAATGGCACTTTATCGTGCACCAGCAGATGCATGACGAATAGGTCCAAGGAGGTGATACTTCCCCTCTATCGGGCGCTGGTCAGACCACAGTTGGAGTACTGCGTGCAATTCTGGGCGCCGCGCTTCAAGAGGGATGCAGATAACCTGGAGAGGGTCCAGAGAAGGGCCACTCATATGGCTAAGGGC
>NW_005841973.1:586362-587010 GCF_000455745.1 Alligator sinensis | reverse complement strand
ACCTGGACCTTTTCAGCCTCCGCAAGAGAAGGTTGAGAGGTGACCTTGTGGCTGCCTATAAGTTCATCACGGGGGCACAGAAGGGAATTGGTGAGGATTTATTCACCAAGGTGCCCCCAGGAGTTACAAGAAATAATGACCACAAGTTAGCAGAGAGCAGATTTAGACTGGACATTAGGAAGAACTTCTTCACAGTTCGAGTGGCCAAGGCCTGGAACGGGCCCCTAAGAGAGGTGGTGCTCTCCCCTACCCTCTTTCCTGCCTATGCAGGGGGTTGGACTCGATGATCTATTGAGGTCCCTTCCGACCCTAACATCTATGAAAGGATTTTTAAAAAGATGCGTGTGCAAGTCTCATTCTTCAGTAGGCACCCAGACCATCTCTGGGTGTCAGTTGGTTTCTTCTTTCTCCGGGGAGCGGGGAGTCATGTTTTCGCAGCTGTCTTGGCTTCCCAGCCTTTGGGCTCGGCTGCCCAGATATTCTGAGCCCTCCTTTGAACCACCTGCTTTTGCATCATACCAACCAAAGGCTTTGCTTGAGGCACGAGTTACTGATCAGCAAATAGGTCTGAGCCTTGGACTGCCGGGTGGTGTCGACATACCCACGCTAGCTGCTCCAGATCTGCTAGCAATGTAGCTGCAGCACCAC
>NW_005841973.1:544987-586352 GCF_000455745.1 Alligator sinensis | reverse complement strand
TCAGCAGGGGCTGCAAAGCCTGCCTGAGAAGCTGAGTAAATATTTGCACGGCTGGCCCCCAGTGAGCTGCGTTCAGTGACTGCAGTGTAGACACACCTGGTGTTTGCTTCCCAACAGCCCCGTATGTTTGAGCTGGTATCATCCTAAACAGCCCATATCACATGCAACACACGTGTATTATTATGCTCTCCACACAATTTCTTCCCTCTGATTGATTAATCCTTTTCTGGGATGTGTCTAGGGGCTGTTAGAGGCATGGATTTTTGTGGGTGATAGAGGGGCTTTTAGGATACTCCTACCAATATAAGACTTGCTAGGTCTGCAGGTACCATCCAGAGGAGTACCGAATAGGTATTGATCTAGATTAGATAGTAGCTAGTTGCATGTGTCTTGCTATACAAGCCTTTCTATGCTGAACTGGCTATTGGACCTGGCTGAACAGTAGTGCTAAGGGGGATTTATGAACCTTGCTGCTGCAAAACGTGCCAGGCTTGTTTTGCTGTTTAATTCATGGCATCGAGTTCCTTGTTTCCATCTACCGTATCCAGCTGCATATGCTGTTTCTGGCAAGTCGCCAGGTAACCGCCTGCTTATTCCTGAAAGCATTTGAGTGCGTATCCCCAAAGTCTCACAAATTTCAGCACCGACCATTTATTCATCCACAGAGCCATATCAAAGGAGCATTATTTGTCATTCTGCGCTATTTACTTCCTAGTCTCTTCTGCCTTGGTTTTAGCCCTCGAGTCAGGGGTCGGGGGGATGCCATGCTACCATTGATCGTTTTACACGCTGTATATAATAAATAATAAAAATAGTAAAAAGTAAATGAAGCAGCCCAGAAACCCAAGCTGAAATTTGCCTGCCTGGACTCCTCAGTACCTACTTGCAATTACTAACTCCATTGTAGAAGCCTAGGAGAGGAAAGAAGACCAATGCTGATCAGAATTTTTTTCCCTGGAGCAAATTATAGAAAAGTTGGGCTGGAAGGGACCTCCGGAGGTTATAGAGTCCAACCCCTGCCTGAGGCAGGATCAGCCCTGTCCAAACCATCCCATGCAAATCTATAATCTAAACACTTCATAAAACTACCGTCACCCCTAACACACAATACAGACATAACACTTTAACCTGACACAGGTAAAGCAGGGGGACCACAGCATCCAGTGTCCTGCTTCTATAAAAGGTTGTTAATAGATGCTCAAGAGATCCCAGGAAGAGGGCCATGCCCCGCACTGCAGAGGAAGGCAGAAAAAAACACCCAGTCCCAGACCATGGGGTAAAATTCATTCCTGACCCTAAATATAGCAATTGATCTGACCCTGAGCAAAGGGGCATGACCCTCTATCCAGGAACCTCCGGCTTTAAGTCCAAGCAGGAGCATGGGCGCAGCTCAGTCACGATCCTACCCTTGGCTGCAGCCAACACCCAGTGCTGCTGTAGAGGGCTTAAAAAACACCCTATTGACTCCTCAGTGAAATCCTATGAAATACGAATGTTCATTTCTACCCGAGAGAACTTTTACAATCTTTTCTCCAATGCCCGATGAAGGGTGTTGGCACCTGAAAGCTTGCAATTAAAGATTTTTTTTTGCAAAAATCTTGTTGGTCTAATAAAAGATATAGTAGAGATGATATGAGTCCTGGTTGCCTAAAATACACCCTGACACATATAGCAGAATGGGGTGGGAGAGGACAACCAGCAAAGCCCAGAAGCCTGGGAAATACCCATAGCAAAACATAGGCAATCAGTTTGACTGAGCAGATGGCATAAAACCCTGGGAAAAGCTCAAGCAGTGTGCCGATGCAAGTGTTTCAGTGGTAGAAGAAGCAAAAGAATGGAAGCTGTGCAGCACTTCAGAGAGCCCAAGCCACTTAAGTAAGCTCCTAGATAGGGACTTGGGAGACTGACTGCCTTTGGATGGGCATTTCAGATAATAAAGCCCACTCGGCCAGGCTCTCTGACGCAAGCTGTCTGACTACTTGCAGCTGTCGGTGTGACACAGCCCTTAGTTCTCATGTGAAACATCACCCACAACTGAGGCCCTGCTAAACCATACAGAGAGGCATCTTAGCCATGGTGGAAAACTTTACTGCAGGCAGCAATAGTCTCTGCAAAGAAATGGCCCATCACTGCTGCAGCTCCAATAAGCCAGTCCAGTGCATGGAGACCTTGCACGGTTTATTGGAAGAGGGCAGTGCAGTGTATTCATGAGCAGGCTGTGAGCAAAGCAAGGATCACGTCTCAAAAATGAAGGACCTTGGCCTGTCTGTGCCTCACAGGGGGAGCTATGTAGCTGGAGGAGCAGGATGGGTTGTTCTTGTCTGCAAGTTCACACGTGATGCCTGCTCTCGCAAGCAACTATCTCATCATCACTCATGTGACGAATATTTTGGCTTTAAAGTTAAAAAAAAACAAAACAACCTTTTGGCAGCTTCAGAAAAAGCTCAGAGGAGGGGAAAAGATCAGATCTGGAGAGCCTAGCAACCAAGGTGTTCATTTAATTCAGCATCTTTAGCCTCAGATGGAGAGGGAAGGATGGTCGAGGGGCTATTTCCCACCCCCCACCCCCCACTAACACGACAGAAGCTAAAAGCGTGAATATTTAGATGGGGGCTATGGGGAGAGGACAGAAGGGATCTGAGGAGAATGGACCCAGTGGAGAGGACATATGGAGCTCGGAGATGGGAAAGCACAGCCTTATGTTAGAGTTGGATCAGGGTAATGATGGAGAGGGGGAAATCACCCCTCTGATTACATAGGAGCTCAGGATAGACGTTATGTGGTGCCTGGCAGCTCCCTGGAGCGGACAACCCGCTTAGAAGTACCGCAAATGCAACTTGATAATGTACATAGGAGTAGGACAACCTGTGCAAAACCTGGGCTTGGCGTTATTCGCTGCCCCAAAGTCTGGCAGTCGAGGCAGGGTGGTGGAACGGAGCAGATAAAGCCGGTAAAAAGAGAATCAAGAGGTTGGGGGGAAGGTGTGGTTGGACGTGGTGGCGTAGCAAGGAGCAGGATGTGGTCCAAGCAACCTCAGGGCTTTTCCTGGCCCTGTGCTCTGCTCCTGCCTTTTGCTTGTCTTGTGCCCCACTGGTTCCTGACCCAGGCTGCTCTTGGGCTCTGCTTGCCAGCCTTGCCTCTGGCTTTGCCACCCTGGCTCTGGTGCCACAGCCCTCCAACCTACTAACGCTGATCCCTCACTGGTCCCTAAGCTTGACTGCCCGTATCTCGGGGCCTGGCAAATGAGTGCATGTCACATCAATGCAAAGAAGGGAGGTGGTGACAGCATATGGCACAGACTGGGACATGTAAGGAGATGATCTGAAATGAAGAGAAGCAACTGATACCCTGAAAGAAGGGGCCAGTTGTACCTGACAGAAGAGCATTGCTACGCAGGTTGTATAGGTTGGGGGGAAGGTATGGTTGTAAAAGGAGGAGTCACTGGGCACACCTACATGGTCATAAATGCACAGCAGTTACTGTGCATCTAGTTTAGTACTTGCCTAACAAAGTACTAACTAAATGCAAAGTAGCTACAGTTACTGCGCAGCAGCACTGGTGCATAGTTGGGGGGGGTTTTGTGACACTTACTGCACAGTAGCCTGATAACACTGCCCCGTAGTGTATTAACATGGTTTTTGACTGGCACGCTACAGTGCAGTGTTATTAGCCTACTGCACAGCAAGCATCTCGTGTAGACGTGCCCACTGCGGGTTGAAAGAGGGGCACAATCGGGCGCTTGTTGCACATTCAGAGAGGACATCTGGGGACCTACAAAGGTTGGCCATGTGTGGATGGAGCTACATAGCAAGAATGGAGGGGGATATGCGGCATGCAGGAGAAACAGTCTAGGGAGACGCAACGATGGAGAATGGCAGGAGGGCTACTACGGGGAGGAGACCGGAAAAGAAAACGCACAGGTGCCAGTGTCCCCGCTTCAATCCTTGCAGAAGGCCCATGCAGAGAGGTCCTCGCTCTTTCTCCTGGGGAAACCCAGGCACAGGCACGAATCTTCAGGGAAGTGGAGAATGCCGTGGCTTTTTGTGACTGATGGTGCCACCTAGTGACCTGACCAGAGAGCGGCTAGGAGGCTTACGGCTTTCCACTCATTCAAATATGCAAACCGGGGTCTGTCCTCTTTGAAGAAGCTGTATGGGGGGGGATACAGAAGAGTTGATCCCTGTGTCTCAGGAGCAGCTGGCATGGAGCAGAACTTCCTGTGTACACGCGTGTGCACGCACGCACACACGCTCTTGGTAACAGGGTATCCCCCTGGCACAAGAGCGTATATGCTAAGTGCTGAGTTGAGCTCAGAAGGCATTTTAGGTCCTAAGTGAAGCCCCGCGGGGATCTCGCACACATTGTCGAAGAGGCCACAAGGGAACAGGGCCTCTCCGAAAGTCACGGTATCTGGCTGTCAGCATGTTTGGGGCAGGGATCACCTCTTTGTTGTGTGCCTGCGGTGGGGTCCCGGGCACTGGGATGAATGACTGCGTCTTTTATCCGCTCATCCAATACAAGTGACATGGCACAGGACTGGTGAGTGGGCTCGGTTGGTATGTGGTTACAAGGGACGGTCCCCTGACACCAGCACAGCTGTTTCTCATCCCACATCCCTTGTGAACGAAAGCACAAGGGGGGCTGTCCTCGCAGGGCCTGGAAATGACCGCTGTTCTGGGATCAAGCGTGGGGAGCTGCCAGGATGGGGCTGTCCCTGCAGCTTCAACTTTATTCTCTGGGGTAAATTCATTCCCAGCATTGGCTGAGTTAAGCAGAGAGAAATTTGGCTCCTGTGACATATCAAAGCAGGTCGCCCTGAAGCCTTTTGCCAAAGCAAAGCTGCTGCACTTGATTTCAGTCAAGAATTACATCCTCTTGGTCTGGCCCCTCCGGCAAAGCTGGTGGGGAGAAAGGACATCCTGGTAGTAAGGGTGGATGCTGGCTGCATACGACAAGACTAGTGTTCAATTCACTGCTCTGCCGCTGACTTTTCATGTGGTATTGGGCAAGTCACTTCATCCTTGTGTCTCTGTTCCCCATCTGTACACTGGAGATACTAGCACTGCCCTATCACACAGGTATTTTTTGGTGATCAACCTGTTAGACTGTGATGGGCTCAGATATTTCAGTGATAAGGAGCTTAAATAGCCCAGTTGACATCAGAACCAGTCGTCACAGATCAAAATTGGAAGCACATTATGACCTTGATCCAAAGCCCATCAAAGTCAGCTGAAAACTTCTCCCTCGTTTTTTAAGCAGGCTCAGTTTGATCAGCAGTAAAGACAAGACTCGACCTGCTGTACAGGAGGAGGCCAATAGTAATTTTAATTCCATCTTGCAAAACTCCTTGACGTATGAGTTGGCTGGAGCCAGCTCCCCTGAAGCCAGATCTCACAAAAATATGCCCCTGGTTCCTATTGTATTTATAGAATCATATCATATTAGGGTTGGAAGAGACCTCAGGAGGTCACATCTAGTCGAGCCCCCTGCTCACAGCAGGACCAGCCCCAACTACATCATCCCAGCCAAGGCTTTGTCTAGCCAGGTCTTAAAAACCTCCAAGGATGAAGACTGCACCACCTCTCTGGGTAACCTGTTCCAATGCTTTACTAACTGCTTGTGAGACAGTTTTTTTCTAACATCTAACTTAAACTTCCCTTGCTGCAGCTTGAGCCCATTGCTCCTTGTGCTGCTATCTGCCCCCACTGAGACCAGCCCAGCTCCATCCTCTTTGCAGCCCCCCTGCAGGGAGGTGAAGGCTGCTATTCAATCCCCCTCGGTCTTCTCTTCTGCAGACTCAATCAGCCCATTTCCCTCAGCCTCTCCTCACCAGTCATGCCCCCCAGCCCCCACAACATTTCCAATGCCCTCCGCTGGACTCTCTCCAACTTGTCCACATCCTTTCTATAGTGGGAAACCCAAAGCTGGACGCAGGACTCCAGATGTGGCCTCACCAGTGCCAAATAGAGGGGAATAATTACTTCCCTTGATCTGCTGGCAGCGCTCCTAGCAATGCAGCCCAGTATGCCATTAACCTTCTTGGCAACAAGTGCACACTGCTGGCTCATATTCAGCTTATTGTCCCCTGTCACCCAGGTCCTTTTCTGCAGATCTGCTCCCCAGCCACTCACCCCCCCCAGCCTGTCCCAGTGCATGGGATCGCTCCATCCTAAGTGCAGGACTTTGCACTTGTCCTTGTTGAACCTCATGAGATGTCTTTTGGCCCAATCCTCCAATTTGTCTAGGTCACTCTGAATCCTATCCCGACCCTCCAGCGTATTTATGGGCAAATGCAGCGGTTGCCGTCTTGCCAGGGATGGAACCAAGGATCTTCAGAGCTAAAGCATGAGCTGCCAGAGCAGGAGCTAAATAACAAAGACCTTTGAGGAAGGGGCTCTAATTGACCAGCATCCTCTGTGGCTTGCTCCTTCTGCTGGGGGATGCCCCCATGCTGCCACCCACCATCAGCTAAAAACCTGTTGTCTCTACTGCAGCAACTTGTCAAGACTGATTTTTAAAGGCATTGAAACACCTAATAATGCAGGTATGGGTTTAGTGGGCTTTTCAACAGCACCTCCTGGGTGATAGGTGCCAAAATGCCCTTAAAGAGCTGCCCATTCATCTCTGTGCATGTCTCCCAGCTGTAAAACAGGGATGATAACCCTGCCCTTCTTTCACTTGCCTATCCACTACAGTGTATGGTCTGTATTTCATACAGTCTTTCATGCATTGCAACCTCTTTATCACCATTGTCATTCATCTCCAGATTCTCTCTCACGTCTTTACGCCCCTTCTAAACCTGCAGAGCCTACGATCCCGCGTTGTCCTATCATGGAGACCTAAGCAGCTCTGAGCAGAGTGATGCTATCACCTCCCTTGTCTTGCACACCTCCACTCTTGTTAATGCAGCCCAAGGTTGCATTTGTTCCTTTGTGAGTACGTGGCATCGATTCATGTTGTGTGGGGATGGGGGGAGGAGACTTGTAATGGGGCATTGTGTGCAAAGTACATGAACTTTCATTTCTACCCAGGAGAATTTTACGATCTTTTCTCCTGTGCCTGAAGAAGGGTGTTTGTGCCCCAAAAACTTGCAATTAAAGATTTTTAATTTTTTTTTGCAAAGATCTAGTTGGTCTAATAAAAGGTATCACCCCTACCACGAGTCCTGATTCCTTTTGCTACTAGATTAATACGGCTACAACCTGGATACCTGGCTACTGAAGTCCAGCATTCCCCTCATCTACCAAAACAGTTACTGAGTCAAATGATGTACACGTGTCCTGTACCTGCTTAGTTGGGTCTCAGAGCCACTGTTGAAATACGTGATGAAGAGCAAAATAAAATTGTTGGGTGTTTGTGTTTTCCTATTTATAGTAGTTTTGATATGAAAAGGCCGCAAGATGGCAGTACAATCAAAGCTGGGGAGAGGGGCCGTACGCCGTATGCAGACCAACCACTGTATTTGACTGCAGAGATTCAGGGCGAATGAATGCTACTTGTTGATGCTTTATTGACAGAGCTGGGGCTGTAAGTGCTCAACGCATCTGAGTATCAGGCCCAAAACACCCGGTTTTGGCCACTTCTGACTGCCCTGGGCTCTTTCAGCCCCACCGCTGCAGGTATGCCGCAAGCAGCTTTACTTGTATACTAAATGGCAACTGGGCTGTCTGAGGGTTTGGTCCAGCAATTTTGGGGGGCTGTTTTCTTTCTTTTCACTTCTCTCTCTCTTTCTCTCCTCCTGTTTTGCACTTCCCAGCCCGGGCTCAGTGTCTGCATTTCCAGTTGAGGTATCTTGTGGAAGGGACTCCAGAGGTCGACAGATACGTGATGGACACTGCCTATCAGCAGCACTTCAGCACGATGCTCCATATAGCGATAGTTTGTGTATCACACTAGCACCACAAGTGCTAATATTCACTAGGTGTTGCATGGCAGCCTTATTAAAGAGGCACGTATTTACACCAACTGTTATTCAGTGCTCGTGTGATAGTAGGGCCAATAGCCCCAAGCAGGTCTAGGCGAACACTGGGCTGGTGTTTGCATCCACAGTTGCAAGCACATACTCCTAGATGGACCAGGTGAATCCTGCTACCTTCTGCCTGGTAGCATAAAAAAGTCTTTGCTCCCTTTTGAAGAAGAAGCAACTGAAGAGCAGTGATGTCTGGGGAACAGCCCAGGGTGTATTAAGCACAGGCTGAGATGTGCTTGTTTCATATTCTCCTAAATGGTAGCAACAAACCCCAGGAGGAGGCTGGAGGGGAGTTTGGAGCATCTCTAATACACATGCATTGTGATAGGGGCTGGATGCTAGCCGGAGATGCTTACATACCTCTTTGAGACCACAGATACCTATGTGTACCTCTAAAGCCTTATATTACCATTCTGAGCTGAAATCTTTTCTAGAGAAGCACTCAACACACTAAAATACTGCATTGTATGAAGGATGTTGGTGAGCTAGTGCCCAAAGTGAAGACATCTCAGGTGCTTGCTGCCTTGCACCCCACACCTTTTTCTCCCCTACCTTCTCTTTGCTGGTTTGTCATAATACTTCATGGTGTCGGTATGCGGGCTTCAAGCCAGACTCTGCAGCCACAGTGAGAAGTGCTCGGTCACACATCACAGTCGACCACTGTGCGTGTGATGGAGCTCCTCTGTCGTCCACATCCCGGCCGCCAGCTTCCCTGCTTGGCCATCGTCATGACAGCTGATAGCTCCGGCATCTCCCCTTTTGCAAATCGTGGCTGCTCATACATCTTGGAACCAGAGGAAAGGGAAAATGCGCATCAGAGACAGCAATGGGGTCTTTCTGTTGTGGATAATAGCTGGGCCACTCACCACCACTTTTGCTAATTTGGGAGCAGATCCAGGTTTATTTCATGCTACTGCAGGAAGAAACCTGCTCTTCCAATGCCTCCATCTGCAAGGAATAGGAGAGCAATGAACATGCTTTGTACCTAAAGAGAATGACTAGCAATCCTAACCTAAATGCACCAGTGAGGTTAGGAGTAAATGGGAAGTCTGCACAGCAGGCACCTGAGTTGGCTTTAAATTAGCAAGCCTGGGCATTGCTAGCGGTGTGGCAGCAGTAGCGTGCAGCTCGGCACCAGCAAATTGCCAGCGTAGCAGGTGGGTCTCGGATACATTTGATGCTCCCTGCTGAGGTGTGCACTGCTTCACCTCTACGGCTATCCGGCTCTGAGCTAGTTAGCTTAATGCTGGTTTAGGTATGCTCCCGTGATCTACTGTCCCAGCTGAGAACTGCAGGTAGGCATGACCCCACATCCCAAAAACGGGAGGAAGGGACCTGATACCCACTCACCATTCCCTGAAGGACCTGGACATGATCCAACATATGTCAAAGTCCATAGAAATGTCTCAGCTGAGAGAGAGGAAGAATCACAGCATTGCTCATTCCAAGCATTCAGGAAGTGCCTCGGCTCCTCTGCCTCACTGGCAAAACCGCTAGCTCAGCATAAAAATCATGACTTTTTTTCCCCCCCCATCATAGAAAAGTCAGGTTCGAAAGGCTCTCAGGAGCTCGCATGTAATCCAATGCCCTGCTCAAGGCAGAAACATCCCTTTCCAAATCATCCCCTACAAGCACTTGTCTAACCTTCAACAAACTTCTGAGGCTGGAGGTTCCTCAAACCAAAAGCTTGTCTAAATCTCTGCCACCCATGCAGCTGATCCGGGTAAAGATACCGCCCGCAGAAATCTTTGCCTCTCGCATCTTTCCTGAACCATCATGACTATAACATCGCTCAAGTGCTAAAATTACTCTTCCTGTTGTCTCAAGGGATACTGCATGTGGAAAGATTACATGAAAATTAAGTGGTACGGTCACTGATATGCCTTTTAATTTGGTTTTCCCTCTCAATTGGATTAAACTGAGCTCTTTTTCTTAGCCATTGGGCTAAATCATGTCATTTTTATGCAGATTCCTTTTAACTTGCCCAAGAGGACCTAGACAAGCTGGAAAGGTGGGTGAAGCGGAAGCAGATATATAAGCTCAATAGGGACACATGCAGAGTGCCTCATCTGGGGAGAAGTAACCAGTGACATGAATATAGGTTAGGAGGTGATGTCCTGGCCAGCACAATGGCTGAAAGGGACCTCTGGTTATGGTTGATCACAGGATGAACATGAGCCGCCAGTGCGACGCTGTAGTCAACAGAGCTAATAGCACACTGGGATGCATTCGCTGATGCATTGCGAGCAGGGCTAAGGAAGTGATACTTCCTCTCTACTCGGCGCTGGTGAGACCCCAATTGCAGTACCGTGTCCTGTTCTGGGCGCCGCACTTCAAAGAAGATGTGGACAATCTTGTAAGGGTCTAGAGAAGAGCCACAAGACTGATTAAGGGCCTGGAGGACAAACCATATGAGGAAAGACTAAGGGGCCTGGGGAAGAGAAGACCGAGGTGGGACTTAGTGGCCATCTCTAAGTATTTCAGGGGTGAATATCGGGAGCTGGGAGAAAAACTGTTCACTATGGCACCCCAGGGGAGGACAAGGAGCAATGGCCATAACTGTCAGAGGATGGTTTCAGGTTGGATGTAAGGAAGAGCTTCTTTCCGGTAAGGGGGACCAGAGTCTGGACTAGACTTCCCAAGGAGGGGGTGCAGTCCCTAACCTTGGAAGTCTTCAAGAGGAGACTGGACAGACACCTTGCTGGAATCATTTGATCTCAGCAGTATTCCTGACTTGCTTAGCACATGATGGTATTATACCTCTACACCAGTGGCTTTCAACCATTTTAGGCTTAAGATCCCCCGTCATTAGACTCGAGGCCCCCCTTGGAAAATGCCAGCTCTTAGTTTTCACTCGTTTCCCAGAAAGACCGCAGCAGGGCAGCGTGGCTCCAACACTATGGATCCCTATGTGAAATCTCTGGGTTTATCTTGTGAATTGTGTTTGCATACCTAACAGTGCTAAAATTGCCTGACACCCTTGAAAAGCTCTCAAGGCACCTCAGGGTGCCATGGCACCCTGGTTGAGAAGCACGCTGCAAGCTGTAGTCATCTTTCTTATTATATGACATGCCCTCGCAATCTTCTGTCTTTCTGAAGACTATTGACCTTTTTTATTCATTGTATAGCAGCTGATGGTTAAGTTATGTAATAACTTTTGCTGAAAGCCCTCAGACCAAGGTTGGGAGCTGTCTTTGTTTTTTATTGAGAGCATTGCATTTCTGACCTTTTGATCAGATGAGAGCACGAGAACCATGTTACACAATGATCAAAGAAGACGGAAGATGTGAGAATTGGGACATTAGCCAATTCGTGCCAATTAGCCTATTAGATATTTGCCCTGAGATACTTGTGTGATGCTCTGAAGTCATCTTTTGATAAGTTAAAAGGACTCAATGTGCTCAGACTTGCAAAGAAGACAGATAGATTAGTTGTGTTTCCTTGGGGGGTCTCACTAGAAAGCCCAGACTTACAGAAGATGAAGAGAAAGAGGACCTCTGCAATGAAATCTTATCACTTCTCCCCCTCCATCACTTGGAGAGGGAAAATCAACTCCATGGGACTAATCCAAGCATCAATTTTCGATTCATAGATTCATAGTTGTTCGGGGCTGGAAGGGACCTCGCAAAATCATCAGATCTAGCCCCCCGCATTAGGCAGGAAGGACAACTGGGGTTAGGTGACCCCAGCGAGGTGCCTGGAGATCTTCAAGATAGGCGATTGCACCACCTCTGGAAGGAGTTTATTCCATAGTCTGGACACCCTGACTGCAGAGTACTTTGTTTCTGGACTCTGTAGCTTTTTTCATAGTTTCATCACTTCTTGGTCCTGTAACCCTGGAGAAGGCAAGGCTGTCCACATGGATTCAGCTAACTGTGGTGCCTACACACTGCTTTCTCTGTTACATATAGCCCTTTCAAGGTCTGCTGCTAGAGCTCTTTGCTGTTGTTCACTTGGAAACAGAACAAGATTCACTTTGTGGGTTGTAGCACCTCAAATATAGCCATCAAGCCCCAGGAGGGTGATCCAGGTCTACAGGGTTACACTTCTTAGATCAGGTGTAGTTGCAACAAATTTTTAGAGGCTGATCCAGAGCGTGTAGGTGAATGCCTGAACCTAGCCAAGGTGGTCTGAAGACCTGCTTCTCCATGGGGCTGAGATATCTGACTTGGAGGTGAGCATTAGGCATCTCTGTTGGCTCAGGATCCTGAACACTCAGAGTGGAGGTGCCTGTTGATTGGTGGCAGCCTGGCTGCTTCACATTTGCATAATATCCTAGTGGCTAAAGCGACTGCTCAGGAAGTGGAGGACCTAGGTCTGACCTCAGCCTGAGAGGATTCACTCCCACATCCCACCTCCTAGGGGAGTGCCCTAACTAGCAAGCTGTAAAGGAGCCTGAGTGGGGCATGCTCCCTCTCTCCCACTGAAGCTGGCCACGGGAGAGCCATGGTGTAAACGACACTGGAGTCAGAAGAAGATCAAGCCAGAGAGAGTCTCTCTTATGCCAGGACCCTCCCTGCTCCCTCCTCGCAACAAGTGCTCTCCTCACCATGCTGCAGGGTCACACTCCCTCTTGCTCGGTCTTCCCTCTCCCCCACCCCATCACACATGCATTCCTTTCTCCTCTTATGGCCCAACTTCAGCAGACCAGGGTGGAGATCCCCCACAACTAGACTATTGCATAGCCTCATAGTTAGAGGATTACAATGGGGCTGAGCACCCTGGCCAAGAGAAAAAAAGGGCCTGCAGCAAAGCCTGGGTAGCAGGTCCCTTTAAGATGTTGAAATCCATCCACTTCTGGCTCCGCCCCTGGGGATTATAAAAGGGAGAGACCCAGGTGAGGGCATCAGTTCAGACTGGGCTGCTGAAGGGGTAAGTGCTCCCAGGCCGGGGAGTGGTGCTGGGCAGCTCCCAGGGAATGAGGAGAAGTTCCTGCATGGAGGCTGCCCTGAGGGCTGGAGGCTGCATAGCAGCTGTGGCTGTGGATGGAGGAGGTTGGAATGGGATGAGGACCCCGGTGACAGCATCTGGGAGGACTGAGGTCATTCCAGGGAAATGCATTGCATTGCATTGTGGAGAAGTGATGCTCATGGGGGTCCTGGAACGGGACTCAGTGGGGCAGGAGGGGCCCAAATGCCCCTACCTCAACCCTAGCTGGAGTGAGAGGAGACCTTGATATTGCCGACCAGTGGGACACGTGCTGTGGTGACCGCAGGATTGTTTTATGTATAACAAGAGGCTGTTTGGATGGATAGCGGTGGTGGTGAGCAGGGGTCCCTCAAATGAGGAGGGTATTCATAGCTTCTGAGCTGTGCAGACTGGGCCCCCCACTTCCTCTGCTAAAACCATCGTTTTTTTGGAAAACGGGATACATGGGTGTGAATCTCTTTAAGCCAAGTACAGCCTAGAAGCCAGTTCTCCCAAGACCTGGTCAGGTGCTCTAGCCACTTAGCTAGTCTGCAAAAAGTTTGGAGCATTGTGAGGACAATGCAATGACCGGTGTTTGGGGAAGCGTGAACTAGGGTGGCCATCATAGAGGACATCCGGTTGTCCTCTATCCTCTATTGATACAAAACCGGACGCCTTTATGTCCTCTATTTTTTGTTTTAAAGAGAAAAATAGAGGACATACAGGCATTGGGTTTGTATCAATAGAGGACAGAGTAGCAGATAACCAGACTGTCCTCTATGATGACCACCCTAGTGTGAACGGGTGCTGTCCTGTGCGCTGAACTGTGTGGGTGCCCAACAGATGGAGGACCCAGGTGGAGTTCAGACATGTCCCTGCGATAATCTCAGATGAAGCCAAGTTTCGGTGGTAGCTGGGTGCCTTGCTGCTTAAACTGAGCAGGCCCAGGCTAAAATGGAGGTGCCAAATTAATTTAGACTTAATTTTTGCCTAACTTCTAGTTGAGCTCAGATCCAGCCCTTAGCATCTGAGTGCTCGGACTTCAGCTTCACTGTGCATCTATTGATCAGTAGAAGTCATGGGGTATAACAGCTTTCTTTGATCCTTTTCTTACTAGAGGCCTTTAATGTTTGGTTCACTTCAAAGGCTGCATTACAGCATTAGCCCAGGCTATTAATTGGCATTAGCCCTCCCGAGAACAACTTCTTCTGACATTTCAGAGCTATACCCTGGTGAGGTGCTTGTATTTTTCAATAATCTCTTTTTTTCCTCTTGTGCTATTTACCACCCAGGCTACTGCTGTAACAATCATGTGCAAAGAAAAACACCAAAAGCCCCGTACCGGTACTCTAAATCCACTGTGCTTTGTTATAGCTTATTAGACTCGGTTATATCTTACACCTTTCTCTCTGTTTTCCCTATATACCTCTTCCTTACTTTCTCTCTCTCTTTACTTCTTCCATTTCTCATCCTTCAGGGCTCTCAACTGAATGAGAGAAATCAGTGCAGAATCAAAGCAGATCATGCGTGCATATAGAGCTGAACAGGGGTGGGTCTGTGGCAGGGTGTAGTGCTGCATTTGCACCCTTTGAGTCCTGCTCCACCCAAAGTTTAAAGCAACTGCCCGGCAGTAGCAGCAACATTTCTAGTCAGGAAGCAGCAAGGGAGTCAATTGACTTTTGGAGCTCATTGCAATTTGCCTGATTCCTTCTAATCTCTTCATTTCATAGGTGTTAACGACCCTCTTTCCTTGGTAATGGTCTTTAATGGTTCCACTACTCAAGACAGCCCTTCTTCTTCAGTTCTGCTCTCTGTTAGCTGCTCCTGGTAATATGGCTCCCATTTCACATCCCCACTTTTTAGCTGTGGCTTGAAACATTAACTCGGGTGTGGAAAGGTTAACTCGGGTGAATATTAGTTCAGGTGTGGAAATAACTTTCAGCTAATCACTGGAGGCACTGTCAAGATGCTCAAGAAGGCTAGATTTTGTTTTACGACTCTGAAGGTGTCATGCATTTAACTATGATGACCACAGTGAATGAAACAACTGCTACTCATGAAACAACGTCTTTTGATTGTTTTTTCTCAGTTTTTATGTATAATATATGCTATAGCTAATTAATGCACACTCCAATAAGTGGGGGAGGGTTGCTTCCATCTTAAATTACATAATATAGGTCCAAATCCCCAGCTTATTAGTAAAGCTGCGAGTTTGCTTTTAACTTTTTAGTTTCACAAGAGAAAAATGTGCATTGTGTTATATGTAGGGACCTACTTAAATCTCACAAGACAAAGGGTTTTTTCACAGCTGCCACTTTCACAGGCATTTTGCGGCAGCCTCACCCCTCACTGCTAATTGGCAGAGGAACCCTGGTGGCTGCAGTGATGGCTGCACTTTCTTTGTATTCTGCTAAGCATCTTTTTGGGGGGTCGATTCCACGGGAAATCACGGCCAACGCCATTTTTCGCAGTGATCGTGGAAATCACCATTTTTTGCAGTCTCTATGTAGGTCCCTAGTTATGTGTGAGGACACACCACACTATCTGCACCCCCTTCTTCAAAAGTCTAGATCCACCATGGAGCTGTGGGCCATTGCTAGGGCAAATAAAAGGACCGTTTCTAATTTGAGTCATGGATTATAAAGACAGAAGGGGCCACTGTGATCCTCTGCTCTACCTCCTGGCTAATATGGACCCTAGGGCTTTCCTGATGTGATTTGTTTGAATGACAACTGACCTGTTAGATAAGTATGCAGTCGCTAATTAAAAGTGCTCAGTGTGGCGAATCTACCATAACTCTTGCTAAATTATTCACCATAGTTACCCTCAGTATTTGGGTAAAAGCCAATGGGGCGGCTTGGATTTCTTGGAGCTTGTGGGAGTTTGTCTCATTTGACCTCCTATTTTCTGGGTCTTCCACCCAGTTATTTCTGAGCCGTTTGTGATTTACAGTTCCCTTTGCCCCCCTCCCACCTTCCTGCTGCTTCCTTTCGCCCAGAGGGTGATCGAGGAAATCTACCCACTTGCAAATCACAAGAGGTTCCTGTCTAAGAGCTTAACAATGCCTTGAAGAGATGTCATTATGCCTCAGAGCCGGGACACATGGACTTCAGCCTCGGCTTATCTGAGACCAATGGTCAAGGTATCTCTCATGTTGAAGTGTGTGCTTCTTCCTTTGGGAAGAGCTAATATCTGAAATGCATTTCCTGCTCTTGAGCAATTTCCCACTTTGGGATTCCATGTGACAGAAGTGTCACGATGGCCTCGCAAAAGATACCCCCTGTTAGCTAATGAGAAAGAGAAGTGGAAGCTATGATGCCATTTCTGGTTAGGGAGCGTTCGAGGAGGAGTATTTCCTGGTTATGTAAGTAGAGGCTATGGGAAATCTTCTGGCATGCAGTCAAGATATATTTGACTTCTCTATCCCTCATGTATAAGAATATTGACCTCAAAGATAACACATCCTTTGTCTTTAATGGGCAAGGATATCCTCCAAATGTCTTGATGAGCACCACTTTTTCTGAGACAAATGGGCTTTTTCAGGTGACGCTTTGCTTTTGGATCAAGTTATACCTTCTGACCACCCTCAAGATGAGAAATAAAGAAACCTGGATTTCTTTATCCTCTACGACAGTGGGGTTGCATGAGATCCTTCGAAAGGTGCTGTGCAATACTACCAGTTAGGCGTGCAAATATCTACACTTGACTCACGGGAGTAACCTGGAGACTTAAAATACAAACCCAGAGCATCAATAACCATTCTGCCGTGCTGTGCTCTATCTGAGAGAAATTGCTCCATTATATTTCTATGGTCAGAAAACAAGTGAGATTCATTTTTGAAATGGGGGGCTAAATGCAGAAAAGTTATGGAGAGATGTCTTAAACCTTAAAAGGCTGAAAACCACTGCTCTATAGAAACATTTGGATGAAAAAGTCACTGCTCTCCCCATACTGCAACCCACCCTGCCCCGATATCTTGACTTGGATGTACTCTACGTCACAGCGGTGAGAAGAGCAGTGGCAGGATGTTTAAAGCACCTAGTGGCAGATCATGGGTGTGAGTTTGAGTTCTGCACTACCTCAGCCCAGCTGTAAATGGGTACATGCCGGAAACAAAACTTGTTTGGTCACATCTTTGATTGGACACACTATATAATTGGGAGAGACATCAGACAAGCCTATAGGTGTGAAATGCCATTTCTCCAGTCTCTGAAAAAGCATGTACAGCCCAAGCTAAATACCACGGAGATGAATGACTTTTGTCTTAAACCCATTACGGTCCCTGTAGTGCGTTGTTATTTCTTTGGCCAAGCCCAGGAGCCATCCTTCCCCCTTTCCTACCTCAAACTAAGCAGAATAGCAAAATATCAACGGAGACCCCCCCATCTCTTGTATCCAAGCCAAGGGCTTCACCACTCAGTGCTGGCTGTCTTCCCAGCTTCCCTCCCTCCCCGGCATCTTCTCTTGGGGGAACTTTTAACTTCCCCCAGAACTAGCCAATCATCCCTGTCTGCTGGGCCAGGATGCCTAGGTGGGCAGGTTATTACCCTGCACCTGGGCTCCAGTCCCTGAGCCATGCACCCTGTTACAATCCCTTAAGAAGGCAGTAAACCTGTGAAGCAAAGAGGTTATCTGAAATGGCTACAAACCAAATAAAACCAGCCTGAGGGGGCTGCCGCATTCAGCAGCATGTCAGCCAGCAAGTTGTCGGCACTGCTGGGTGCCAGGATGCAGCCTTGATTAGCCAGATGTGCTTGAAAACATCTTGTGTGTCCAAGTCAAGGCAAATCCAGCAGACAAATTGGAGGGAGTCCAGTGGAAGGCAACAAAATGATTCAGGGGCTGGGGCACATGACTTATAAAGAGAGGGTGAGGGAACTGGGCTGATTTAGTCTGCAGAAGAGAAGACGGAGGGGGTGCATTTAATAGCAGCCTTTACCTCCCTGAAGGAAGGTTTGAAAGAGGATGGAGATGGACTATTCTCAGCGGTGACAGATGACAGGACAAGGAGCAATGGGCTCAAGTTGCAGCAAGGGAAGTTTCAGTTGGATATTAGGAAGTATTTTCTCACCAGGCGGGTGGCGAAGCACTGGAACAGACTCCCCAGAGAGGTGGTGGAGTCTCCATCCTTGGAGGTTTTCAAGACCCGGCTAGATAAAGCCTTGGCTGAGATGATGTAGTTGGGACTGGTCCTGCTGTGAGCAGGGGGTTGGACTAGATGTGACCTCCTGAGGTCCCTTCCCACCCTCATTTTCTATGATCCTATGATTTCATGAAGCACTGGAACAAGCTACCTAGAGAGGTAGTGGAGTCTCCATCCTTGGAGGTTTTCAAGACCCGGCTAGATAAAGCCTTGGCTGAGATGATGTAGTTGGGACTGGTCCTGCTGTGAGCAGGGGGTTGGACTAGATGTGACCTCCTGAGGTCCCTTCCCACCCTCATTTTCTGTGAATCTGTGATTCTAAGTGGGCCCTTGGCCTTTCCTGTATAACAGGAACCAAGTCAGCCTGGAAGGGCTGAGGTGTGTGCTTGCTTTGGGGGATTTTGGTTTGGAAGTGTTTTGTTTTTTGTTTTTTTACTTAAACTTGTCTTCCTTCAGCCAACAATGCACAAGTGATTCCAGCCCCCGGGAAAGACCCGTCTTTGACTAACCAAATATAAGTGCCGCCGGTGTTTACAAGATCTATACCATATATACCAGGTTGGCCATTTACGCAGGACACCTGCCTGTTCTCACGGCTTTCACTGTCAGGCTGCAGCGAACAGATGCGTCACAGACAAACAAAACCCTCCGTGCTGTAGGAAAGGTTTTCCAGCCTCACAGAACAGAGGAAAGTCGCGTGGAGACGGGAAGGGAAACCATCAGATGTACAGAGCTGGTTAATGAATCTTTGCCACTCGTCGCTCTTCTGTGGGGAGATTGATTATAACGGGAATTGGCTGGAGTAAGGGGTATGTCTATATTGCAGCACTGAGCTATCTGAGCAAGGTATTTAACCCATGCTGGGCTCTGTGCTGCCGCAGCTGGACTACAGCTGTTACCTGGACTGGCTTGGTCGATGCAATATGCTGCGAGTTATGGTGTAGACCTACCCAAGGAGGTTGGCTTTTCTTTGGATGAGACTAATTAGCTCCTTTAGGAAGAGGATGTAGCGACAAGCTGAAGACTCCCATCATTGTGAGTCTTCACTTCCAGAGCCAAGCATCCTTGGCCCATGTGCCAAGTTTTGCTTATGTAAGGACTTCATGCATCGTTCAGATGCACTGGTCAGGCTTGCCTGTGCCGATGCTTTAGGAAAGGCAGTATATATCGAGCAATGTTCCTAAGTGCCCGTGGAGATTTTGATTCAAATTAGGTGACGTCTTGTGAGTTAAAGCACCTCCACGGGCAGGTGGCTGCTGAGGTGGTGTGGGGGGAGTGTGTTTCTGGGCCACTATTTTAGACTTGGGTGGACTTTAGATGCCTAAATCCTTTTTTAGGTGTAAGGAAGGGTCTTTCTGGAAGTTACAGGGCCAGTCAGTGACTGAGCTGGGAATGAAGGCATGCCTAGAGAGGATGTGCTTCCTCACCTGCTCCAGCAGCTCTTCATCTCTGAGTCTATGGGAGAAAATAACCCTTCTGCCCTCTCCATCTGAGCCTTGCCTAAAAAACCAAGCAAGGGTAACATAATATAGTCCTAATGGTGGATGCCGCACCATTTCTTCTCTCTCCTCTCACACCTACAGCCTCGTGCAACTTGCAGTGCAATTCCCATTGATCTCCTATCAGCGGCCACCTCCCCTCGGTGACCTCGGGAGATCAGTGTCCACCGCCACTTGGTGACCTCTGGCTTTTGTCTTGATGGCTGGGCACTTACTGCAGGTTTCACTTGGATACAGTGGTCCAGAAAACGTAAAAGGGATTTCAGTTCCACCACACTTGCCATCAGAGAGCTGTTCCAGGTACACATTAGTCATTCCCCTAATCTCAAGCCCACCTGACCTCTCTTAGGGGAAGAAGATAACAGTCGTTGAACAAACAGCAAAGCAATCACACCTCTGAGTGCTTTGTGCAGTGGACTATGAAACAGCTTGTCAAATGCTAGGGGGTGGAGGAGAATAGCCTTGTGCTGAGGTGGTGGGCAAGAAAAAAAGATTTGGCAGGAGCGCTGCAGCAGGAACAGGCAAAAAGCAGAGGTGATATGCAAATGCCACGCAGGCCAGAGGGGTAAGAGAAAGGAGAGAAAATTTAAGCAGCACAAAGGAAATCCTCTTTCCCTCGGTGCTGGTATCATTATGGTGTTTGACCCTGCCTATATTGCAGCTATCATCATTTACTTGTCAGCACTTATTGGCACGGTAGGCAACTTGGTCATCCTTTTTGCCTTCATCAGCAATGCAATCCGGCACAAAGTCCTTCAGCCCTTGGACAAAATTATCATCAATATGGCCCTGGTGAACCTCTTGCTGTGTTGCTACAAGGAAATCCCCGGACTCCTCTTCTTTACCAACACCAAGATTTTCGGAGAGCAGGCGTGTCGGGTCCTTCTCTACACTTACCATATGCTGAGGCTGATCAGCATCTGGTCGGTGGAGAACTTGAGTTTCCTTCATCTGATCAAAATTCAGAGACCGAACCACCGCTGGTCAAAATTCATCTACAGGCACCAGGGGCAGTACGTGAACAGCATCCTTGTGGGCTGCTGGATATTCAGCATCCTCTTCCACATCCCTTACCTTCAATATGACGAAGAGATGGAGAAAAACAACAACCGGACCATCATATATCTAGGGGCCACCTCCTGCACCAGTTCCACTGGGAAGTTCCTCACGAAGTTCACCACATACAGCTCAGTCAGTTTGGATCTCATCGTCATCATCCTTGTGATCATCTTGAATGGCTTCATCATTGACCTTCTCTGCAAACACAGGAGAAAAGTGAGGGCAATCTCGACCGCGGACAGCGGCTGGAATAAACACACAGCTCAGGCCACAAAAATCTTGCTTTCATTGCTGTCCATCTATGTTGTCTGCTGGATCTCCAGTGACATGGTCTGGATTGCCATTGTTTCAGGACTCATCGAGAGCAATTTTGAACACAGCATCCTCAACAGTTACTATGGACTTCTCTCCTCTATTTATTACTCTGCCAGCTCCTATGTGGTGGTGTTTGGATACCGTAAAGTCAGAGAATACCTGAATGAAGCTTGCTGGTGCCTGAAATGCAAGAAGTCCATGGTTGTTCAGACCGTGGAATAGTAGCTTTAATGGGATACCAATCCTTATAAAACAGTTGATGCGTTCTCCATCCTTCAAAGCAGAAACATACCTCGTAATCCTGGATTTCTGTGCATACTTAAAGGCACTCTTCGACCAGGTCTTTGTAAGACATTCTGCCTTGGATATTGTTTTAAATGCAGAAGGTCTCCATTCTTGCTGTTTCCTCTCCTTTTCACAGCAAGAGCAATGGAGCAGTGTCAACCAGAGTAAGGAACTATTCAGATAACAGGCCTATTAGGCATTACACAGGGAAATCTGCAGAAAACACCCTGCCGAAAGCCAATTTCAAAAGGCAACAAGCAGGTAAACATTTGCCTTCAGGCAGATGAAAGCAAATGGAAATTCCCTGACCATTACTGACCAGCAGTGGCCCAGATTTTAAACAAAAGAGCATATGCGCACGTGACTCTAAGCATTCAGGTTTTGCTATTCCTTGTGTTTTAAAGCTGCAAAAAGGGTGGCGGGGGGAGGAGGGGGGAGTCTCTTCTTCTTATTAGCACTGTCACTGTCACCTGTGCATGTTTTCCATTCAGCAATAAATCCGTGAAGAACAGAGTTAAAAACCAGGTAACAAAATCTCTCGAAAGGTCCAAGACTCCTTATGTGTATGTGTTCAGGAAATTAAAGGATAAAAAGAAAACTAACAGTGGAATCTGCATTTTTCAAATCTTTATTTGCATAAGTGAAAATAGCACAAGAAAGTGCTTTGCACTAGAGAAAGCTATTGGCCAAGTGAATGCAATCAGATATTTTGGGGGTATAGGTTGCAGCCGTGTTGGTCTAAGGTAGTGGTCTCCAACCTTTTTAAGTAGGAGATCACTTTGGGAATTTAAAAGCAACCCAAGATCTACCGCCCCCCACCCCCCAGCAGGGGCTCAGCCCCCACAAACGGAGGGCAGCAGCAGGCATAGCCATAGTCTGCGTGCGAGCTGCTGCAGCGGTGGAGAGACAGCGCATGCAGACAGGTAACTTTCTTTTAATCTTGTTTATCACCCTGGGCTTGGG
Source organism: Alligator sinensis (assembly GCF_000455745.1). Taxonomy (NCBI): domain Eukaryota; kingdom Metazoa; phylum Chordata; order Crocodylia; family Alligatoridae; genus Alligator; species Alligator sinensis. Next base: position 564,211 of record NW_005841973.1, on the reverse strand, counting down.
GGAGAGGGGGAGGCAGATCGAGACCCCCACAGTGCAGGGGAGAGTGGGGTAGGGGAAGGGGAATCATTCACCCATGCCCTTGCCCCCTCCCTGCTGCACAATGGGGATTGTCCCACGACCCAGCCCGGCTGGGGCCCCATTCACCGTGACTGGGTGGCGCAGCGCCATGTGCCTCACTGCCCGGCCCGCCCAGCGGCTGGACATACATGATGGCACCCACCACTTTCGAAGCAGCCGGCAGCAAGGAGGCACGGAGGCAAGGAGCCCTCTGGCCTGACTGGGCAGCCAAGGCTGGCCCCACTCCAGCCCCTGGCTCTGGGCCCCCCCAGGCGGTGCACAGCTAGGACCAGGGAGGGGAGCCAACCAGGGCCAGGAGCCGGCCAGAGCCGGGGCCAGAGCTGGGATTTGTGCAGCTGGGGCCTGGAGGCAGCCAGGGCTGGCGCAGCACAGTACCACGCAATGCCGATCCCCCACCGTGGCCCTTTCCCCTCCCCCCACAGACTTTTCCCTGGTTTCGGGGGCTGATGTGCCCGCACACATTCAGCCCCACCAATTTTATTTTTTCTTCCTTTGCCTATGCACCCCTCCCCAGGCCCCACACAGGCTGATATGCCCTGGGCCCTGCACACCCCTAGGGATGGTTCTGGCAGGGAGCACACACCCCAGGAGGGCATGGGGGGCACATGGGTTGGGCTGCAGCTGTGGGCTGGGGCCGGGCTCTTCCCAGTGTAGGGGCTAGCCTGCTAGGAAGAGCCCAGCCCATGGCAGCGGTGGTGGTGCTGGGAGCGAAGATACTAGCGGGGCTGCAGCCACCTGAAAATTTCCTGTAGCCTCCCCAACCCCAACTTCCAGCACCACCGTTGCCCACCCCGAGCGTAGTGCAGCCCAGCCTTTGCTGGGAACAGCCCGGTGCAGCCTGCCCTCTCCCCCCGCAAGGGCATGGGGGCCGTGTGCTCAGGATCTGCATGGAGCCGGGCACCTGCTGCTGTGGGCTGGGGCTGGGAGGCTGCCTCAGGCTGTTCCCAATGGAGGCTGGACTGCGCTGTGCTCGGGGTGGGTGGTGGTGGTACTGGGAGAGGGGGTTGGGGGTCTGCAGTGAATTTTGGGTGGCTGCAGCCCCCCCCCCCCATAGCCCTGCTCTCAGTGCCACCACCACGAGCTGGGCCCTTTGCAGCAGGCCGGCCCCCAGCCAGGAAGAGCACAGCCACAGCCCGCAGCTGCAGCCTGCCCTGTCCCACCCCGCATGCAGATCTGGGGGCATGCACCCCCCCATGCCCTCCCAAGGTACATGTACTCCCCTCCCCATGCCTCCCAAATGAGCTGCCCCTACTCCAGCCCCACTCCCTCCCTCACCGCTGCTGCAGATGCCTGCACTGCCCTGCATTTAGGGAGGCATGTGCTCCCCTGATCTGTGCACGGTGGAGGCAGCTGTGATTCTGGGCTGGGCTTTGCACCCCGAGCCCCACTGCAGCTGGCCTGGGAGCAGCTGCATGTCACGTGCATCCCACCGCTGGGCTGAGTTGCATCCACACATGACCAGTTGCAGTGGAGATTAAGATGCAACAGCAGCCACCTCTGCCACCTCTGCCCTGTGCAGAGATGGGGGTATACCCAGCGGCAGTAACCCCTTCCACCCCTGGATGACCCCCTGAGCTCCAATCCTCTCACCACCCAGCCGGGCTGGGACCCATTTACCTTCCCTGCTCCTGGCTGGAATGCACTGTCCCTCCTTCACCACGGGGGCCTGTATCTGGCCCCTGCCCCTTCCCTCCTCCAAATTAAACTGCTGAGCTGCAGGAGGTGGAGTGCACACATACGCATGCATGCCCAGCACCCTGCCCCCAGCCTAGGATCAACTAAAAGAGGCTCCCCAATCTACCACTGGTCTAAGGGGACGCTGGGGACCACTGATCTAAGGACATAGGCAGACAAGATTCTTTGGGTAAATCTGATATCTTTTATTAGACCAACTCAAATAGTTGGAAAAATTCTTCTTTGCAAGATTTCAGGTACAAACACCCTTCATCAGGCTAAGGAAGCATCTGCAGTTGGTCTGTGCTCTTCCTGGGTGTTCACTTGTGTAGTATAAATCCAAATTTTGATTTCCAAAAGCTTCAGATCTAAACCTGGCTTTAATTTTCTATGTGGAATAGACTACAAAATGGAAGGGATTCATTTTGTGCCTGCTCTTAGGACATGAGCTCATAGGAGCAGAGGTTTTTTGTGTGGTTTCCTTCTTACAAACCTTTTTTAAAGGCCTGCTCGTTTCTTGGACTTTCCCAGAAAGAGTGTTTATAATTGGTATAATTGCTAAGTTAAAGAATTATCATACTGGGTCAGACCATAGGTCCATCTCACGCAGCATCCTGTCTCCAACAGTGGCAGAAGTGGAGGCTAGAGGGAGAGCATTGAAGCACATAGATCTAGAGTGTTTTATGCCCTATCCATTATCTTCCCTGATATCCACCTTTATTGGTTTAGAGACAGAAACCAAACCTGGGGCCAGGGAGAGGGTTAAACCCCTCTTCCCCCAAGTACAAAGCTGCCCAGTCCTGCTAAACTTACTGCTGGCTGTGACTGTGGACTACAAATCCCAGAGGCAACTGGAAGCAGGAAGAAGAAGTGATGAGCAACCCTTCAGAGTCCTGCTGCTATGATTCTGAACTGCAAATCCTAGAGACCTCAGGGGCAGCAGGAAGAGGAAGCAAATGCACAGCCCATGCTGGCTACATGCCAGAGAGCCATGCTCTAGCACCACCTGGCTTCTGGCCTGAACCCCTGTGGGTATGTGGCTGCATTCCCTGAATCAAAAGTGAATGTCTCTCCAGTTGTTTCTTAATTTAATCTCTGCATTTTAGACTAATCTACAAAGACTGAATTGATTCAGCCTCGGGCTTTTTGACTGTCTGTATTTAGCCCAAGTGTTCTGTTCAGCCTCTTACTGCGTCTCTCCTTTTGCACTTTGTGATATTTCTAGTTTAGATGATATGAGAACGCCATCATCCTTGTCTGAGCATGTTTTTAGCATTTTATTACAAGGAGTTTTTAATTATTTATGATCAGCTCATCTCTCCAGATTCCTGCTTGTTAGGGGCCAGCCTCGTACAAGACCAGCCCACAAGAGTTCAGCATCATGCAATCCAAAGGTGCGCCCTTTGCACTGGTTTATTTTGAAACCCTGCAGCTCCAAGTCTGAGTTGCAATTCTAACCAACAGAGACAAACAGGTTAAGACATTTCTCCCTCCCCTCCCCCTGCCACAATCTAAAATAGCTTAGTTTTAAAAAAATCTATTTGTGCATCTATAAACTCACAGTGTAAATTAGTTGTGTAGAGAGACATTCTGCCCTTTAAAGGAAAGGTCTAATCCAATGCCACCAAACTTAGTTCTGCAGATCAATACTGGCTTTAAAGAGGAAGAATTATATGCTGTCTACAGCCATGTTCTAAATTCACCCCTTTACAAGGGAGCCAACCTCTATCTTGTGCCCCATAACGATCTTATTTAAGACTTCGTAGCACTAAAGGAACCCTGATTTAAAAATAAATAAATGTTTCCAGGTCTCCTATTTTGGCCCGTTAAAGTATCTCTAGGGCTATTTTCTGTGGTGGAAACTTGGCCCAAGCCCAGACAGGGAACTTGGCCTGGGTACTACTTTTTCTTAACCTTTTTTTTCTTTTTTCTTCCCTGGCCTGCCAATGGAGTACAGCCTCATCCTTCTCTCCTACCACTCTGCTGTCTTTGGTCTTCTTTTCTCATCCAGATGGAAAAGCAGTTGCAGGTGCTTGATCTCCCCTAGTAGCTCTTTAGTATCAGCTTTTTGTAGAGGAAGAATGGGACAAGGGACAGGTTCTTTCCTCTCGTTTGGGAGTTGTGGGATCTATAGTGCCTGTTGGAGGGAGCTCTGACAATTTACTCCACTGTCAGGCTGCTGTAGCAGACTACCTCAGTGGTTCTCAACCTTGATAAACTCAAGGCACCCCTTGGAAAATGCCAGCTCTTACTTTTCACTATTTTTTACTATAGAAAAAAACTAGAGCAATTCTTCTGTTGCAAAAAATTCAGGAAGACCACAGCAGGGCAGAATGGTTTGGGCATTACGGATTCCTATTAGAAATCTCCAGATTTATCTTGTGAGTCCTTTTCCACACCTAACAGTGTGTGGCACCAAGACACCCTTGAAAAGATCTTGAAACACCCCAAGGTGTCTCCTGAATGACTTTAGAGGATCAGATGTTGACTTTGGCTGAGTAGCTAATTCTGTCGCTTGGAAAATCAAGCTGCTATCCCCAAAAGTGCCTCCTACTCCCTTCAATCTAATTGTTTTTTAATTGCTTGATCAGGTATTAAAATTTACTGAACATGTCACAATCACCTGTTTAAAATATTCTACGTGCCATGCTAATCTCTTCTAGAACATGGCTTTTCTGTTGCTTGTGAAAGATTCCTGGTTAACACTCCAGCAGATAGAAAGAGGGCAACAATGGTGGTTGAGGAGAAGGAGGTTCATTCTCCCATGTCTGTCCCCTAACATGGTCCTTACAAGCCTCTGGTGCTGCCAGTTTTAGAGACAAGACGCTGGAAGAAATGGGGCTTGGTTCTGATCTATTTTGGTGATTCCACAAATAAGGTAAAACATGGTCAGCTGCTGTGAAACTTCCCTTCAGGGCACAACTAACGTATCTCGCTTCTGACTCCGGGCACCAGAGAAAAGGCATGTCTGTCCCTACAGCCCATACTGATGTCAGTAAAAAAAAAGGGGGGGGGAGGCTAAAAATGGCTATCAGTAAAGTCTGTAAAAAGAACTTTAGCCATCAGTAAAAACACTAAGTAGGTACAGCTTGATTGATGCTCCAATAGACAGAGCAGAACAAACTGGCGGGAATATTTGAAAGTTCGTGGCGCACGGGCCAAGTCCTGGAGGACTGGAAAAGGGCCAACGTGGTCCCCATTTTCAAAAAGGGGAGGAAGGAGGACCCGGGCAACTATAGGCCAGTCAGTCTCACCTCCATCCTTGGCAAAGTCTTTGAAAAAATTATCAAGGCTCACATTTGTGAGAGCCCGGCAGGACAAATTATGATGAGAGGAAACCAGCACGGGTTCGTGGCAGGCAGATTGTGCCTGACCAATCTAGTCTCTTTTTATGACCGGGTTACGAAACGCCTGGACACAGGAGGAGGAGTGGATGTCATATACTTAGACTTTAGGAAGGCCTTCGATACAGTATCCCACCCCATACTGGTGAACAAGTTAAGAGGCTGTGACTTGGATGACTACACAGTCCGGTGGGTGGCGAATTGGCTGGAAGGTCGCACCCAGAGAGTCGTGGTGGATGGGTCGGTTTCGACCTGGAAGGGTGTGGGAAGTGGGGTCCCACAGGGTTCGGTCCTTGGACCGATACTCTTTAATGTCTTCATCAGTGACTTGGACAAGGGAGTGAAATGTACTCTGTCCAAGTTTGCAGATGACACAAAACTGTGGGGAGATGTGGACACGCCGGAGGGCAGGGAACAGCTGAAAGCAGAACTGGACAGGTTGGACAAGTGGGCAGAAAACAACAGAATGCAGTTCAACAAGGAGAAATGCAAAGTGCTGCACCTAGGGAGGAAAAATGTCCAGCACACCTACAGCCTAGGGAATGACCTGCTGGGTGGCACGGAAGTGGAAAGGGATCTTGGAGTCCTAGTGGACTCCAAGATGAACATGAGTCGGCAGTGTGACGAAGCCATCAAAAAAGCCAATGGCACTTTATCGTGCATCAGCAGATGCATGACGAATAGGTCCAAGGAGGTGATACTTCCCCTCTATCGGGAGCTGGTCAGACCGCAGTTGGAGTACTGCCTCTTCAGCCTCTGCAAGAGAAGGTTGAGAGGCGACCTTGTGGCTGCCTATAAATTCAACATGGGGGCACAGAAGGGAACTGGTGAGGCTCTACTCACCAAGGCGCCCCTGGTAGTTACAAGAAATAATGGCCATAAGCTAGCAGAGAGCAGATTTAGATTAGACATTAGGAAGAACTTTTTCACTGTTAGAGGGGCCAAAATCTGGAATGGGCTCTCAAGGGAGGTGGTGCTCTCCCCTACCTTGGGGGGTCTTCAAGAGGAGGTTAGATAAGTATCTGGCTGGGGTCAGCTGAACCCAGCACACTTCCTTGCTTATGCAGGGGGTCGGACTCGATGATCTATTGCGGTCCCTTCCGACCCTAACATCTATGAATCTATGAAAATCACCTGGTGTTCAATTGGGAGTGCAGCACCCTGCAGGAAGCATACTCTTAGCCATGTACTGCTGCTGCAATGTTTCAGACTGCCTTTAACACTGCAGGTCTGTGCCAAAACGGGGGAAGTGGAGCTGGTGGGGATAAGGCTGTGGGATGGACTGTGGGGGCAGAGTATAGTATGATGGAGGGTGCAGTCAGGGTATGGGAGTGAGTACGGGACCCCTAGGAAGGCAAGAAGATCAGTGTAAAACCATCAATGCAGTCAAGCAGGGTTGCCAACCATTAAAAAAATATATAGCAAACTTTTTACTGACAACCAAACTTTTTTACTGTGTTTGATGTTAAACCCTTAAATCTGAACCCAGGTATTCTAACTGGGGCCTGGCAGCAGGGCAGAGCCTCGCAGAAGATTTACATTTACATTATGTAAAACATATCTATAAAAATGCGTTAGCAAAAGAATTTGACTGTCAGTACAAAGCTTACAGATTATCAGTAAAAAAATTCTATTGTTGGCAAACCTGCCATGCAGTCTTTAACTTTTCTGCAAATATATCAAACATAGGTGCTGACTGCTACATCATTCATTTCACCTGCATTTTCCAGGTGGTCTGTTTCCAGGTGGTCCAGGCTCTGTTCTTGCTGGACAGTGGCTTAAAAAAGGTTGATCATCCCAGGCTTTTTATGACCTTTAGCACGTTGTTTTTTAACCAAAATCTTGTTTTGTTTCTAAGCAAGATAATGGGCTTAGATCATACCCAACCATGTGAAAATGGCCTTCCTGCTTGCAAAGTTATCTGCAAACCCTGCACAGTTCAAGTTGAAATGTAAACAGTTGCTAATGCAGTTTGCTTAGCTTGAGCCTTCTCAGTGGTAACTATTTCCATAGAAGTCAGTGAAGACGTCTCTAAATTGCCTGATTTTTTTTATTTTTTTTTAGTTTAAATGCAGCTTCCTTATCTTTGCATGCAGTTCTAAGCCTGATAGTCCATGCTGATCGTTGTATGTACAAAATTTAATGTTGACATTAATACTTCCCTCGTTTAAGAAAATAACACCATTGTTCACAGTATTAGTGAGGCTTCATCTGGAACAGAGTGTACAGTTCTGGCCAACTGAGTTCAAGAAAGATTCATTCAAACTCAAACAGGTGTGGAGAGGATCTGGGGAATGGAAATGCCTTTTTATACAAGGGAGTTAGAACAGCTGGGCCTGTTTAGCTTGGCAGAATGAAATCTGGGAGAGGAAGGGGATGCTCTGGATAAAAATATGGGAGGAAAAATGCCGGGAAAGGTGTTGTAACAATCAAAGCAGTGAGGTCCTGAAACAGCTTTTCCATAGGGGTTGGGTGGGTAAAAAAAATCTAATGAGTTTTAAGGTGGAGTTTGAACAATTTAGGAAGATAAGATTATCATGTAGTTGCCTGTTCCCTTCCTGTTAGAGGCAGTTATTCAGGACAGCATTTCATACCTGTGCTGTATATATAAAATCCGTCGCAGTTGTCCGTTCCCAGAACCTGTCCATCTGTTCACATCACATGTTGGATACGGGCATGTAAACCTGAGTGGCTTTTCTCCATGTAATATGAGTTTTGCCTAGGCTGCACTGTCTGAGCCAATAAATGTGCCACAATCCAAACCATCACCTTCCTCCCTAACTGTTGATCGTTTGAGATGGTAGAAGCCAGACAGCTCTCTGGCTTGGATTTTTACACCATCATAACCATGCTGATACCTTGGGCGGATCAGGACTTGCAGCTGTGAATCTCGAAGCACTTCACTAAGGACAAGAAGCATCATTGTTCCTTCTCCCACATTCTTAGAGGTGGGGAAACAGATGCACAAAGAGGTGGAAGGAGAACGCTTTGTCCAAGCTGGCACAACCAGTTCTCTGACACACCTGAAAGCAATACCCAAGTCCCTTGACACCCCTGTTAGTGTCCTGCCCGCTAGACCAAATGGCCTATGTCTGGCATTTTCGTTGCCAGACCAAAATAAACTATTTCCACCCCCTAGCTCTGAAAGTAGAGCTAAAGAGTGGTTGAAATCTGAACATTTTTTTTTTCTTTTTTAAATCCCATCCCTACATTCTGGGAGCTGAGCATAAAGACGACCCAGCTTTGAAACCCTCCAGCCACTTTTGGGGATAGCAGCTTGATTTTCCACTGGCAAGGGGGAAGGTCTAGAATTAGCTAATCGGCCAAAGTCAGCATTTGATCCTCTAAAGATGTTCAGGGGGAATCCAATGGCCACCTCTCAAAGGAAGCCAAAGCCTCGAGAGCTAGTCCAGACATTTTCAACCAGGGTGCTATTACACCTTGGGGTGCCGCAAGATCTTTTCCAGGGTGCCTTGGTGCCACACCGTGTTTGCACTGTTAGGTGTGCAAACAGGACTCACAAGATAAATCTAGAGGTTTCTAATAGGAATCCATAGTGCCCAAACCATTCTGCCCTGCTGTGGTCTTTCTGAATTTTTTGCAACAGAAGAATTGCTCTAGTTTTTTTTTCCATGATAAGAAAATAGTGAAAATTTAAGAGCTGGCACTTTCCAAGGGTGCCTTGAGTCTATGAAGGTTGCAAACCACTGAGCTAGTCTGCTACGGCAGCCTGGCAGTGGAGGAAGTACTATCCGAGCCCCCCTCCAGCAGGCACTGCAGATCCCACACCTCCCAAATGAGAGGAAAGAAACTGTCCTTTGTCCCATGTTTCCTCTACCAAAAGCTGATTTTGGTTGTCCTTTGTCACAAAGAAAAAGAGCAAAGAAACCCCACCCGGCATGCCTTTGGCTCTGATTTTCTCCACCTTGATGCAAATCCACTGCCTTCAGAGGAGTTCTTCATGCTTTCCATCCACATAAGAGATGAACCAGGACCATCTGTGTCACATTTGCGTGTCGTGTGCTACCGACTGACGCAGAGCTGGTATTGCCCTGGTTTTTTTCCAAATGTCAGCAAGTGCTACAAGAACAAGATAGTGCTTTTAATTAACAAGGTTTTAATGGGAGCAAGTGAGTGGGCAGGAGAAATTAAAAGGGGGTGGAATGCGACAAGCTCCTTGATAATACTTTACCGAATGGCTATAATATAGGTTTGTAAAAGATAAAGGACGCTCATTATGGTGCTATCTAAACAGCTCATAATGCCGTATTGAAGCCAAGAGCTCGTGGCACCACTGGATGGAAAACATATCAGAGGAGGATAGCACTGATTGTACCATAATAATGTCTATCTTTTGTATGATGTGCTATGTGCAGAGTAGTTTGTAAAATAGGGATAATGACATTGCCTTTTGCAATGGCAGAAACCTAACCAGAGAGATGTGACGTGACTGACCCAGGAATCAGGGATAAAACAAAGATTGCTGGGTACAGCTGATGGGTGGGGGGTGGGGAGCAGATGGACGGGGGGGTGAGGCGTGGGACAAGGACATTTTGCCAAAAAATTCTCATCAATTTATCAAAACCTAAAATTTTGCGGGAACATTTCAGTTTTGATCAAATCCTGATTGGGGGATTATGGATCAAAAGCCACAGAAAGCAAGCTGGATGGCTGGGGGTAGGGGGTCGAGGGGGGTGTACATATACCGTCTCACTCATAACACATTTGCCTTCCAGAATAAGCTGTATAAGTAGACTTATTCCAGAATAAGTCCTAGCCCCAATGTCAGGGTCACCAACCAGTTCAAGTCCCTGCTTGGACGGGGACAGGCAGAGCTCATCCTTTCTCTGGCCTCTGTGAAAAGCCTCCAAAGCTCTTGGTTCCCTCCTGCCGCAGAACTGGAACATTTTTGAAATCTCAATAAGTTTTATGGGCTCAGCAATCCCTTTCCCACATGTGGCTATTTCTATGTCCTCATCCAGCTCCCCCAGATGAGCCCTTACTAACAGGCAATTGAGCAAAAGGCATGAAAATCTCTGGATCTCTATTTCTGAGATTTCACTTCTGGGGCATATGTTCCTGAAACCCCCCATTAGCATGGCATTGTACATTTTCCAAAGACTCTCAAAGGTGGCAGGCAATACAATCTGATGGGGAAACTGAGGCATGGAGTGGCCTGAGCCATGGTTAACCTGCAGGCCACTGGCACAGCAGAAAAATAAAGCCCAGTGAATGAGTGAGTCCTTTATTGGCATTCATGGAAGCAGTGGCATAGCGAGGGTTTGTGGTTTGATACAAGTATTTTGTGCCTCTCCTCAGGATTTCATTAGCAGTGATTGAGCAAGGATTTGTGCCCTGATCCATTGCAAGCTGTGTGGTATTTCCAAAGACTAGAAGCAATCAGGACCTCAGTTTGATGTCTCCTGCAAAAGAAATGTTGCCCACAGGTGAACGGTCGCCCCCTCCGACTCCCCGGTAGGACATCACTTCAGTACCGACTCAGAGGAAGGTGCCTGCTGCTCAGTCAATGGTTCCTCTCCAAGCACACCATATCCGAGGGTTGGCCTGTCCTGATTTTGAGCTTGAAGTACAGCAGGTGCTAGCAGAGAAAAGTCAAAGGTCCACCCAAACCTAGCAGGCCATCAAGCTAGCATAATCAAGGCATGCTAATTTGCAAGTATTGGACCTTTTCCATGCTAATTTGCACAGCCAAGGGGGTGATGTGACTAGAATCACACCTGAATATGATAGCCAGGATAGCCAGGGGCTCATGTACAGCTGGGTTGACTGGGAGCAGGCTTTGGCCTGATGAGGCTCAAACTCATGTTTTGGAGTCATAGCAAAATGCCTAAAGTCCTCTGCAGCTGTGCATTGCAGAATGGGGGAATGGCGACTAATAGCGAGATTCAGAGGGGCGGTGATGAGAGACCAGGCAGATTTTGATGCCGGCTCCTCAGGGACTGCAGCGTGTTCCCGTATGGCTGCGCTCACGGACAACAGCTACAAAAATGCCTGAGTGGGAACCAGGTAGGCAGGGTTCTTTGGGGAGACGTGATCTCTTTTATTAGACCGACTGAGTAGTTGGGAAAAAGTTCTTTGCAGGCTTTCGGGCACAAACATCTTCTTCAAGGAGTCTCTGCTGGTCTGAGATCTCCAAGGAAGAAGCTAAACGTGTTACAGGATGTCCATGAGAATGCGAATAGGTGGAAATTAGGGAAACAAAAGGTAGAGAAGGAGAGGGAGGGAGGGAGGGAAATGAAGGGGGGAAATGCCAACGGGAATGAGGCAAGGTTCTTTGAGTGGATGTGATATCTTCTATTAGACCAACTCAGTAATTGAGTTAATTGAGTTACTTTCACAGTTTCATAGTTGGTTGGGTTGGAAGGGACCTGAGGAGATCATCCTGCCATGGCAGGAAAGAGTACTGGGGTCAAACGACCCTGGCCAGATGTTCGTCCAGCCTCCTTTTAAAGACTCCCAGGGTAGGAGCCAGCACCACTTCCCTTGGAAGTTGGTTCCAGGTCCTAGCCGCCCTGACTGTGAAATAGCGTTTCCTAATGTCTAGCCTGCAACTACCCCTGCTAGCTTGTGTCCGTTGTTTCTTGTAACTCCTGGGAGTGCTTGAGGGAACAGGGACTCCCCCAATGCCTGCTGGTCCCCCTTGACTAGTTTGTAACAGGCCACTAGATCCCCTCTCAGCTTTCTCTTGTGGAGGCTGAACAGGTTCAAGTCCCGTCGCCTCTCCTCGTAAGGCCTGCCCTGCTGCCCCCTGATCATGCAGGTGGCCCTCCTCTGGACCCTCTCGATGCTGTCCACATCCCTCCTGAAGTGCGGCACCCAGACCTGGACGCAGTACTCCACCTGCAGCCTGACCAGTGTTGCATAGAGGGGGAGGATCACCTCCCTGGACCTGCTTGAGATGCATCTGTGGATGCACGACAAGGTGCGGCTGGCCTTCCTGACCACTTCTCCACACTGTCGGCCCATGTTCATTTTGGCATCAATAATGACTCCAAGATCCTTTTCTGTCTCGACACTGGCAAGAAGGGAGTTCCCCAGCCTGTAGGTCTGCTGCTGGCTCTTCCTCCCCAGGTGCAGCACCTTGCACTTGTCAGTGTTGAATCCCATCCTGTTCTCTTCGGCCCACCCCTGTAACCTGTCTAGATCCGATTGCAGCCTATTCCTGCCTTCTAGCGTGCCCACTTCCCCCCACATCTTAGTGTTGTCTGCGAACTTGAACAGGATGCATTTTATCCCCTCGTCCAAGTCGCTGATGAAGATGTTGAACAGTGCGGGCCCAAGGACCGAGCCCTGGGGAACCCCACTGCCCACAGCCCTCCAGGTTGAATAAGACCCGTCCCCTCTGGGTGCGGCCCTCCAGCCAGTTAGTGACCCATCTGACCGTGTAGGCATCAACACCACTGTGTCCTAGTTTCTTACTGAGAACGGGGTGAGAGACTGTGTCGAAGGCCTTCCTGAAGTCCAGAAAGACTATATCCACTGCGACACCTGCATCCAAGGACTTGGTGACCTGGTCATAGAAGGCCACCAGGTTGGTTTGACAAGACCTGCCCCTAATGAACCCATGCTGGTTGCCCCTGAGCATCACCTCCCCTGCCAGCCCTTCTTGGACATGTGCCAGGATAACTCTTTCGAAAAGCTTCCCCAGGACCGAGGTAAGACTCACGGACCTATAGTTTCCTGGGTCCTCCTTCCTCCCTTTTTTGAAGATGGGGACCACATTGGCCCTTTCCAGTCCTCCGGCACATCACCCAAGAGCCATGAGTGCTCGTAGAGCTGTGCCAGAGGTCCCGCAATGACCCCTGCTAGTTCCTTCAGCACTCTGGGGTGGAGATCATCAGGACCTGAGTGAGTTACTCAGTTGATCTAATAAAAGACATCACACCCACTCAAAGACCCTTGCCTGCCTATGTCCTTAGACTAACATGGCTACAACCAACAACCCAGCAAAGGGAAGTGAGGCAGACTCTACTGTACTTGAATTCTCCATGGTAGAAAAGAAGCCGTCTGCAAAAAAGTAAATAGCTGGAAATTAGGGAGACAAAGGATAGAAAAGGAGGTGGGGGGAGAAGAAAAGTGTAACAGGTCATATCTGGCAGGTACCTGGTGAATCAGATATTGGGCAGGTTGTAATGTGTCATATAAATCTAGGGGAGGAACCAGACCCAAAATCTAGAGGAGATGAAAGCTCTGGCGGGGAGGGAGCTCCAGAGGACCTCAAAGGAAAGTGACTGCACTTTGGGGCAGATGCTATCTGGCTCTGCGGGCACCTGATGGAGCAGTTGGGCACATAATGAGATTTTCAAGAAACCCCCCACAGGCCCAATGCTTACCTCCTCTGGAGACTTTCAGTCTCATTTGGTGCCTGGCATGACCTTTCGGCACTCAAATACCTTTGCAGATGTGGTTCTTTCCACTTATGCAGCCCCTTCTGCACATGGGTCGCAGTGCCACATGGAAGGTGTTGAGGGCCCTTGCGTCTCCTCGCTTCCGTGGAGGTCCAGGATTAGGTCCAATGCAGCTCTAGACACTAGCATGCATTCTCCTGTAGGCAAACATGGAGGGGAAGGCAATATGGTAAAGTGGAACTGTTTGAGAGATGATAGGACAGCTCTGGATAGACTGCCCGCCTGCTTTCCTCCTGAAATACCAGTTTGTCACATTAAGTGGCATGGACTGGCCTCTAATTGCTGCACAGTCAATACAGCATATCATTGTACCACACTTATTTCATCTTTAGATGGACCTGCACTGGCTTGTGTACTGTCAGAGATGGAGTATTGTAAATTTACAATATTGAGTGGAGTTATCCATTCCCAGCAGATCCCGAGGGGGAGACGTGATGCTCCAGGGCAGTAAGAAAACAGTCAGAAGTGTCTATTTGCCCCGTGTCCCTGGGATTCACTATCACTTCTCCAGCCAGCAACCTCCATCTCCTGTTAAAATCTTCATATAAACCCACCAGTTCCCTGAGAACCCCCTCTAGCTCCTTGCTATGAACTTCACACCCCATCCCTCCCTGCCAAACCCTTTGAAATAGAATGGGTTGTAGAAGGAAATGACAGGCCATTTATTTCGGTCCCAGTTAGGCAGAGGTTGAGCACCTTCGAAATACAGTCCAGCGGGTCTTCAACATGAGAAAGTATCATGAAGGCTCTGAATAACTGCACTGAGGCATCCCACACGCTTGCTCGCATTTTCTGCACAGCATTAATCGTAGCACTTTCGTTTGTGCTGACGTGGAAGAGCAGCGACACCTTCTGGTACAACTAGTCTGCCGTGACGGTCACTTGCAGAATCCTGAGGTTGGAAAGGCTGGCTGGTCCAGTCCTGGCACACACTCCTACACCATCCCAGACAGGTGCCCGTCCAGCCTCTGCTAAGAGCTTCCAAGGAAGGAGATTTCATAGATTTCATAGACATCAGGGCTGGAAGGGACCTCGGAAGATCATCGAGTCCAGCCCCCTGCTCAAAGGGCAGGAAGTCAGCTGGGGTCATAGGATCCCAGCAAGATGAGCATCCAGTTTCATCTTGAAGGTGTTCAATGAAGGTGCTTGAACCACCTCCGGTGGCAGGCTGTTCCAGACCTTGGGGGCTCGGACAGTAAAGAAGTTCTTCCTTATGTCCAGCCTGAAACGGTCTTGTAGTAGTTTATGACCATTCGACCTCGTCATCCCTTGGGGCGCTCTGGTGAACAAACGTTCCCCCAGATGCTGGTGGTCACCCCTGATAAACTTGTAGGTGGCCATCAGATCACCCCTGAGCCTGCGCTTTTCCAGGCTAAAGAGCCCCAGGGCTCTCAGCCTGTCATCGTAGGGTCTGCTTCCCTGACCTCTGATCATGCGCGTGGCTCTTCTCTGGACTCTCTCAAGCTTCTCCACATCCTTTTTGAATTGTGGAGCCCAAAACTGGACACAATACTCCAGCTGCGGCCTCACTAAGGCCGAGTACAGGGCAGTATAGAGATGCTATAGCTTCCTTGGGGAGGGAGTTGTTCCCTTGTCATACTGCTCTGACAGTCAGGAGATTTTCATTGAAACATAAAAAATGAGGGTTGAAGGGACCTCAGGAGGTCACATCTAGTCCAGCCCCCTGCTCCAAGCAGGACCAACTAGATCATTCCAGCCAAGGTTTTAAAACCTCCAAGGACGGAGACTCCACCACCTCTCTAGGTAACCTGTCCCAGTGCTTTCCCACCCTCCTAGTGAGAAAGTTTTTCCTAATATCCAACCTAAACCACCCTTGCTGCAGCTTGAGCCCATTGCTCCTTGTCCTGCCATCTGCCCCCACTGAGAACAGCCCAGCTCCATCCTCTTTGCAGCCCCCCTGCAGGGAGGTGAAGGCTGCTATTCAATCCCCCTTGGTCTTCTCTTCTCCAGACTAAATCAGCCCAGTTCCCTCAGCCTCTCCTCACCAGTCCTGTCCCCCAGCCCCACAACCATTTTCATTACTCTCCACTGAATTCTCTTCAACTTGTCCACATGCTTTCTATAGTGGGAGGCCCAAAACTGGACACAGGACTCCAGATGTGGCCTCACCGGTGCAGTATAGAGGTAAATAATTACTTCCCTCAATCTGCTGGCAGTGTTCCTACTAATGCATTTCAGTGTTGCCAACTCCCGTGATTTTTGGCGTTGTTCTTAAAGTCTATGAAAGTCTTAAAGTTCAGAATTTTTTCCTTCAGAATATGTTTTTTCTGCTTCTTACAGTGGGCTCTAATCATTGGGTTCAGGATCAGGAAAGCATGCTATCTGATGATACATGTTTGAACACAAGAATTGGGATGGGGGGAGTAGTAGATATGCTGGAGGGTAAGGCTAGGAGAGACTGTGACAGATTGGAGGATTGGACCAAAAGAAATTTCATGAAGTTCAACAAGGACAAGTGCAAAGTCCTGCATTTAGGATGGAACAATCCCATGCACCGGTGCAGGCAGGGGGTGACTGGTTGGCAGCAGCTCTGCAGAAAGGGACCTGGGGGTGACAGTGGACAATAAGCTGAATAGGAGCCAGCAGTGTGTCCTGGTTGCCAAGAAGGCTACCAGCATCCTGGGCTGCATTAGTAGGAGCATTGCCAGTGGATCTAGGGAAGTGATTATTCCCTTCTATTCATACTGGTAAGGAGTCCTGTGTCCAGTTTTGGGCCCCCAGCTACAGAAAGGATGTGGACAAATTGGGGAGAGAGACCAATGGAGGGCAGCAAAAATGCCTTGGGGGTTGGGGCATCTGAGGAGAGGCTGAGGGAGCTGGGCTGATTTGGTCTGGAGAGGGATTGAATAGCAGCCTTCACCTCCCTGCAGGGGGGCTGCAAAGAGGATGGAGCTGGGCTGTTCTCAGTGGGGGCAGATGACAGGACAAGGAGCAATGGGCTCAAGTTGCAGCAAGAAATGTTGAAGTTAGATATTAGGAAAAAACTTTCTCAGGAGGAGGGTAGTAAAGCACTGGAACAAGTTACCCAGAGAGGTGGTGCAATCTCCATCCTTGGAGGTGTTTAAGACCCAGCTAGACAAAGCCTTGGCTGGGATGATGTAGTTGGGGATGGTCCCGCTTCGAACAGGGGGTTGGACTAGACGTGACTGCCTGAAGTCCCTTCCTGCCCTCATTTTCTATGATTCTTTGAGTCTTAATTAGCAAGTTCTCTATCTCTGTGCATGGGCAATGTCCCTGAACCCCCAAGGCCAGCTGAACATAATGCCCATACCAGGCTCCATGCTGAGCATCATGCTAACCCTGTAAACAGACTTCCTGATGATGCAGCATTATGGAAAATGCAAACAGCTGGTTATTGTCAGCAACTCACTAAAAAGGAGAGCCTGGTTTGCTTTTTTCTTTGGGGGGAGGTTAAGTGAAATTATGTTTTATACATTAAGCAGTATAGCTCTGCTGCTTCTTCCCACCAGATGGCAGCCAGCCTACATAATTACACTGTTGGTTATATACAGCTAGCTTAAAGAATAGTGTTCTGACAGGGGACAGGAGGATCTGGATCTGGATCCTCCCTTCACAGTTGTGATATTTTCAGCTGTCATCAGAGCAAGGGTTGGATCTGAACCATGGGGCTCTTTGCAAGCTGGATCCAAGCCCCCTTCCAGTGGTGAGGTGAGAGGTAGTGGTGTTAACTGCCACAAGTTCCTGAACTGCAGGGATGAATGCACTCATTCCTTGCCCCTACATTGCCAAGATATGTCCCCAATGAGTCTCTGTAACAAGCATTTAGCAGAGGGTCCCATCCCTGTTTGCTGGGTGATACGGCTCAGCAGGCCATACCTTTGATGCTGCTAAGGTGGAGCATAAAGACATTGTGAAGTCCTAAATGGGGATTAAGTTAGACAAGCTTTCAAATGCAAAGCATTCTAATAAGCAATGAGGACTCATAGTAGAGGTGATACCTTTTATTAGACCAACTAGAGTTTTGCAAAAAAAAAATTTCTTTTAATTGCAAGCTTTCAGGCACAAACACCCTTCATCAGGCACTGGAGAAAAGACTGGAGAAAAGTTCTCCTGGGTAAAAAATGAAAGTTCATGTTTCATAGGATTTCACAGATATCACCTCTACTACGAGTCCTGATTGCTTTTTCCTCTAGGCCAGTATGGCTACAGCCCGAAGTATTCTAATAAGCACTGGCAGGATCAGGGCGCATGCACAGGTACTGCCAACCTCTGCTACATGCAGCACCACGCTCATGAACCTATACAAAATGAACCTGAGGATCACGCTGGCTTATTGCATCTCTAGGGCAGGGGCCTGGATGTTTAGAAGCAAGAACCATCAGGCATGGCAGAAGTCAGGGTAGATGCACCCCTTTCTCCTCTGCACCCCCAGGTACCCATTAAGTCCCAGGTGCCCACAAACTTGTAAAGTTAAATCTTTTAGTTTCAGATTCAGTCTGATGAAGGCAGTTTAGAGCAAACCTATGAAGAATGGCTGCTAAAATCGGCGTGTCTATCCTGACCACACACCAGTATTTTCCCATTGGAAACCAGAGGATGGAGCTGGGTTTTCTCTGTGGCTGGAAGGACACATCTAGGAGCTCAAGCTACAGAGTGGGGAATTTCATATGGAGATAAGGAGGAACTTTCTGACTACAAGGGTGGCCAAGCATTGGACCGGGTGCCTGGAGAAGCTGTGGACTCTCCATCCTTGGACGTTTCCGAGAGCAGCTTGGACAGACACGTGGCTGGGACAGTTTCGCCAAGGCTGGTCCTGCCTCGAGCAGGGGGCCGGACATGATGCAAAGTCGCTTCCAGCCTGACTGTCTCGTGAGATCCCAAATGGGGCTATCTTATTGCTTTGGACAGGGTGGGTGCAGGAAAGTAGGTCTGAGCACCCAGTGGGACCCCCAGCCACTGCTGAGAGGGCTGCTGGCCTGACCTGCCATGCAACAGGCTGTCAGGTATTCGGGTTGTAGCCGTATTGGTCTAGAGGAAAAAGCAAATCAGGACTCATAGTAGAGATGATCTTTTATTACACCAGTAAGGTTTTTGCAAAAAAAAAAAAAATATGCCTTTCATTGCAAGCGTTTGGGCACAAGCCCCCTTGTGCAGGCATTGGAGAAAAGATTGTAAAAGTTCTCCTGGGTAGAAAGTTTCTCCTGGGTGGGCAGAAATCTTTTCTCCGACGCTTAATGAAGGGCGGTTGCACCTGAAAGCTTGCAATTAAAGACTTCTATTTTTTTGCAAAAATCTTGTTGGTTTAATAAAAAAAAGATATTCTCTACCACCAGCCCTGAATGCAACAGGCTGGGCACTTTTTTCATTTTTAGTGCAAATCCACCAGCTCATTGCATCCCTCGCCCAAAGTACCCAGTACCCAATTAAATGCCACGTCCAAGAAACTGCAGCTCAGCATCTCTAGGCATTGCCTCCACGTGTGCTGAGTATGCACTCCCCCGCCCCCAGCAAATGGTATCTCCCCTGCCAGGTAACACCGCCCCCTAGTGGTATCTCCCACGCCTAGTGCCAGAGCGCATGCGCCACGCTCTTTCCGGCCATTGGCCACCTGCGCCGTGACGCTACCAATCAAGATCCAACTCCTGCCTGTGTAGCCTCCCCGAAAAGGACCCTTAGGTGCCCTCGGCGGTGGCTGCCGCCGCCCCCCCCGCCGCGCG
>NW_005841973.1:543993-544396 GCF_000455745.1 Alligator sinensis | reverse complement strand
GGAGCAGGGTTGCAAAGGGGCCGCGCGGTGTCCGGTCAAGGCGCCGTCAGAGCTGCGGCTGAGTCCCGGGCGGCGCGACACAGGCGCCGGGTGCGAGGCCGGGCAGCGCCGGACTGCGCTCGGTGCCGGAGCAAGGAGCCGGGGTCCCGTCGCGTGCAGCAAGGGAGTTGGATAGGAGGAGAAATCCGAAGTGGTGGCATCTGCATCCTTGGAGGTTGTAAAGACCTGTGTGGACAAAGGTCCGTGGCAGCCTGCGTGTCTGCGATTCTCACCCAGGGCCTGGAGGGAGGAAGCTTGTCACAGGTGCAAAGAAGAGCAGCAAGGATGCTGAGTGCTTTGGAGGGTCTCCCAGACTCAAGACACCAGGCCTACTACATTTAGAAAAGAGATGCTTGGGTTGGGG
>NW_005841973.1:542339-543962 GCF_000455745.1 Alligator sinensis | reverse complement strand
GAGGGGGCGGGGTGTGATAAAAGAGTTTACGAACCATTAAACATGAAGAGAAAATTAATCGGGATTTGCTCTTTACTAACTGTTGCCAGACGAGAACCAAGAGTTGCAAAGTGAAACTAGCAGGCAGTCAGTTTAAAACTACCAAAAGGCAGGTGTTTTGTTTTGTGTTTTGGTTTTTTTTCCACCCAGCGTGTCATTGAAGTGTGCAGATGTTGTCACCAGATGTGGTGGAAGCTGACAGTTGCACCATATTCAAAAAGGATTTGGTCACATGCTTGGAGGAAAGGGGCATCGGTCCGTGTTGAGTGTGGGAGCGAGGGGCACGGCCTCTGAATCGGAGCTGCCTAGACCTTAAATCTTGGAGGCTGCAAATGAGAGAGGAAGAGTTGCGGGGAGAGTTGGGTCATACCCTGCTCACTCTCCCTTTCAGCCTCCGCTCTCTGCCATTGCGTGATACAGGCCTATTTAATACCTACCAAGACGCTATGAGCCTCCCTTACTAAGGGAGATCTCTAGGAGCACATCAACTGATTGCCTGGGACAAAAAAAAAAGAAAACGGGGAAGAGAGTGAGGGTAGCAGGTTAATAACAAGGGAAGCCGGAAGGGGACACCAAGCAGAGCACATCTGCCAGCGCCCACTGCTCCTGAATGAGCCGATAGCCTGTAGATGCTGAGCAACAAAACTGTGCCCAGATACCTGAGCAATACCCCACAGTCGACTGGGTTTCTCCCAGCCAGAGCCTTGTTCCTGGTCTGCTAGGTGGCCAGCTTGGCCAAAGCCAGGAGGAGGTTGACCAGGAGGTCCTGGGATTTGTGGGCAAGAAGGACCTATGGTCTGACCCAGTAAATGGCAGTTCTTTATGTAATCTTTCTAATTCAGCGGGAGCTCACTCAGGAGCCGTGTCCATGGCTTCAGCTCCGTTTGCTGACATGACACAACTCTGGGTGAAGAAGTACCTCTTCCTGAACTCGGGACTTGCAGCATCAGTTGTAAGAAAGGCTATGGATTGTGTGTTAACCACAGGCCAGACCCAATTATCAATTTTCCTCATAGCCTTTCCCTGGTGTTAATCATGCCAGAGGCTGCTGATCCTGAAAAATCAAAATTCCCTTGAGCCCTATAGCACTTGCCTAGAGGGAAATCACTGGTCGTGTAAGGTCATGGCATTGGACCAGGAGATTTGACCCATATAGGACCATGCCCCCAACAGCAAGTGGGACACCAAGTGCTTACTCCAGCTTGTACTGTGAAGATCCTGAACAGTATTTTAGACTTTGGAACAGATCAGACCCTCTTTCTACTTCTTGCTTTGTCCATCATAGGAAATTGTTGCAAAAAAAGTTTCACTATTACTTTCACCACTTCAGATTGACCAGCATCAAGATAGATGAGGTGCTGGTGGCCAGTGTGCGGGCCGGGAGCGACCCAAGCCCTTTTCCATGCTGCACGCGAGCTGTGGCCAGCAGCCCGGGCACGCTGGATCGGAGAGGGAGGGCGACGAGCTGGAATTAGGCACAAACGCTTAGCAGTAGTTTTAAAGATTGTTTACTTACACCGAGATGGCAGTGGTGTAGGCTGGAGAACTTGCTTGAGTTGTGGTTACAGACACAGACCACACAGC
>NW_005841973.1:541365-542154 GCF_000455745.1 Alligator sinensis | reverse complement strand
AACTAGCCAATAGCGGGGAACGAATTTGCATACCGGTGGCGGGAACTCTTTTGCACCGTGCATTCCTCTTGCAACTCGAGCAATGCACTCTGCAAAAGAAGCTGCAGAAAGGCGGGAAACTCGTCCCTGCACCGGGGTTTCCTCTTGCTACAGGAAACTCTCCCGTGCAATGCTCTGCAACTTGGCGGGGATAATTCTGGTGCCGAAGCACACGCAAAATCATGCCTTTGGGTCATGACAGCCAGTAGCGTGTTAAGCCCCACATTGTGTAGCCCTGCCCTAAGAAAGAGCAGAAGACCTGGCATTGCAGCTCTGGTGACATAGCTGCAATCCAGGTGTCTGCAGCAGATGCCAAGTGTAACAATCGCTATCACCATCTGTGCCTTCAACACAGTTTCGCATCCTATTCTCATAGGGAAGCTAACAGGCTGTGGAGTGGACGCCTACACAGTCGGGTGGGTGGCAAACTAGCTTAGGGACCGCACCCGGGGAGTGGTGGTTGACGGATCATTCTCGGCCTGGAAGGAGGTGGGCAGTGGGGTTCCCCAGGGTTCGGTCCTTGGCCTTATGTTAGTTAATATCTTCATCAGCGATTTGGACGAGGGTGTGGTGAGCACCCTCTCCAAGTTCGCGGATGATACCAAATTATGAGGCAAAGTGAATACACCAGAGGACAGGTAGCAGTTACAGGCCAACCTAGATAGGTTGGATCAATGGGCAGAATGTAATAGGATGCAATTCAACAAAGATAAATGTAAAGTACTCCACCTAGGAAGGAGGAATACCCAG
>NW_005841973.1:528745-541243 GCF_000455745.1 Alligator sinensis | reverse complement strand
GATCTTGGAGTCATAGTTGACTCCAAGATGAACATGAGCCGGCTGTGTAACGAGGCCATCAACAAAGCCAATCGCACCTAGTCGTGTATTAGCAGATGCATGACCAACAGGTCGAGGGAGGTGATGCTCCCTTTCTGTGTGACATTGGAAATGCTGCAGTTGAAGTACTGCGTCCAGTTTTGGGCGCCGCACTTCAAGAGGGACACGGAGGATCTGGAGAGGGTTCAGAGGAAGGCCACTCGCATGATTAGTGGTCTCTGTGAAAGGCCCTACGAGGAGAGGTTGAGAGATCTGGATCTCTTCAGCCTATACAAAAGATGGCTGGGGGGTGACCTTGTAGTTGCCTATAAGTTTATCAGGGGAGGACAGCAGGGAATTGGGGATACGCTGTTTACCAGAGCGCCCCAGGGAGTAACTAGGAATAATGGGTGCAAACTAGTTGAGAGTAGGTTTAGGTTAGACATTAGAAAGAAATTTTGTACAATAAGGGTGGCCAGAGTCTGGAATGGGCTTCCAAGAGAGGTGGTCCTATCACCTAACCTGGAGGTCCTCAAGAGGAGGCTTGACAGTCACCTGGCTGGGGGTCGTATGACCTCGGTCCTCTTTCCTGCCAGGTGCAGGGGGTCGGACATGATGATCCACTGGGTCCCTTCCGACTATAATCTGTGAACCCGGGCATTTTAAAAGGGAAGATAGGGGGTGCTCATTTGAAGCAGAGGTCTTGCATGAGGAATGCACTGGAGACTGGTAAAGGTACTTGGGGTGCCTGGGTGTTGCTAGTGGTAACTCTGTCATTGTGGTTGCTGTAATATTATAGACTAGGGGTGACAAAGATGCACCTTGTAGGCTAGATCCAGCATGTGGGGCCCTGTCAACCAGCCTGTGGTGCTGCCTATAGGTCTTGGAGTGGACCCACACATAGTGTGGGCTGGATTAGCTGAGGCAGACGTGGGACCAGTCTGGGATGCGTGCTGGGCATGACACCTACTCTGCCCGGTCCAGGATATGCTGCCCACCCACTCTGTGCCAGTCCTGCATACTGGATTTGGCACGTGGGGCTAGTCTGTGCATCTGATCCAGCCTGTGGAGCAGCCCTGGGGCATTTGTCCAGCCCATGCCATTCATCCTGCCTGCAGGGCTGAATGGGTTTGACATCTCTGTTATAGACCAAGTTATATGAGCATAAAAGTGTTTTTGCTAGTGTTTTCTGTGCTAGCAAGAAAACTTCTTGTTGATATAAGCTGTATTTCTAGTAGGTGGGTTTGCAAGCAGAGCTGTTGCTTTATACTTTGTTTTTCTCTGATAGACCTTAACTTTTCTAAGGCTGCAGGAACTCAGGAGCTTGCTCAGGAGCTGTTTCCACTACATCAGCTTTTGTGGCTGACATACCAGTAACTGGCTGAAGATCTAGCATTTCCTGAACTTTCAGCATTGGATGTAAGAAAGACCAGGAATTGTGTGTGTTAACCATTGGCACTGAAGTGTGTGCATTTATTTTAAATAATCTGGGATCACACGCAGGCTGTTGGGTTTTTTTAAATAAATACGCTACAGTCGGTTTATATTTGGATTGTTTTAATTATTTGGAAATCTCTCTTGTTACCAGCTGGACCTGCCTTAATAGAAAACTGGTGTGACTGATTTTTCAATTTGTGTTGTGTGTATAATCTCAGGGCACACTGCAGAATAGCAGACTGGACAGGCAGGTCTGCATGAAGGGAACAACAGAGTTCTGCCCAAAACTGCTGGGGTATCTTGACATGCAGTGGTTAGAAAATCTAGTTTTTGACAGCGGCACTGCCCTGCGGTTTCTTCTTGGGTAGGAGGCAGCAACTGTTAAGACATTGTGTCCTGCACTGTGATGTGAAGAAAGCTTTCAACCAGACATCCACCCAGGGGGATTGCAAACTAGTTTCAGGAGTGTGGGGCTGCCCACCCTGACTTTCTACCTAAATGGGGAAACTTCAGAACTTTCTGTCATGGGAATTGGAGTATGAAAATATGTGAGGACTGCAGCTTTAGACTGGGGCATGGGTGCCACAGGCAGCCTTTGTGTCACACAGCAGATTGGGAACGAAACCAGGCAGAAACCAAAGCAGCAAATTGGGTAAGGGAGCACAGGGAAGGAAGCAGAGCAGCAGATTGGGCAGGGGAAGGGGATCAGAGTAGCAGGTGAAGGCCTAATTTGTGGCACACATGCTAAAAAGGTTGCAATCCACCCAGCCTCCTTTAGGCCATAATCATTTAGTAACTGCAGGGAATCAAGAACTGGACTTCGTATTTCCTTAGAAAGGCTACCTTCAACAGGATGGCGCTCTTAACTTCAGGCCTGGCTATTTGATTCTACTGAGAACGAAGAATGCCATCCAGTTAGCAAACCCACCAATGCATTATCTGTCACTGTAGGTTTGGAAAACTGAAGCTTGGCGAAAGGGAACAAGAAGATCTTTGCTTTCTGTGCTAATTCACCCCATCCAGTGATATATGCCAATACTACTTGGCAGTATCATAGAATGATAGGGTTGGAAGGGACCTCATAGATTTCATAGACGTTAGGGCTGGAAGGGACCTTGCGAGATCATTGGATCCAGCCTCCTGCCCAAAAGGCAAGTGACCTGGGGTCAAATCACCCCAGCAAGATGAGCATCCAGGTGTTTCTTAAAGGTTTCCAGAGTAGGTGTTTGCACCTTCTGGGGGGAGCCTATTCCAGGCTCTGGAGACTCGGACAGTAAAGAAGTTTTTCCTTATGTCCAGTCTAAAACAATCTTCCAGCGGTTTGCAACCATTAGACCTTGTCTTCCCTTGGGGTGTCCTAGTAAACACGTTCTCCCAGTTCCTGGTGCACTCCCCTTATGTACTTATAGGCTGCCACCAAGTCACCCCTGACCTCAGGGATCATCTGGTCAATACTTTCCCCACCCCCCCCATACAAGCAAACTCAAGGTGAGCTATTGCTGACCTATCTCAGGAAAAAAAGGCCTTTCAGTAAAGTTGTATGCAGCTCCCAGCCATGCCGCTTTGTTCTGCAGTCTCAATAGATTTCACTTGCTGAGCGAGTACAGTATTTGGCTAGGAGACAGGGACACTGCAGGAAGTGCTGTTTCTGCAGGTTTGGAAGGCACACATTGCTATGCTGCTTTTCCACGTATATCTTCAAGTGCAGCAGGTGGTGCTCTTTCCTCTTAGTTTGTAGGGAGCTGGTGAGCCAGCATAGCTTTGCAATGCTGCTTTAAGATCGTGAACATCGACAAGCCCAGACACAACATTGGCTTGCTGACTTGCCGTAATATAAAGAATGATGATGTGGTGCGGGAAGGATATTTCGCTTGCCCAGCAAAAATGTCCTCTGTGCATGGCAAATAGAAATTTTGCCAGGCTTCATTCAGTGCTTGTGGTAGAGGTGATAACTTTTATTAGACCAACAAGATTTTTGCAAAAAAAAAAAAAATCTTAGATTGCAAGCTTTCTGGCACAAACACCCTTCATCGGGCATTGGAGAAAAGATCGTAAAAGTTCTCCTGGGTGGAAGTGAACATTCATATTTCATAGGATTTCACAGAGGAGTCGATAGATGGAATACTCCTCTGGGCAGGCAGTTCTTAGCTGGTTAAGGTGTCTCTCAGGCTCTGTGATGATGCAAATTACCTTGAACCAAGGCAGGAGCAATATCTCGGGTTTCAGGTGATCAAAGTTGCTTCTTGCTTCTGAAATTATGAAGACTTCAGTTAAAAAATCAGCTAAAATTTGATATCTTCCATATGTCAGATATCCAGGTTGTAGCCATATTGGTCTAGAAGAAAAAGCAATCGGGGCTCGTGGTAGAAGTGATATCTTTTATTAGACCAACAAGATTTTTGCAAAAAAAATCTTTAATTGCAAGCTTTCAGGCACAAATACCCTTCGTCAGGCTTCATTAGCACTTTGGAGGCAGCTTTTTTGGCATGGGAGGTCAAAATAAAGTCCTAAGTCAGTGACTGCCAACCAGAGTGTTGCAGCACCCTAGGGTGCCTTGAGATCCTTTCATGGCGGGCCCGGTGCCATGCAGTATTACCATTGATAACATGATGCACAAGATAAACCGAGAGATTTCAAATAGGAATCTCTAGTTAAAAGTATTCTGCCCTGCTGTGGTCTTTCTGACTTATTTGCAGCAGAAAAACGTCTCTATTGTTTTCCTGTAGTCAAAAAACTCGCAAAAACCAAGTGCTGGCATTTTATGAGGGTGCCTCAAGTCTGGAAAAGTTGAGAACCACTGTCCTAAGCCCTATCTAGTGAAACACCTTTGTGGTGCTCTCTCTCAAGGGTATAAAGGGCAATGCCTTTGCTCAGTTCCACGTTAAAACTGTGCATTGTGGCTTCCCAAATCCTCCTATGTTATCAGGGAGAGGTGGTATTCTTTCCTGTTGTGCTGTGCTGCACTCGCAGCTGCTGCTGTTCACCGCAGAGCCAGGTGGAAAAAATTGCTATATAAATAGTGTAATGTGCAATGCAGTTTACACGCTGGAGCTGTTTAGGCCTCATTAAGGTACCAGCTGTGTCACTATTCTGACAGTTTTCACCACTGGGAGGTAAAGCTGATCTTATAAGTAAGAAAATCCAGTCCACCCCTGAAATGTGTCCATTGTCTCTAGAAATACCGAATCATAAGAAAAAGGTGTTGACAAAATGTCATAGATTTCATAGACATCGGGGCTGGAAGGGACCTCACCTCGCAAGATCATCGGGTTCAGCCCCCTGCCCCAGGGGCAGGAAGTTAGCTGGGGTCAAACGATCCCAGCAAGAGGGGTATCTAATTCAACTTGTGCTTCCAAGCCATCTCCACTTTCCTGTTTTTGCTTTTAATTTTTATTATCTGTTTGGCCTTGTCTTGTAAGTGTGGGCTTTGTTATGTGTGGTTTATAATTTGTTGAGGGCTTTGTAGAGTTCAAGGCCACCAGGAACTATTCGATCACTTAGATTGCCCTACTGTATGGCATTAACCATTGAGTCTGGCACGGCTGCTCCTGTGTCTAGTCGCAAGACTTCAGTTAGATTATGCTGGCTGTCACGAGCAGAGAAAAAGGAGAGCGACCGAGACACCACAAATGCTAGACATGGACAGCGAATTGAGATATGGCCAGGTGATCCCTGCCGGTGAATGCCCCACATGCCATAGGAAAAGACCCCAAAGCCTTCGAGATTCTGGCTAGTGTGACCAAGATGGGAGAATTCGTTCCTGACTCTCAATCTGGTGATGGTTTTGATACACGTGTATTGGCAAGATGCATAGATAGGAGTATGCTCGGTACCACCTGGAGCACTGATCTGCCCCGTCTGGTCTGCCTCCTCCAGCAGTAACCAAGACGGTGCCTTGGGGGAGCAAAAATAGTTAGAGGCCTACATGAGCCTACAGGCACCATTAGGTTAGCATGGTTTATAGCATGCTTGGTAATATATAGAATATAAAGCTCAGTCAGTTCCCATCTGAATAAATCAGCAATGCAAGGTTACCTCATGTAGTTGGCAGGCGTCAGCCACATTCGGGTGGTTTTTGTTTGTGTAAATAGGTTAGTGCTTTGGGGAAAAGCCCTGTCTTGCAGGGAGATTTGAATAAAGAGAATGTGGTCACTCAGTTCACACATTTGTCCTTCTGAGGGTTGAGCGCCCTGGCTCGAAATGAGCATGCAACTTATAAATAGATCCCTTTATCACAAAATGTGAAACGACAATCTCCCCTTTCCAGGGCTCATGGAAAAAAAGAGAATACCAAATAAGCAAGCACTTCTTGATATGGCCAGGCAGGGACTTTGTAGATGTTACCAAGGGAAGGTGTTTAATCTTTTAGATGGGCAGATACCCAGGTTGGGACTGTGGGGTGTCTTTAGAGGCTAAGAAACACCATGCTCCTATGTTGTATATAAATGCCTTCGCACAACCTCTAGGACCATTACTGACTGCCTGGGTAAATGATGTGCTCTTCTGTCTTCGCTTTTCACTCCTATTCTCTTGCGTGTCAAAGCACATGAGGGCACATGGCAGGTGTAAAGGCGCAGCCTTTGCCGCTCCCAGAGCATTCAGCCTAAACTGTGGGCACATTGCAGGGAACAAGGGCACCAAACAGACAGGAACATTTTGAGGTAGGAGCCTGAAGGGGTAACAAGAGCACGTGAATGCTGAGATGCCCTTACAAATAGCACAGCGTGTTGTGCTCAAGGCATATCCAAGCTAGCTGAAAGCTTGTTCGCTCAGGGGCTCCTAATAAATCCATAGATTCATAGAAGTAGGGTTGGAAGGGACCTTGTAGATCATCAAGTCCAACCCCCTGCCCTGGGCAGGAGAGAAAACCAGGCTCAAATGATCCCAGCCAGGTAGTAATGGGGAAGCTGCAGTAGCAGGTTGCTCAGGGTGAAGTTTACTAGTTGCCCAGGCCCCTGGGTGAGTTTTGCAGCCCATCCTCACCTCTGGGTTGCGGTGGCTCTACTGTTTTTGGTATCTCACTTAGCTTAATTTAATCTGGGTTGAGTGTGTCTGCATGAGTGGTTGCCACAGGGGAGACACAGTAAGTGTTGTTCTCTTATAATGGGTTTCCCACTAGCAGGCAACATATTTGGAAGGATTTGATGGAAGTGAAGACAATGGCTTGGAGGAAGCAGAATGGAAGATGCTCCGGACTTGATCTTGCAAGGAACTGAGCCAACAAAGTGCTTAAGCATTCACTTAATTTTGAGTGTACGAGTCCAGTAGACTTCAACAGGACTCTTCACGTAATTAAAATTTATTGCATCAGATACTGGGCCGACACAAGGCCTGGGCATTTTGCGATTTGCAGGATTGAGCCCTCCGTCACCGAGAATGGTACATAACGACTGTGTGGGAGAAGCAGACATCAGAGGTGGTGTTGCCAGAGCTGCAGAGGTCTGGAGACGAGGGATGCAACCCCATGAGTGACTAACGGTGGAATCGTGGAGGGCCTGGAAAGGAAGAAGAACAAGAAGCATAAATCTGATACTGGGAATGAAGAGCTAGGGGATAGGAGGGATGTGGGGAACAAGGGAGGCCATCTCTCTCCATCTAGCACTCTCCAACAGTAATATTTTTAATGTAAAACAGGAATAAGGTGAATCTGAAGATGATTGAATACACATTTGAAATGTGATGCAGGCAGCTTGTTCCTCTGCCTAACTGTGCTCCCCTAGCACCCTCCCTGCCTATCCATATATGTTTTGGGATAATAGCTTTGTATCCCCATACCGATTGACATGGCAGCAGTACATGCATGCAGGATGCAGTCTGTATTTGTCAAGCAGGTTGTGTTACAAGTGCAGTGATACACGCATCCCTCCCCAAAACATGAGCGTGCTCACACAGTTTGAACCATCCAGAGAAGGGAGACCCCATTCTGAATTGCTGAAGCAAAAAACCCCCCCAAAAATCTGATTTATCTAAAAGGAAGCAAAAAGTTTCTGGGCCCCACCTTCTGCTATCTCTGAAATGACTGTGCTGGCCATCTTACTAGATGCAGGAAAGTAATGGTGGTGTTTTAGGTATCCAGGTTGTAGCTGTATTGGTCTAGAGGAAAAGGCGATCAGGACTCATAGTAGAGGTGATATCTTTTAATACCAACAAGATTTTTGCAAAAAAAATGCCGTTAATTGCAAGCTTTCTGGCACAAACACCCTTCATCAGGCATTGGAGAAAAGATTGTCAGAGTTCTCCGGGGTAGAAATGCAAGTTCATATTTCATAGGATTTCACAGAGTAATCAGTAGATGGAAAACTCCTCTGGGCAGTCAGTTCATAGCTGGTATGAAGCCCCTCACCTCCAGTGAGGATCTGTGATGGTGCAGATGACCTTGAAACAAAGGGAGGAGCAGGATCTCAGGTTTCAAGTGGTCACAGTTGCTTCCTGCTTGGGGAAGATATGAAGATTTCATTTTAAAAAACTGGCTAAA
The DNA here is from genome assembly GCF_000455745.1 of Alligator sinensis. Taxonomy (NCBI): domain Eukaryota; kingdom Metazoa; phylum Chordata; order Crocodylia; family Alligatoridae; genus Alligator; species Alligator sinensis. The sequence goes on along the minus strand of NW_005841973.1, from coordinate 533,313 downwards.
ATTCGATATCTTCCATGCGTCAGGTATCCAGGCCTGAAAGCTTATAATTAAAGCCTTTTTTTGCAAAAATCTTTTTGGTCTAATAAAAGATATCATCTGTGCTACAAGTGGTAGTGGTTTTTCTTTTCAATTCACCTTTTAGACTGAATAAAGGAAAATTCAGCCCAAGGAATACACAGCTGTCTTTTTTTTTCCTGGAACAGACCAAGTGTTATGCCACTTATTTTCCAGAGAGGGCCACGGGCTTGCAGATAAAAGGTGCAGGGTAGGGCGGCATGTTGGAGATCAACTATTTCAGTGTGGTACTTTGGTATAGGCCTATCGCAAGGGAGTGGGATACCCATGGGACCCACCAGCATGTAGCTGGGACAGGAGCTGGAGGGGTGGAATAAGCTTTGCAGGCAAGATTAAGCAGGGAAATAATTCATTTTGTGAGAACAAAGTGTGGAATTAACTTCAGCCCAGCCCTTTGTGCAAGGTGGAGCTGGGTGTGAGTCGTGACGGGTGCGAGTGAGATAAATGTAACAAAAAGCAAGGACAAGGAGGAAGTCTGCAAGTAAGGCAGGAGAAGGGTTGAAGATCACCTAAGGCTTCTCTTCCTCCTAGGGCTGCTAGATACCTTTAAAAATCCAGGTGGATTAGATGGGAAGTTCCCAAAATGCTCAGCATTGGCTTGACTTGTGCATAAAATAATCATTTTGCTTTGATTATAATTTGCTTTAATGTTGTTTTCATCCTGTTCCCCTGACTTGTACTCTAGGGGCCACGTCCAGACAAGCATGGACGTTTGTTTGCCCAGGGGCAAGTAGCAGCAGCACACCTTGAGCCACTGCTGCTTGTCCCCCGGGAGTGCCCATGCCACGTGTGCTCTAACATGTGGCAGGTGGGGTTGGGGAAACTGGGACCAGCACAGGTGCTGGCCCCAGCAGCCTTACCTGGGGGCCTCCTAGGACTGCAGTCACAGCAGGAAGCATGGCCAGCAGCCGGAGGGTGGCTCTGGCTGGCCAGGCTCTGGTTTTGGGCAGCATGTACTGCTGCCATGTACACCACCCCGCTTTTTTTCAGCATGGGTTTTTTTGATGCTGGGATCTCTCAGGGTCAAAAGAAAAAACCCATGTTGCAAGGTAGCAGCATGGAGAATGTGCAGTGTGTGGCATCGCAGATGGGTCTGCAGCGCCACATACCACACAACTGTGGTCATCTGGATGTGGCCTTGGAGCACAGATCCTCCTGCTCTAAGTCTGCAAAACAGTAGGTGTTACCATACAGGGATAAGGAGCAGGTGTGGACTGGCATTCCCTATCTCTGAAAATACCTGGTGCAGACCTCCCCAAGTCTGCCCCCACCTTGCAGTAGCAGAAGGAGGCAGATGATGAGCAAAGCAGTGGCGACAGCACAGCCATGTAACACCTCTTGTTCTCCCTTTTTCAGCTGAGGAGGAACACCAGCGAGATGTGGCAGCAGCAGTGGCCAGGCCTCGGCCCCATGCCGAGGAGCGGGGCGAAGGCATGCCCAGGCGCCGGAGGAACATGGGGACCAGGATGCTGGCTGAGAGGAGAGCGCAGCAGGTAGACAACTGGGCAGACGGTAAGTTTTGATTCAGCTCTGTTTCTGCAAACGGATACCCATCTGTACGAGCAGGTGATTGAGATGGGGGCGCAGGCTCCCAGAGAGTCCTTGTCAGCTGGGCTCTCCAGAGATTCTGCAGCCTGAGTCTGATCTGCCTCAATATCCTGATAGTATGAGGATGAATTACATAACACTCCCCCCTGGCTACTCCAGTGCTTTCAGTCTCTTCTCTCAAGAGATCACTCGCCCTTCAGTGAAATGCAGCTGTTTCTGCAGTGCGTTCTGTGTCATCCCTATGACACGACTGTTTCTAGAAGGGGTGTGAAGAATGCTGCTCCCCTTCCAGTTGAAATCACAAGGAGAAATGGGAGGAGAGGGCATAGAATCAGCACCTTTACATTATACCTGTTCTAAAAAAGAGCTACCCCATTGTTTCAAGACACTGATTTAGCACTAACTTGAGGGAAAGTACTAGCATGCACATACTGCTTCTTCAGCATCTGGGTTTTCCCTGGGCTCCCATCCAAATATGGATCCACGCAGGCCCTGCTGAGCTGGCAGTCACATCAGATATGTATTTTATTTATTCAATTATTTGGTTGTTACTGCTTACAATTATTAGATTGCAGCATCAGATCCTAGAGTTGCAGGTCAGTGTGAACAGTCCCATGGTTTTTGTTTTGCATGTAGAGATGGCAACAGGGGTATCCTGACGTGGTTGTGGTCAGGAAAACCCTCTGAACTCCTTTCAAGTCCTGTCTTGTTTTTTTTCCTCACAAAACGACTGTTTCCAATTCGCCCCTGCTAGCCACGCAGAGCCAGTGCAGTTGTGGGTTTGCAAACTACATCTCTCAGGCTTGCAGTGTCATCTACAGCAGTGCTTCTCAAACTATCTAATGTGGCGGACCGGCGATTTTTTTTTCCAGTGGGCCAGGGACCAGTGCCCTATTTATGGCTATCGCATATCCATGTTATACTTCTGAAAATATATTTCTTTCTTTCCTGGCAACTCGCTGCGAACCAGCGACTGATGGCCGGTCCGCGGACCACCACTTTGAGAAGCACTGATATACAGCATTATTCAATTTGGAAAGTCTTCCCTGCTCAAATGGAGCAAACAGAAGACTCCAACTTGACTCCCATATCCCAGCTCATCATTTTAGGCCTTTCAACCATGTACAGAACAAGGTGGATCCTGTTGAGCTTGAGCTTGTATCAAAAATTGCAGCCTTGAGTGACAGTTTGGGCAGGAGGGAAATTTTGTTCTTGGGAAGCGGAGCATGTTTGAGCTGCACTATTTGAGACACTACACGTAGAACTGCATGAAGCCTCGACTTGGAGAGAATCATGCTTCCCCTGCTTGCAAACATACTTCCCTGCTGTTTACAGCAGGCATTTTGAGTACATCTGGTAGGTAAATGTGTTACCCAAGTCATCAATGTCTAGCAGTTTCACAAATGGTAAATTGATGGTTCTGAACTTTTCAACTCTAGCTGCTGCTTTTGATGTGCTAGCACCCAGTACAGAAAATGAAATCTGAACTGCTTTTGATGTCTGAGGCCTGGACCACTCAAACTTTCTCCCTGGGAGCCAGCCGTGAAGCTATCAAAGCAGCACTCCTCCTATTAGCTTGCCATGTTAGCAGTGGCAGAACGTGTTGTGAGCCCTTATGAATAATTCTTTTGCAACTTGGTACACATCAAATGCAAGTGAATTCACTCTTCTACAAAGTTTTCTTTAAATTGACGTTCCTCTTCTCCCTCCCCCCGGCCCTCCCATGTCCTTTCTCTCACCTCTATCTTTTGCTCCCCTGTGCTGTTTTTCCTTTCAGATGCTGATTCAAATTCTGTGGGTAATTGAGCACTGCCACATGGCCCTAGCACCATGGCCGTCCTGGCAGGAGCATGAGCACTTAAAACCATACCATAGCTGGATTTGCTTTTTGTGGACTCACTGCCCTTTCGTGGCCTGCCTGTGGAAGGGTTGCAGGCATCCATGCTTCAGCAGATATCTGGCTAAAATAAGCTAGTCTTCTCTCTGCTTTCATGTTTTGAACTTGTATCGTGTGCCAGATGTTGCGGTTTAGCTGTACTGTGATTTAGGCAAAGGCTGCCTTTGCAGCCTCCTGGTACTGTGCCAGGCTGGGTCCTGGCATAAGTTGGAGCAGGCCTAAAGCTCATCTCAGCCAGCTGCCAAAGATATCAAGGTACCTGATGATCACGGCGGCATAAAGATGCTGTGGCTTGCTCACATGCCCCTCTCAAAACTCTCCGAGGTCAGTGGGCTTGAAAAGGCGGATGTCATAGGAGTCTACTGTCAGTTGAAGATTCGATCCCCTTCCCGCCTGCAGTAAACCTCCAGAGTGCCAGTTCTGCTAACTTAAGGTCAGCTTTGCCACCCAAAGACTAGCAAAACGTGGCCCTAGCATCTCTGAGGTTTGGGCCCCCCATATGATTTTTTTCATTTGTGAACTGGATGTGGGTGGTTTGAGTTTTTTCATTTGACAATTTAAATGTTAATACTAGAATAAGAGACCTTTAAAGGGAATAAGTGTGGCCATATGATTCTGCTGCCTCACTTCAGTACTGAAATCTCATGTAGACTAAAAAATCTTAACCCTAAGTTGCTTCAAAGGGGATTCTTGTTGATGGCTTCTCTCTGTCATTGCTTAGCCCGTGTGTACAGCCAGTTAAATCTGTGTTATCTATGCAAATGCATTTAAAGATGAAGATAAACTCGCTGAAGGCTTACTTTTTCTGTACTGGGGCTAGTATCCCTTGGGAAAGGGCACATATTTAATGTAAACAGGGATGGAAAAGGATTGACTTGAACAGGTCAAAATATTGATCCTGAATGTGTGGAGCAAAATCAATCAGTAAACTCCTTATTGCAGCTGCAGCTTCCTGTGGTTGGGGTGTGGCAGGACATCTGAATTACATGTAGGTTGACCTGAGAGGGGGGTATGGCAGGTGGTTGAAGTAGCAAATGTCAACAGGCTC
>NW_005841973.1:442465-528583 GCF_000455745.1 Alligator sinensis | reverse complement strand
TTTCCCCCTACGTTTCGCAAGCAAGATCTCTATTCAAGAGTTCCACGTGGGCTGCCCCACATGGTGTAGACAGGCATATTAGCCAACTCTCCCATGCTGAGAAAATTTTTCAGTGGTTAGATGACTACTTCAAGACGATCATCTCTTGTGAAAGCAACAACAGCTATTAATACTTTGCTCCGGTCAGAATTGTTGGGCAGATTAATTTTTTTTTTTCTTCACTGACAAAGCAATTCTCAAAATGAGTGAACCGGGGCAGCTCATTTCCAATCTTCTGATTGCTGAGTTGGCCTACGAGAATGAGTTCAGCCTGGCATGCCTTGCCCTGCGGAGGATGCTGCTGCTATGAAACGCACAGATCATGAGTTTCTCGATACAGGGACTTGGTCATGTCTTTGCACACAACTATGCAAACCTGTACAGCTATTATGAATACCAGCATTGTATTATTATTGTAGCCATGGCAGTCCAGGGACTATGAGAGAAGCAAAATTTGGTAATATCTTTTTATTGGGCCAACTAATATAGTTGAGACAGACGTTAGGTAAGTTTTAGGGCACAAAATGACCTCCCTTAGATCTGCCTCTTTTCCCAGACCCGAGGAAGAATTGTTGTCCAAAAGCTGGTCTGGCGCCTCTCCCAATTAAATAGTCTAGCAAAAAATCCTCAAACAAATCTTTCTTCACGCACAGTCCCTGAACCATCCCAGCTGCGGCAACACTACAGTGCTGTTATTAACAGTTGTACAGATTTGCATAGTTCTGTGCAAAGATGTGGTACAGGCCATGTATTGAGGAACTTGCAGTCTTTCGTGTTTGTCAACACAGCAGGGCTGGGCAGATACCCAAGATGGCTTTGAACATCTCTGCCTCAGCACTGTGGATAAACTCGAAATGAGGCATAACCCAGCGAAGGGTGCCCGTCTGTTGGACAGCTTTCTTGGGTTGGTGTCAGAGCAATAAAGATGACAACAATAAGATCAGTGTTAGGTACCGAATGCCCCATGTTTGTATTTCAGACTAGTAGGGGAGAGGAAGGAGGATGGTAAATTAGGGTTATTGCATGTAAAGAACATTGTCTGTAATTGGAGGCTTTAAACTCTTTAGTTGGCTCGTAGGTAAGTAAAGAGGACCTTTTGCCAGCTGTATTTTCGTGATTTGCCCAAAGCCTGAGCTGCTGTTGTGGAGGCTGTTCTTCATCGTGTAATCTATAGGGATTTTGCTGAAAGCTTTTACTCGGATGTCAGGCAGTGCTTTGAGAAACCAGTAGCTGTGTTTTCAAACTCAGCTTGTGATCCCTAAGTAGCTGGATGTTGCCATTTAAAATATTTAAGTTTTCCTTTACTACCGGGGTGGTAAGCATATGGCCAGAAGGCTGGATCTGGCCTGTGGAGCTGTGTGATCTAAATGGTAGGTCACTGGACCACCCCTATGTACTGGTCCCGGCCCCATATGCTGCTGTGGCACCCCACTGGACCCAGCCCGGTGCATGTGCTTCGGGGCACGTCCAGATTGAGCTGTGCCAGAGCTGGTGCATGGGGCTGGTCTGGCAGGGCACCACTTGCAGCACCAGCCCCGTGCTGCGTGTAGGATGTACAGCCAGTCCAACCCTGCACACCAAATACAGCACACACCAGACCCAGGGTGCCCACTGTGCATGCCACATGCTGGGCTGGCACTGGGGCACATGCTGCCTGCAGTATGCGGGCTGGACCCAGCACTTCATGATGCACATGGAGCTCCAGGGTGCGGGCTGTATGTGGTGCCCCAGACAGACCCCCTGTGCTGTCTGCAGTGCCAAGGCCAGCCTGGGCACTGCAGGCAGCATTTGCCACATGCACAGCAAGCCTTGGGGCCAGCATAGGCTGCATGTGGCACGGGCTGGACCTGGTGCTGTGGGCATTGCACAGGGGATTGTCTGTAGACTGGCCCAGAGACCCTCATCCTACTGGCAGGATTGGATGAGTTTGACGCCCCTGCTTTACTAGGTTCAGAAATGTCTCCAGCTTAGTGGATATTTGCTCAAACTTTGAGGCCATAATTCATGGGCCTCACCTGCCCTATCCTCCATGAGAATGACCATGCAGCTCCATGTACCTTCACCCTACAGCTGCACCCTCTGCCAGACAGGAACCAAAGCCTTCCTCAGCAGCATTGATTTAACTCTAGGGGCAAAAAGGAAGGTGTTGTCCCCACGGAAGAACTGCGTTGTGTAGACAAGACAATAGTCAGGTGATCAGAAATTCCCAAGAAGGCACTTATAAGCCCTGCAGTCTCCAGCACAATAGACTCTGCTGAGCTAATTTGTTTCATCTCTCACCAGCTTAATATGTAGAATCATTTATTACTTGTATGACTGCAAATTCTCAACTGAGATCAGGGCCCCCTCGTGTTAGAGGCTTGTACAGATGCATGGTGAGTGGCATTCAGCAGACCCAAATGAGGGGAAACTGGGGTGCAGAGAAGTGAAGTGACTCCAAGGTTCACAGTGGCACTGGGAGCACAACCCAGGTCTTCAGACTCGTATCCAGTACACCTGGCCTCCTGCTGTCCCTAGAGAAACATGGTTGAGGTTCGGTTGAACCTGAAACTGGTGGGTGGAAACCTGCCCTTTATCTGAGAAAGCCATAAAGAAATGGTTAGTCTCCTTTATGAAATGATAGCAATCTCCAGACTGTAAAAGGCCACTCGGGAGGGCTTCAGTGGTATTCTTCGAGTGGGAGTGAACATGTTGGAGGGTATGCGGAGGCGGGGATGGTGAAAAGCTAGAGAGAAGCAAACAAGCAGAAGTGCAAAAACAAAGAAGGACTCTCTAGAACAGCCTGAGGTTACACGACCCAAGAAGGCTTTCGGGGACGGCTGCTGGTGGATGCTGGCTGCAAAAGCTAGGGTGCTCAGACCATGGGAGCTTGATTTATGTGACAGGGTGTAGGTTGTAGCCGTGTTGGTCTAAGGACATACCAGCCCAGCCTCTGGCTTCTTTACTTTTCATTCCATCCAGGAAGAGCACACACCAACGGCTGAAACTTCCCTAGCCTGACGAAGGGTTTTTGAACCCAAAAGCTTGCTTAATAATTATTTTCCAACTATTTAAGTTGGTCTAATAAAAGATACCAGATTCACCCAAAGAACCTTGTCTGCTTTATGTGATACCTTTCATGCTTAAGCAAAGGGGACGTTGCATTTTCTTTCATTAAAAAAAGGTTGCATCAAAGAAACAACTTCTCTTCATCACCAGTTCTTCTCCAGCTAAAGCAAGGGCCCAGTTTGGAGCTAGCAGCTTGAGTCCAAAAGGGTAATGGCAAAAGTCTTTGGAGACCTTTTGGCACCTCTGTCTCATAGCTGCTATTTTTGGATGTCTGTGTTCAGACAGGGGGAGGGGGTTAGAATTTGGTCTTCCTTTGGAAGATTATCCTTATAATCAACGTACCAGAAACCAGTAGAGCCCCTAGGCAAGTGCTGGCATGTGGACCAATACAGTCTGGTTTTTAAATCAAAATATGATAAGGAAACTTAAAAACTCCAGCTTAAAAGTTGCAAATGAAATCATGATACTTCTGCCTTTATTTAGTTGCTGAGACCAGGGGTAGAATACCTAGAAGATATTACATGTCTAACATTTTCTGGATGCTTTGTGTCTGAAAGCTTGTCTAGCATCTCTCCCAACTATACAGTTGGTCCAGTGTAAGATAGTGTCAAAGAAATCCCTGCCTGTCCTATATTTCCTGGACCATCATGACTACACCACCACTCCACCCTTACTATACCATTTGCTGGACAGTTTAGTTGCTTATACATCCAAATGCTGCTGGAAAAACACAGAAAGTGCAACAGGTTTAAAAATAAACCTATTTGTCTTTGAAAATGCATAACTGATTTGTGTGGCATTTACATCTGCACTTGGGGTTCCTAATTTGGAGATCTGAAACAATGCTTATATAAAACATTTCAGTTCACTACAGATAATGCTATATTTTGAAATGATCTTTAATCCACTTATAATTTTGTAATCTTTAATAAAGAGAGGATCTCCCATGTGCCTATAGGGGATGACTGTTTTTATTCCAAGGTGGTAAACTCAAATAAAAGGCACAATTTTACTTGAACGATCGATTTGCAGTGAATCTGCCAGCCTATTAAGTAGTAATTTTTCACATTTATAATAGCATCATGCATCCAAGGATCTGAGAGCTCTGTAAACTTAATGATGTCTCATAAAATTCCTGTGAAACAGGTATTATTAGAACTAATTTAATGGATGTAGTCATTGAGCTAAGCCTGAAGCTTTAGCAAAATAAAATCAATCTTATAAAAACTCCTCAATGCACAGTTATACATTGTGTTGTAACCATGACAACCAAGTTCTTAATTAATGAACCACTGATAGATCAAAATTTAGCCTGGATTTGCTTGTTCTCTCTGCAATAATTGCTTGGTGTAGCCTCTCCGGGGGTTTTAATAATATCCTAGATTTCCTTTAAATCAGTAAGAGACATGTTTGCTGTTGCATTTCGGCCTCGAGACGCTTCAAGCCCGGATGATGAGTAGAAGAGGTAGATGTGGGGCTTCTCAGTTATGCCATACGTTCCTGTTCAGGAAAGAGTTTCAAGTGGTTCGACTGAGACTCAAAGCAGCCCGTGCCCTTTACAGACTGTATGGGTCTGTCATAGACGTGGGCTGGTTAATAGGTCAGTGGCTCAGTTCCTAAAATGGATCACTGATCAATCTTTTCATTAAAAAAAGGAAGCAGCTATATGACTGTACAAATGCAGTATTATGTTACTCGTCAGTGATTGCCCACGTTTTTCCATATGGTGGGTTGCTTTCTGTCCCCGTTATCAAATACATGTAACAAAGGTTCTGATGTAATCCAGGCTGGGTGGATTTCTGAACCTAATATTTTTGTTGCTTCATGCATTGCTTTTGAGTTTTGCCTGCCTCCTCCCCTGTTCAGGGTCCCATAGTACTAGTCACTGTACAAACACCTAGCAGGAAATGGCTCTTCCCCTGAAGCCTTTGCAGTCTTAAATTGTCAGATGCATAACTTTGTGGTCAGATTCTGCTCCCGTTTCTCTGGTGTCCATAAGTTTCCTTCAGATGACCTATCATTTGTGCTAGGGAAACAGGACAGTGGTGACGCCTGAATCCAGAGTCCGACAGCAGCCAAAAATTGTTGTTAGAAAAATATAAAAGCGCTGATGAATAATCTCCCAGTAATGCACAGCCATAAGAGGGGTGTAGCAACATCACGTACATTTTCTAAATACAGAATAAAACCCACCCCATCCCCTGCATGTAAGAAGTAGTAGTCTTGCAATTTAGCATGTACACCTTGGGAAGCTCAAAAATACATGGGGCTTCAGCTTCCTCTGTGCAAAAATGAAGTTTATTTCCTACCTATGGGGACTTTTTACCATCTTTAATTTTCCCTGAGCCTGAGGAAGGGCGTGTGAGCCCCAAAACTTGCAGAAAATGATCTTTTTTTCTTTTTTTGCGATTTCTTAGTTGGTCTAGTAAAAGGTATCATCTCTGAACCAAAAGTTCTAGAGTTTTGCATTTCTTTGGGGCTCCTATACCAGCATTAACTGCTCGTCTTGCACACGCACCCTGTTGTGTTCAATATAAATAGTTAGCAGTGGCATACCATGGGTTTCCAGCGTCTGGAGGCCCGTGCTTGCATTTGTGCCCCCATCCGCAGCCAGTCTCTGAGCGGCGGGGGTCCCCCAGCGCCCAGTCGCCGAGCCCAGAGATGCCAGTAGCGAAAACAGAAGTGCCAGCGGCAAGACTGGAAGTGCCACCAGGGACTGAGCCCAGCTGGCACCTGGGGGCATGCGCCCCCCCACCCCCCCAAGTCAGTATGCCACTGATAGTTAGGCTTGCTCAGTGGTATCAGCAGACTCTGAAAACCAGAAACATTAAAGTACCACCCATCCATCCCTCCTTAACTCTGGCCACTTCTGCCTCTGTCCCTTGAGCTGTCAATAAGCAGTGGCAATTATCTGCAAGCCCTCCAACTGTATTTACCCTGCATGGTGGTGGTGCAGGGAAAGATGCAGGGATTAGTTGAAGCAGTTTGGCAGAGACATACTGTCCTTTGTGCAAGGTGAGCTAAGTGTCTTGAGTGCAGAGCAGGCGTGGGCAGCTCCAGTGCAGTTCAAAAGCAGCATGTGTATATGTGGGAAGGGTGAGCAAGGGGAACCGTTCAAAGACGGCAGAGTTGAGGGTAGACAAGGCACGTACCTTAACTCTTCACTTCCTGGTTTTCAGACGTTTGAATTCAACGTTGCTGAATTCAACATTCTGGAAAGTATGAGATACCATCAAGCCAAAGATACTCATCTTTGAACTCGGTAGGTTCTTTGTCATAAGAATGAATGTCTCTTGCATTCGAGATGCTAGCAAAGGATGCTGCCTGATTCCTAAGTGCTCCGGCCCCTCTTCTGTCGAGGCCAAAACCCACCCCAGCTGTAACAGGCCGTGGCTTAGCACGGGTAAGACATGCTGATTTCTAGCTAGCAGTGCACACGGGAGGGATGTGACTCTGCTCCCCTCTTGTCAGGTTGAACAGTCAAGTCCTCAATTACAGCTGAGTCCATAGGAAGCCACCTTTGGCATGCATCCAGAGCCTTGCAGGATACCTTCTTTTGGGAGGACTTGAATAGGTTGGTTAAGGACTGACCTCCATGTGTGCCAACTGATGGGAGGGACAGGGAAAGCAGCCCAGACCCTCCCACAAGAACAGGGTCCGCAGGCTTTGGCACTCGTAATTGTGAGAAGTGGGGGCTGACAAGTATTCCTACTCGGTCTGCTCTGCCAGCCCTTTCTAATCCCCTTCCCCTCCCTGAGCACCCCCCGCCCCCTCTCCTCTCCCCCGCATCCTCATTTACTGCCCTCCTCCGACCCTTTCCGTCCCTCCTCTCCCTTCCAACATTTGCATATATGATTTATTTTCTTTCTGAAAATAGTTCAAGCGCCTTCTAACTTCTCTGCGATGCTCAGCAACATTTCCACCAAATTAAAAAAAAAAAAAAAAAAAAGGCTCCGACAGAGGCAGGTTGTAGAAACCTGGTTTCCGTCTCCTCTCCAGACTTCTGCTGGGGCTCGGCCTCAGGCCCTCTCTCAGGTCAGGTTCAGCGGCTACCGTGCATCCCTCAAAGCACCCAGTCCACGAGGCTGGAAGGCCTCGCTTCTCAAGCCATCCGTGCAGTATAATTTGTGGGGTCTGTTGGCCTTTGGCTGGTACTGTGGTATGAGCCAAAAACTCCCTTTGAGTATCACTTTCAACTTGCCTTCCCAAGGAGAGGAATGGCACTCGTGCTTTTACTAGGGTGGATGTCAAGCAATAAAGCCCTCTCTGGGCTGGAGTTGGACTTGTCCGAGTTAAGAAAAGAGAGGATGTATCACGAGACTCCCTCGCCAAAGTGATCCCAAATTTAGGACGCTGCCCCTACTCAGCTCCCCAAAGAGGCGCACCAAATGTTAAGATTCAGAGCAAATCTGTGGATTTTACAGCATTTAGGAAAATCAACTTGTAAACAGAAATGGGTTCTCAGCCGTAGCTATATACCCAAGCTGGTTCTCAGCCTTTAAACTAATGAGCATTAGTTTACTGTCTGTGTTTGCCTGTGGCAGTTATGGTTGCTGTGATGATAATTTCGTTGGGTCACATCTCCACCACCAACCTTCATTTAACATCTCCTCCGTATTTGGCTGAACGGTTCTTCAGCTTTAATAGTTAATTAATTCAGCAAGCCACTTTATTATGTGCCGAAGTCCTGTTCAGCCTGTATTTAAACACCTAGCTCGTCCTTAATTTGAAGCGCTCTGCTAAATCGTGGGCTTAAAACCCTGACCCAGAGGGAGGGTGCTTGCAACTGCATGTTCAAAGAAATGTGCTGCTCTCTTGAGGAAGTGGGTCTTGTGGGATCACTTCAGATGAGGGAGAGCAGACGTTACTGGTCAGAGGTTAGGATCTCGTCTTACTCGGTCCTGGGTCAGGGTTTTGACAGTGCTGGGGAGGGGAAGACGCTGCTGCTTGGAGTTGGGGGGTCACTGTTTAAAAACCAGTGCTAGAACGAGCTACCCTCCAGTTCAGGTATTCCTCATAGATGGACACAGGACTGGGAGAGAAATTTAAATGGAAGAGCATCTGTCTTTTGGGCTAGGGGTGAAAAACACCTGACATGGTGCCTCCTGAAGACTAATAGCCACTAACTGAATCAAAGGGTACAGTTGCACCAAGGGCTGCCAGTGATGTTTTTGCTTTGGGTGCATTCCCCGCTAGCCCTGTGTTACAGATGCATTTCAGAGCTTGATTATTTTTACGCATGGTAAAACTGCAGAGGCTGCAGACTGCAAGGCTGAGTGCCCCGTGCCTTTGAGTGCGTGTGTGGAGGAGGCAGGGGAACCCTTTTGATCATCTCGGTAGTCAGATTTCACTCTTCCTCTGAAACCCCAAGCTAGCAAGTCTGCCTCGCATGTATTACCTTCCAGAGTGAAAGAACAGTTGAATTGTTTGAAAAACAAATCCATGCACACCAGAAAGGCGCTCAGTAGAGATGTCTCCTGGCAGGTTGCCCATTATAGTATATATTTGACCCAGTCTAACATGCCTTGGAGTTTGTGTTCAAGTGCCAGTCCTAGAAATGATCCTCATCTGCCCCAGCAAATGCCTGAAAAGAGCTGTTTCTTGCATCAAGCCCTAAAGCATGCCTGACTTTAGCCCTGCCAGAGCAGCAAGTAAATCAGGCTCCTGACTGAACCCGCCCCCGCCATCATTTGCTCTATCAGACTTAAAGCTAAGGACTGTTGCAGTATCACCAGTGCCAGACATTCAACATTTGTGAGTCAGACCCCAAAAGTCAGGAGACTTTTAAAGAATACCAGATGTTCTGCCCCCAGCCTCCTGGGTTGCCAACCTACAAGATGTGCTCGAGGTGCATGTTTTCTTTACAGCCCTGAGAGCAAGAAGCTTTTTACATAGTCTGAATCCACCTGTCATCCCTTGACTCCGGGATCATGGGGCTTAGAAAAACAGCAGGCACTGAGAGATGGTGAGAGTTGACAAGACAGCAGTCCAGCTGAGCTGAGAGCTTCATAGATCAGTGAATACCTTGAATAGCAGCACCATAGATATGCATAATGTTTCACGCTTAAGCAGGGTCCCCAGTTCCCTCTAGCAAGCATCCTGCAATCGAGGATACTTGCATTACAGCCTGATTTCAGCATATGCATCTTTCTACTGTATAGTCTCCTAGAAATGAATGAGTCTGTCCTTGAGCGCAGGGGTCTGCCCATGCCGCTTACATTGAAGGAGTACCAAAGAGACCAAATATAAATGTGGAAGAAACAGTGGGGAGCAACATGGTATGCTTGAGGGCACCTTTCATTCTTCGTTCAGGACAGCAGCTCTTTGAGTGCCTGCTCTGCAGAGATTTAGGTGTGCAAAAATAGGTTCACATTTGAAGATCTCACTTATTTGTGAATTTAGCACAGGTGCAGAAACTGGTCTGGTCAGAGACTGCATTTGTTTATGCTCCCAATCATGGCAAATGCATGTGTACAGGCTGTTCATTGAGCCTAGAGTTGTTACATTTTTTGGAAGGACTTCTTTTCTTCTCTCTCTTAAAAAGATGGTTGTGGGAGTCATGGTCGGTAACACCACAGTATAAATCGCTGATGAATAATGAACCTCTCAATGCCTTCCTCACCATCGACATCACCGTTGCATTAGGCTTGAAGGTAATAGGAGCAAAAAAAAATGTCTGCAGCTGGATGTTAAATTGTAAAAGCCCGTGTAGTGATGCACACCATTCTGCACACATAATAAAACATGCACAGTTCCTTTGGAAAGCAGAAAATGTTTATAAGTAGTCTTCCTTCAAAGGATTCAGTAAAGTTTACCCCTGGTTTCACAGCTCCTTATGTTTGCCCTGTAAAATCTTTGTGGCTTAGTCAAATTCAGAGAGCCGCTATTCTCCATCATTCTCGTGAATCCTGTTTGAGACATGTGCGTCTCCTCCTCTGCCAGTTCTTTTTCTTCAGAAGTAGCAATATAGGTCAAATTGGACTTTCCAGGTGTGCTAACGGTTCTCTTTGTTTTTCTCTGTACCCTAATGCTGCAGAGGAGGAGGATGGAGATGAGGCTCCGGAGGTTCAGGTCTCTGGGAAAATTGGAGCAAAGAAACAGAGGAAGTTAGAGGAGAAACAAGCCCGAAAAGCGCAGCGAGAGGTAAGCATTTCCTGCCATGTCTAAAGCACAAAGCAAAACTGGATTAGCAACACTAATGGTAGCTGGCTCTAAGAGAGAGCAGGACCCGTTTGGTCACTTAGTGTAGAGCAGTGGTTTTCAACCTTTTTAGCCTCAAGGCCACCCTCTATCACTTCTCTAAATTTCGCAGCATCCCAGTTGAGAATCACTGAGCTAGAAAATAAAGATACGGAGAGGTGCCTTGAGGCTAAAGAGGCTGAAAATCACTGCTGTACCTGGTGCCGGGTAAAGTCAGTGGCGTCAGGGCCTAACCCTGCCATGTCCTGCTTTCTCCTATCTGCCCCTTCCTGCCCCCCCAATCCATACCCGAGAGGGGAAGGGTGGCCTCTGCCACCAAGGCTGTTCATATGGGATCTTACATTATGGTGACCACCCACACAGCCCCTTTTGTAGACCCAGCTATTTTCTTGGATGGGAACGTACGGCCTAGGGAACAAGGCATTCAGACCTGAGGGTGGGACTCAGCCCTTAAAAAGCAGACGGCAAGTGAAAAGCCTAGAAACCAGAAGTCTCTTAGCTGTTTATACTGGTCTAGCTCCTAAATTCGAGCTCTTCGTAGTAAATGACCCACCGAAGCAGTGCGGCATTTTCAGTTACACTCACAAAGTTGCTGTAAAGCTGGAGGGGGAACTAATCAGTAACAGCAAATTAAAAAAAAAAGCCCTCCTAAAGCATACCAGTGGATGACTCAGGTTTTTATACGTTAATTTCTTTTTCCTGTTCCACTTTATTGGCCTGCAACCTCTGAACCGTTCTGTAGCCTGGAGGACAGTTTGCAGAGGTTTGATGTAACTCTGCAGTGCTGCATAATGACGAAGACACTTGCCAAAGCACAGAACAGATAAAATAGCTGGTTTGATCAAAATGAGCGAGCTCACAAGTCTACCAGAGCAAAACTGACCTGCTTGCAGAGCATCACCCTCAAGCAAAGGATGTCGAATGTATGCCCTAATTTGAGACTTTAAATGGTGCCAAAATCGGGGGTGGGGGAGAGAGCATCTCCCCCCGGCTTTCTATGATGATGAGAACTAGTAGCATTAGCCAGCAGAAAATACTTCACGTTTAAATATAGGCTTCCATTACAATCTTATTTTTACTTGCTAATAATTTTAACTGTCACGTACTTTCCATGCTTAGGCTTAGCCTTAAACATCTTTTTATGGAAAGTTTGAGCAAAATCGTTTAATCTGTCTTTGAGAAAAACATTGTGGAAGGGCAGAGGGGATGGCCCTTTTAATGCATTTAATTTTTATTCATTTAATTAATTTTTTTAAGAATTCGTTTAATTCCTTCTCAAAATAATCGGGGGTGGAGGGGGTTCTCAATGGTAGCGTTACAAATCCTGTGTGAGGATACATCAACTGTGCAATTCAGTTAAAGTCTTTTATGTAGCAAAGACTGAAAAAAGAATAAACACTGAAATAAAATAGCATACTAAATGATCCATTTTTAACTTTTTTTTCCCCTTTGGAACTATTTATATGTACTATGTATTTTAACCAAGTGGGAGTTTTTTTGCATTTCAGGTTAAATTTAATGTTTCTAATAATAGGATTTTCATCTTTCTTAAGAAGAGAGAGACCTTCCATTTTTAACAGCCAAGTAATTTTATATAATGGAATTATATTTAATAGTTTTTTGTAAGGGCCTCGGTCCAGATTAATTGAACTAAAATGAAACCTACATTTAAAACACAAAATTCTCACATATAAGCAAAGTTTAAACAAAATCTTTGTCTAATGCCCTTCTAAATAAATTTAAAATGACCAGAGAAATAATGCTTATATTAGCTTTCCATAGCATCACTACAATAACAAACTGGCACATACATGTCATGGAACTGAAACATTTGACCAGGAAAACAATACTTGACATTACCAGGGCCATAATTTATCAAATAAGTGGAAATATTAAAAAATTTTAGAAAGCAAATGCAAAAAACCCCAATGATGATGACAAAAGAAACCTAGGGCAGCACCTCTCTATAAAAATGTCGGTTATGCATTTCTGGAGTCCAGGAAGCTGGTGAAAAAAACCCGGTGATCTTCAAGTATGAAACCAAAGATTGAGGAAGAATAATTGTTGCCTTGCCTACTTTTATTTATTTATTTATTTATTTTTAGGCTGAAGAAGCAGAGCGTGAGGAACGGAAAAAACTCGAGTCAAAGAGAGAGGAGGAAAGACGGAAAGAAGAGGAGAAATTGCGTCTTGAGGAAGAGAGACAGGTGGGACTTGGCTAAGTTTGCGGATGGAAATTCTGAAACGAGGTTGTCCTTTATCATGGCTCGACTCCCCTGCTTGCCGAGCAGAGCCCCCTGCCAGCTGTAGGCCCTGTCGGACAGGCTTTCCTTTTGATTCTGGTTGCCATGTTGATCATTTGAATTACCGTGGCACCGAGAGGTACCAGCCAAGTTCGGGGCCTTTTGGCCAAGTGTGCAGCAAACGCCTACAGCATGTCTACACCGTTCCGGTACAGCATGAGGAAGTGGTATCATGAGAGGCAGAGCTGCCACACTTGGAAAACTATGCTTCTTCCAGACTAGGAGTTAGTAACATGAATAGGGTTGCCACCTCTGTTTGAATCTACTCCGGGAGGTTTCATCACACGATGTAATGCCATTAATGGCTTTACATCAGGAAGGCAAATGCACATTACTGTTACATTTTAAAAACCCACTGGACATCTGTATAAATCAGATTCAACATTTCATATTTATTTTAATGAATGCCCTATAATTTATCTCCCAGGTGACTCTCAGCAGGCTCCTGGAGATTTATCTCTAATTCCTGGAGACTCCAGGGCAATCCTGCAGGTTTGGCAACCCTAGATTTGAAAGGGGTGTGCTGTGGTCCTGTTGTGCTGCACTAAGGTGCTGCAGGAGAGATGGTCTCTGGCCTAACGACTGCAAGTCTAGATACATAAGCTTGACCACTTGCAAAGAAAGGCCCAGAGAAGTGAAGTGGCTCACCCTGAGGTCTTGCAGCAAGTCCTGTGTGTTGTTCACTGCTCCACAGTCTGCCCATTAAAGAACTGTTTGTTTCATAGCTCAGCAAATGCCATTTTAAACAGACACTCAAGGCACCAACTTAAAGCTGGCAATAGGGAGGCTGTTTGGTGAAAGGTCCTATGAGACTATAATGGACCTCAGGGGATATTCCAGATGCATTGTTGCAGGAAGGCTTCAGTTATCAGAAATGCCTCTTAGTCAGGGTCCAGACCAGGGGCAGGCAATTATTTTGGGCAGAGGGCCACTTACTGAGTTTTGGCAAGCCATCGAGGGCCGCATGACAGGCAGCCAGGAGCAGATAAATATTAATTTTCTACATTTTTTAGGGGCCCTGCAGGCCAGATAGAATGACCTGGAAGGCCACATCTGGCCCATGGACCGCATTTTGCCCACCCCTGGTAGCTGTAAGCAGCGTAGGAAGTAACAGACTGATCAAAGACTATGTGCTATGCTGCAGCAGCCCGTCCTGGAGCCAATGTGTTAAGAATAGTTGTTTTGGAAACCCTTACATGTGAAGTAGTGCGTGTAGCACATTGGGGTAGAAGAGCAGATCCTATGCATATATTGAAACCTTAAAAGACAAGAAGGCAAACAGTTCTTCTATGACTTCTCTGGGCAGTATGGACTATTGTGGTACCAGCTACAAGCTGAGGGCGAGGCTCCCATTTTTGGAGCACTTCTACAAACTGTAGGTTGGCTTCAGGGCTCAAATTGGGAGGCAAGTCCTTATCAGGAGACTTTCTTGTACATTAGCCCTTTTAAGTTGTATAGATGAAACACTGCATTGAGGTCTCTGGTTAAGAGACTTGGGGGAAGTCTTTAAAAAAAAAAACACTTAAAAGAACAGACTTTTTTTTAATGTCAACAGTAGGCTCCTAAAATGCTCTTGTTATTCAACAGAAACAAAAAATGTGAGAACACAGCCAGGGCTTGCATTGTATTTTCCTCCTCTAGAAAATATTTCCCTTTCTGGTTGTGCATAGAATAATCCTTTCTTCTTCCAAGCTGCTGTCTTACATTTCGTAAGTAAGAAAGCTGCTGATTTCTGAATAGGGAGATTATCAGTCATAGCAACAAGAATTAAAACAAAAATAGAAACCCTGGCATTTTGGCATTTTGGAAGGGCCTACAAACCGGCTTCTTACTATAAGGAAAGTTTTCTTCCTGACCTCCTAGGACCTGAATTATGCCATAAGCACCCACCTGAAGGTTTTATGCCTCTTTCTTAAAAGCTGTCATAACTAGTCACTGACAAACAGGTTAACGGTCTAAATGGATGACTGGTCTGATTTAGTCAAGGAAGTCCTGTGTTATTAGAAACTGAAAGCTGGCAAGAACCAGGATCAGCACAGCAGATAAATTGCTAACCAAGAACTGGTTTGCTCAGTTTATGCATGTAGTCCAAACACAGGTTTCCTCTAACAAGAGCAAGAATAATATTTCCCTCTTGATTCTTTCTCTCCCAGTGCCAGTAGCTTCTGTTTAACTGGGGCAGCAGCTTACCAGGTCCATCCTTCACTGTTGAGGGGTTGAGTATAGTACATAGGTGTGAAACTTTAAATGAGGATCTCATCGTACGGAAGTTGGCACATTAAAAAAAAGCCAGACTGAAGCAGACTTGTAAACCCTGCTTGTTTTGGGGTTGTATAACTTTTATTTTGGTTGCATTAGTCAAACACTATTAACCTAGTTTGTTTACTGTGAGCATTGGTAGGGAAGACAGATTGTTATTCTTGGGCATATACATTTCCACAATGATCTTACAAGGTTGGGTAAAAGAAAGGAGATATAAAGATCAGGGGTCTGAATTTTTTAAGGTATCTAGGTGCTTAAAGGTGCAGAAACTTACCTAGTGGGATTTTCAAAAGTGCTAAGACACCAGAGCTAAATGCCTTTCAAAATCAGGTCTAAAGTTCCCTGAGGTAAGTTCCTTTGGAAATCCCACCTTACATGTAAAGACTACACGTTTATTCCTGGAGCAAAACAATCTTGAATTCTCTTGATTTTTTTTTTTTCATTTATTTTAATGGGGCAGCAGGTCTCTTTACTGGGTAAAAGTATTCTACTGCCTCATTGCAGTATGCACCATTTTCACCAAATGAATTCCGTTTTTCCTGCGTCTCAAAGTGCAGTATCCAAGTAACCAGCAAGTGCTTCCTACTCAACAGCAAAGCTAGCGTCTGCCAATATTTAGCACTTGACTTCAGTCGGGCACCTGTGTTCTTGCAATTTTCAAGCCTGTATTCGCATCTAATAGTTCTCTCAATCTTTAAAAGGAAGCTGGACCATTGTGGAGATTCACACAAGAACTAAACTTTGTGTAGATCAAAAGTCCTGCTCCAGTTGGTAGGCAGAGCAGTGTTTGCAGGGAGCATCTTAATAACAGGACTTCAAAAATTTAGTGCTGGAGAGAAGAAAAAGTTGGGTCCCAGCAGACCTAACTGCTCCTATTCATAGTATCATGGCTTTACATATACAGCATTCTCGTTTCAGGTCCCCTTACAGACTTAGCATGTGATACCAGAAGTGCTGCCCCTCTGACCCTTTTACTTCACCCACAGAGCCAAGAATAAATAATGCGCTCAGACACTTTCTGTCCGATGCAGTTTGCGTTCATGTATTGTTTCAAAAGAACCTTTTTCTGTGTTTCTAGTAGGCGAAGTTTTATAACTGGGTTGAATCCTTGGGAGTAGCACGCCCCACTCCTACCACCCGCATCCAAGAGAAGATGGAAAGGCAGCTTTATTAAAGGTTATGCAAGAAGTGATTGATTAGTCATGAATTTAAAAAGAGAGTGAGCAGCCAGAAAGCACCCTGTCTGTGTGTTTGCATCTTGTCAGCCTCCAGAACTCGTACCTCAAACATTTCCATGGCAGTGATAGTCCTGCAAAGCAGCAGCAATTCAAAATTCAATGAGAAGTTTATTCTAACAAAATCTTAAGGTTTCTTAGCAGTGTCCAAGGTGGTTCTTTGCCTCACATTTAGCTCCAGCGGTTGAGGGGAGAGAAGCCAGTCTGCTCCTAGGATTTGTGTTTATGTGTTTTCATGGCTTTTAAAGAAGACCGTAGGTTCAGTGCTCAAATGATGTAGCACAGTGATGAATGTGAAAGGGGCATCTTGTAGGATCATAGGAAAATAAGGCCAGAAGGGACCTCACAAATTTATCTAATCCAGCCCTTGGTCAAGGCAGGATCAACCCAGTTATATACCCTCCCAGCCGAGTGTCTGTCTAACCTGCTTTGGAAATTTCCAGGGATGAAGCTTCAGTAGTTTCTGTAGGTAGCCTGTTCCAACACTTGACCATAGTCAGAAAGATCCTTCTAATCTCCATCCTAAATTTCCTTTGCTGCAGGTCCTAGTCCCTGTTTCTGCGACCACAGGGAAAAGCCCATCTCCATCCTCTCTGTATGCATGTGGCATCATTTCATATGATCTAAATTAAAAGATGTGAACCGGTGTTCTTGAAATAAAGTCAGTCTTTGCCATAGAGGCACCGTGACTCATGCATGCAGGAGAACTTATTTGCCAATGTAACACACTAGCAGTGAAACAGGGGAATTGCAAGCAGAGTTTCTTCTGTTTTCCTGTCTCTTGGAGAGCTTATAAAAAGCTTTTGTTTCTATAAGCCTTGCGATTTACTTACTGGAGAGGATGCATTTCTTTCAGCCTGTCTGGTTACACCCAGAGCCAATCCCTCCATCCTCCTCGGTGATCACTGATGGTCCTTGTACTGTCAGTCGAACTACAAGTGGAAGCTGGTAAAAGGCAGGTGAATTTTAATCATGTTACCACCAATGAAATAATGAATTGCAGCCTAGAGAAAGAGGAATTAGAAAAGTTCTTAAAATCTTTTCATCTCATTGAAGCCAGCTGGAGTCGGTGGGTCAGACATGGCATTTTTGTGGACGTTTGAGAATCACAAAGGCAGGTGAAATCCCAGAATCCCTCTGACAAGCAGTTGAGTTAACGTCTCCTGTTTATTCTGGGCACTTCTTCACAGCATTGCCTAGGGCTGAACTGTGAAAAAGAACTGCCCTTTCAGAGGAGCCATGATAACTCAAGTCTTGCATATTCTTGCGCCAATTTACCCCCAGCTGCTATTTAAATGTAATTATATGCACAGATAAATAAAATGTGGCTGCCGCGTTGCTCCAGCGTTGCGAACCAGAGAATGTATTTTTGTATGTTTTATATTTCCTTTCCAATGCTCTAATAACCTGATTGGCTGTCGCCCTGAAGAAGCTCCTTTATAATTGGCACTTGCTTCAGCATTGCCCTGCCCTGGGGATTTCCCTTTTGCTCTTGGAGTTTTTTGGTGGTGAAATGGTTTACCAACTGACACCTTATCAAGGAGAGCGAACTTCCTCTGATGTTGCAAAACAGCGCTCTCAGCGAGCGATCTGCAAAGCCTTTGTGTAAAGAGCTTGCTTTCCTGTGCACAGGGATTTTGTAGACTTTGCTTCTTCCAGCCCAGCAGAATTTGATTGAAAAAGGGTGTGCACTTTTGAGCGATGGAGCCGTGTAACCTGGCGTGGTGCACGTTCTGTAACACAGCGCTGTATTGGATCGGGAGATTTGCAAAGCCAGTTCACCGTCACCCACCTTGATGCAGTGCAGAAAGAAACAAGATTAGCTCCTCTTTCAAACGGCTCTTTTCAGTGTAAATGCTGCGTGTTGAAAAGCTGCGCCACTGATGGAGAGGAGCTTAGCGTCAGTGTTATCAATAATAAAGTTGCATACTCAAGGCTGTGGCCAGAAATTCTCCCCTGAGTAATCAAGATTTAGGCTTCTAGCTTCATGTTAAAATACTGACATAAAAATGGCCCCAACTTCAAAGGCAGAGACCTGCAGCAGCATCCACTGATTTAACTGGGATTTGTGGGTGTCTTACGCTTCTGCAATTTGGGCCACTTGCATTTTGGCTCCTCAGTCGCTCTTTAAGCATGTTAAATTTAGGCATCCAGTTTTAAAATGTTGATTTTTGCAGTTTTTTATTGGATGTAATGGGAGTGATTTCTAGAAACCATTAAAAATGAGCTCTTACACTTGTTGGCAGAAATCTTGAATTTTTACGAAGTGGGGCCACCTTCTGCAGTTGTGTGTTTTGTATAGAAGATGCCACGCACGCTGTTCACACTGGACACTGGTTACGGTTGCAGCATGGTTTCAGTTTTAAGTCTCTCTTCTTAGACATTCATGCTGTATTGAAAACTTCTCAGGCTTTGGTCGCAAGAAGGTACATTTATTTGCTCCTTTACGTTTATTTGGAAAGCTCGAACAAAATTCCTTCTGCTCTTGAGCATTGGGAAACTGCTTTAAAAAATAGCGTGTGTTGCATGAAGAGTGAAAATGTAATACAGTGTATAGATCAGAGCTGGGCCTGTGGGCTGGATTCAGCCCACCAAGGGATTCTGTCCAGCCCACAGTGGGACCTCAGCCCTGCCCAGCCCGGGCGCGAGGAGCAGCCCAGGTTATGGCGGGGGCAGTGCAGCGGCTGGACTTGACCTCCTGGCAAACCCCTGAGGGTGGCTGCTGCTACCAGCCCCAGCCCCGCTGCCTGGGCATCCTGCACCCACCACTGGTGGTGAGGGACCTGATGTAAAGGAAACAATAGACCAAGAGGGTTTGGAGAGAGATGGGGCAAAAGGATGTGGAATGAGGGAAGTAAACTACAGGAAGGGACTTCATGGCCAAGCCAGCATCTGCATGGGCAGAGATGGGTGAAAGAACAACTAGCAATAGGGAGGGCATCTGGACTTGACTTAGCAGGTGCCTGTGCAGGGCAGATCAAGGGAGAAAAGTGAGCTGCAAAGGGGAGATCTGTTGAAAAGGGCTCCAGAGAGTCGGCGTTGCACCAGGCTGCTGGGATTATTGGGCTGCTGCTGAAAAGCTCTAGGACAGTGATTATTTCATCGCAGCATCCTGAGGTACCGCGAGATCCTTTTAAGCATGCCGTGGCACCTGGTCTGCGTGCAAGGAGGTAAGTGCCTGGCACCCACCCCAGTATCCTGCAAACCAGCAGCACCCACAGCTGCTCCTCTGGGGGCTCCTCCTGTGCCCCCGTGCTCTGAGCAGTGTGCTCTGCCACAGACAGGTGGGTGACATGGATTCACGCTTTTCAGCTTGGCTCATTCTGCCCACTTTTCCCACTGTGCCCCAGGGCTCACCGGAGGGGCCACAAGTGCCAGCATGCAAATCCTCAGAGAAGCAGCCATGGTGACAGGGGCATATAGAGAGGGGACAGACAGCAGAAAGAGCCAACTCTAGCTAGAATGCAAAGAGACATTTTCAGGACAAGTTTCCTGATATTTAAACTTTGCAGCCTACAGGAGCAGGTGTGACTAGTACTAAGCAGAAGTTAGCGTGAGCTTGAGGCACCATCAGCAGCTACCTGAATGGCAATTGGGCTGTTGGATGTCCTGAGCTGTGGCCACAAACTGACTTCAACCATCCTTGCTTTCATCCCTGTGAAATGGGGACAATAACCCACTCCTCCCCACGTGTGCTGTGAAGCAAGGTGCGGCCTGATTTGTGCAGTGCTCTGACCCTGCAAAGTGCTGTGTGGTATCCCACCAACTTCCATGGACATGTTGGACAAAATCTGCACCAAAATCTAACAGTAAGGGTGGTTTTTATCACAGTCCTAGCCCAAGGCCCACTGTGCTCGGGGATTACACAAACTGTGGGGGTCAGAGGGAGAATGAGGGTGCCAGACACTTCCTCTGTATAGTCTCTTTTGTAAGGTTTGTTAGTTTGCAGTTATCTGGACTAGACTGCATTTGCTGTTCATTTAGCTTATGATTCTCAAATCACATGCTGCAGGGTGCAAGGAGGGTAAGCTGTATAATAAATACACTAAAATGGGGTCCTGCTAAATTCAGAAAAGGTTGAGAACATCTGTCTTAGAAGCTGTTGGCTCCTTCCTTAACACAGGGTTTTTGCAGATTCTTAAGAAGCACCGAGAGGTAGGAGCGCTCCAGCATGAAGACATGGGGATTTTTGTCAGGGGTCTCGAAACGGGGTGTGACGTCCTTCCCAGAAGAGCATGAACTTCTTCTCGTTTAAGAGATTTCCTTTTTTGTAGCTTTGAGGAGCGCCTTTGTCAGAGCCTGAAGGGTAGGGGGGGGAGGTGAACACGTCATCAGAGGGATCAGAGCTGATCAGAGAACATCCTTTAAGGTATAAAGAGCCTCTCAATGTGGGTAATGCTGAGGCGGGAGAGGAATGAGACATATCTGGTTGAAAGATGAAGAAGGTAAGCGGCGGTAGTTACTGAATCTCCGTGGTGCTGGGACTTCCCCACACTTCACCCATCTTCATGGGAGGCAGCCTGGCCGTTATCTCTCTCCTGAGCTCCTGGCAACTGCGCTGGAGAGCAGTGCTTTGAGAGCAGACTGTGTCCAGAAATTCAATTCTAATTTCATCTCCCCACATCACACATACAGAAACATTTCTCCCCAAATTCCCACCTCCCTTTCCCAAAGCCTTGGGAATAAGGACCAGGACTGAAGGTCCGTGTCCCTTTTGCCCTCATCCCACGCGAGTATGAGCACGCTCGTGCCTGACGTGCCCTGCAAGTAAGGCAGTTCCTGGCTCAAGTGCATGCATAGCCCAGTGCCATGGTTGGGCTCTCTGACTCACTGAGGCCACTCGAGCTATCTGTGCTGTGGGCTCAGGCAGGCATGAGCATGCCAGGTTTGTTTCTCAGCAGACGTGGGTATAGCCATGTCTTCAATGGCCAATAAACCAAGTAGAAACCCGCGGCCTTTGGAGGGTTTCCTGATGTGGAACGCTTGCAGAGGAGACAGGCGCGTGCGTGGGCACCTCCCACACCTTCCCCCTTCCATGGCTGCACTTTGGGCGGTGAAAGGTGATGACTAGGATGCCAGGGAAGAGGCCATTGTCTGTCAGCAGACAGGCCTGCATCACTCCCCTTCCAGCTTCCACCTCTGCTGCCCGCTGTCTCCCTCCGTGCATTTATTTTAACCCCTCTCTGATCCCCCCCCCCAGGGCTTCTTCAAGTTTGTCTCTTTTCTCCCTATGTGTTCGCAGGTTTGCCTGGGGGTTGAATTTTCACTGGAGCTCATGAAGCAGCTGTGACTGATTTTTACACTCGATTTGTTTTAATTTTGGAAACTCCAAGCATCCTAGAGAAGGTGGCGACTAATAGGTAGAATTGGGGCTGGGAGCTGCTTTGCTGCTGCTACCAGAGCAGCTTCTCAGACCGCCAGGCAGCACTTTGCAGACCGGGCCAGAAGGACCTCGGATCTGGGGATTACTCATAGATCAGGTTGTAAAAAGAGACCAAAAACCAGTGCATTTCCCTCGTGTGTTAGCACAGAGGCCCATACTGCAGTGTGAACACTGGCAGGCTTTAGTCTGCATGAAACCAGAGGCACAGCTCGTCAAGGACACGTGCGTGTGAGATACCGAGACAAGGTTTGTTTCGCTGTCAGCTTCTTTTAGAAATGGGAACAGCGATGCTCCGTTAATACGTCTCTCAGTTATAAATGGGTCAGGTTGCCCTTTTCTTTATTTGCTTTAAGAGCAATTCCTCTGGATTTTTGCCTGGGAAATCTTCCCTGCTGTCACTTCCCTTCCCTTAAAGCAGGCTTGCATACATGCACGATCCAAAAATCATAGGCAGGGTCTGGGTTTTCAAACAAATGGGAAGGGACAAAGTTGTGCTTGTGACAGACTTTTGTCCTGTTTCAGTAATTCTCCGGCAAAACTTGCTGAGTTTGCAAGTGAAAAAGTGCTTCCCCCCCTACTGACTCAGCACCGGCCCCAAATACCGGTCGGTGTTGATTCTGGCTCATGCCTCACCAATACTAAAGACTCTGCAACTAGCTTTTTGTTAAAATGTTGCATGGCCCAGAAAAAGAAAATATCCCATTTGCTCTCACAAGTTGAAATAAAGCTGACGGGTTGACAGCCTTCCTGCTCATCAAAGCTGTTCTGCTCGACTGTAAGCCCAAAAAGATCAACCCTGTGAAGTAATGAGGTGCTTTTACTCAGTCGCATTTTCACCGTACGTGCGCTTTACCACCACAGTCCCACAAGTGAGTCTGTTTTGAATCTGATCAAAGAGAGTTGGAGCCACAAACACTTTCCTGGCTGTTTGTGCTACAGCACTGGCATCTCATGCTTTGTTCCAGGGTCCTAAGTCTAGCCTACAGGGTTTGGCCACAAAATAGCATCTTTAGTGCATGCATTTAGGGATGCCTTTCATGATAAAGTTTTCCATGCCAAAAAAAAGGGAAGAAAAAAAAAAAAACCCCAAAAGGTCTTATGGAGCAATTGTTCCACTTCCCCCCAATTTGAGAAGTAATTACTATATAATTGCAAGGCTAAGGAATATGGAATAGAAAGAACCATAAGCAATTGGAAACGAAGATGGCAGAATTGTTTAAAAATTGCTTGCATACTGGCGTGGTGTTAATTCCTCTGGCCTTGCCAAGGAAAAATGCACAGGTATTGGGTTTGAAAGAAAAAAAAACAAAACACTTTTTTTGAATTTTAACATTTCTACTGTGATAGCTCCCAGGGCCCGATTCAGTCAGAGCATGGTTTAATTCAGTACCATACAAACATAACACGTCGATGCATGTGTTTTTTGTTCCAAAGCAAAAAAAGAAAGCGTCTGCTGTGTTTTGAAGTTGAACAGTCCTAAAATGCATGAAAATCTCTTGGAAAGCAGCAGGACGATGTGCTCTAAGAACGGAGCCTTGAGATTTTTGTCTCATCTCTGCCCGTTTCACGGTACCTCCCAGTACGAGTCGCTTCTTATGTATAGCTTGGTTCTCCCACCTGTGTACGTCGGTGGTGATTCCTCGGAGCCAGTGCTGCTTGGAGATGCGCTGGCTGTTTGCCTACAACTCAGAAGACTTAAAATGGTTTCTGGGGTAGAAGTATTTTTCTTACAAATGATTTAAAAGCAGAATTGGGCTAATCGGAGTACCCAAGAGAACTTTTGCCTCGGTACAGCCATGCCTTGCCTTCTGTTCCTAAAAGAGATCCTTCATGCAATTCCTCCTGTCCCCTGCAAAGAACCAGCTCTTGTTGTGCGTCCTTGAAAGAACATTTTTATTGACCAGATTCTTTCTCTTTCCTATCTGACACCAGCATAACTCAGTAGGCCCTTGTTGTTATTTCTGATTTGTACTGGTGTGAGCAAGTTCAGGGTTGGGGCTGATAACTGAACGTGGCTAAATTGCATCAAAGTATGGTTTGGGGGCAGGAACTTCCTGCCACCCGCATTGTAAAAGAAACACACTCATGCAAATTGAGGAAGCTGTTTGCTATATAAGAGTACCTCTCTTTTCGTCGGACCTTTTTATGAGCCAGCCCAGGGACATCAGTTAACTTTGAGCTTGTGCTGCCAGGTGTTAGTCAGCCACTGTTTTAAAAAAAAAAATGACAGGATCCAAACAGCTTGTGAAATTAATGAGGCAATCAAAGGAGAATTTAAAAGCTGCAGTTTTGAGAAAAATCTTCCTGTTCTGGGCCTGGCCTAGTGAAGGCAATTAGATAATGGAGGTCCTCGTGGCTTTGGGAGGAAAGAATTGACCACTCTCATTTTTCTGCAGGAAGAGGAAAAGAAGAAAGCCAAAGAGGAGGAGGAACAGAAGGAGTATGAAGAGTACCTGAAGCTGAAGGAGAGTTTTATTGTGGAAGAGGAAGGTGTTGAAGAAGCAATGACCGAAGAAGAGGTATGTCGGGCTGTCTCTGCAGCTAGAATCCCTGACTCCCTCCCCCTGGCTCATTGTGGCTGTATAAATTATCCTTCTTGCATTTTATATCCTGCAAAAAGCACTTGGCTGGGGGAAGGCAGAGTGTGCATATAGATTTTTTTCTTGCATCTTTAACAGCAGAGATATGTGTATATATAATAATTGTCAATTTAGAGTATTTACTGGGGAGCATTAGAATACTTGATTCCAGTCTTTAGAATTAGATGTGAATAAATGCAGCCCATATATCAATGAGTGGGGCTTTGCCTCTTTTGCAAGAGGGCTGGATTAGACTGATTTTAATCCAAATGCCTTCCTAAAATCAGCAACCCTGCAATACACACAAAACATGCTACTAGAGTGCCAGGTAACAGGGAGCAAAAGTAATGTTGAATACAGAGGTTGCTTCCAATTTGCTATTGATAGTTGAATACATTTTTAACTCCCAACTTCAATCCCTGAGAGGTGTCACATGAATAAAACTGAAACAAAGCTGATGTTTAAATGTGGTTTATAAAATGAAGCTTTAGCATGCTCCTTTCCCCAGTGTTTCTGGTTGTGTTTCTGCCACTGTACACCCTGCAATGCTAATGATTTTTGCTGCTGTTAATGCCTTACCCTCTGCAGAGGGCTTATAACACCCATCTTCTGTGGCCACATAGAAACTTGTTTCTGGATGCTGCCGATAAAATGTGGTACTTTATCTAACATTTTTTACAGTGCTGTTTTGGAAGGCAGGATTCCCTGTTTAGCATTTTTCCTGGTTGTAATTTGAACTGCTATAAAATGAAGAGGGGCCTGGAGGTTGCACCTCCCATGTATTGACAACTGAATGCATCTGACTCTGGCGTATCTGTTTAAAAGTACCAAGCAACTGGATTGTTGTCCTACTCCTACAGCCAGAGGGCTTGTGTAGAGGCAGATTTTGGCCTATAGGATTATGA
Source organism: Alligator sinensis (assembly GCF_000455745.1). Lineage (NCBI taxonomy): Eukaryota > Metazoa > Chordata > Crocodylia > Alligatoridae > Alligator > Alligator sinensis. Next base: position 503,629 of record NW_005841973.1, on the reverse strand, counting down.
TGAGCAAAGAGTGTTGTTTTTCTTTCTTTCTTTCTTCCTCTAGCCAAGTCTGTCCCCCAGGAGTGCTTTATCGTGTGCCTAATTAAGACCAAATAGAAGTTGCCTAGAGTTAGTACCTGCGAGGTGTATTTTCAAAGACCTACAGGGCAGTCAGATACCTGGCTCTTCTTTAAGCTAGGGTTTGGATGCCTAGCACCTCTTAGCTATTTGCAAATCCAACGCCAGCCGGCATTAAAAAAAAATCTAGCCCTAAACTGTGTGATTGGCTTTTTGAAACTTGTAAGTAGCAAAGTCCTACCAGGAGTATGACACAGGTAAGATGGGCTTCTTTCCAAGTGACCTGCTGTAGTTAGTTAGCTGTGTCCTGTAGCACCACAGGTGGTTTTAGAAGATGGTTTTACAGCTGAAGTAAAGCTGTCTCATTAGCAACCTCCTTTTAAGCAGGCTTATGCAACTGTAGTTCGTTTGTTCTTGGTGGGAAGCTGTGTCCATGGGAGCAGAGAGGGAGGGTTACGCACTTAAGAAATTGGGGCAAGGGTTCCTTGCTGTCAACCTAAAACCTCTGTTTTGTTACATATGTGACTGATAAAGTACCTTTTCCAAACACCCATTAAGTAAAAATGCTCCAAGATATGCAGTTGTATAGGAATGATAATGTAGCTAAAACCAGGTGCCTTTCTGCCTTGGTTCTGTACAAGGTACTGCGACATCCTGGTATCCTGCTGCAACCACATGCTCTGTCCCACGTGGGTTTGTAATAAACTTCAGTGTCTCAAGACATGCACTTAAATACTTAGTTAGGCACTGAATAAAAGTGGCTTAATTTCTAGCCCCAGTGTCTCCCACAACCGATATTCAAGTTAATGGGTGTCCTTTGCCTTTGAAGCTTGAAAAAATTGGGTCGTTTGTACATGCAATGATTGTTATGGGCTAAATTCTGCCCTCTGGTATATACGAGCAGCATCCAATTGGAATCGCATCCACATCAGAGAGCAGAACTTGATATAATTTTTTAGACAATATAGAAAGTAACGCAGTCTAAAAGGAGATGTTGCCCACTGTTTGTGCCATAAAGACGCACAGTGCAGATACTGGATGGTTTTGAGTTACTTTGACAAAAATAAAACATTAATTTTAAGTACCAGTGATCCTCGAACCAAACCGTTTCAAGTTCATAGACTACCTTAGCTCTCATTTCATAAATCAAAATTGGTCCTTGGACACACATGGGTATGCACATCTTGTATACTTATAGTTAGGGACCACTTTTTATAATGCCGTTTTTTTCTCAGTAATTTGGAGTTGCAAAGAATTACATTTTTATTTGTTTGAATTAATAATTATTTTCCTTGCTGTACCCAGTCTCATAGCTTGCTAATGGAATTTCTCAGCTACATCAAGGTAAGCCACCATTCCTATTTTTTTTCTCGCTCTCTTTCTCTGTCTCATTTCTTTGCTTTATATTTATTACATCAAATGATTTATTGGCAGAGAACTGTGTAAAGGAAGACAAGTTTGGTCACGTTCTAAACATATATTTAATAAAGCAAGTATCCAACTAATGCCACCGATTACCCCAGTATGCATGTGCTCTAGCAGCTCATGTTGCGTTCATAATTGCTGGAATAGTTCATAATTGCTGGAATAGTTTTTACCTTCGATTTTAATTTTGTGGCCATGTTTTTGGCCCTTACATACAAGTTTACGGCTCTCCTTTACTGAAGTGTGGAGTTCTGTATACCTGGGGTTCAGTTTGGAACTAGGGGTTTAAAATAAACTTAAAAATAAGAAGACGCTTTGGAAATGTTGCATCGAAATTTTCTCTTTTTTTTCCCCGTGGCTGAAGTACGTGCTCCATTTCAAGTAGCTCACTTCAAAAAGAAATCAGACGCTCCCGAATAGTTGGCAATAGCTTTTTATGCAGCCTAAAAAAGGAATTCATAGAGAAGCGGGCTGGCTTCAGCAGTGTATTAACAGTCCGCCTTTATCCTGGTTAGATTCCCCGCACTTTAAGTGGAAAAGTTTCTATCTTTGAAAAAATAGTGTCTGCAAGTACCGTGGCACCTGATCCTGTTCATGCTGAGGTCAAGATGCTTGAAGGTGCTCAGTGCCTGGTTAAATCAGCCCCTGGGTTTCTGAATGTGAACACGCAGCATTGATTTAAAAAAAAAAAATCAATTATTCCTTTATAGCCAAGGTGTCGCATCTGAGTGAGAATAAGGATCGTGGTAGCTGTGTGTAGTCTGTTGCTTTTGTGTATATTTGAAACGCGTGCACAGTAAAAGGTCATGTAAGCCTTCAACATGATTTCCTTTCTAACTTCATACCCCTGAGAAGCATGGTGTCATCTTAACCTTTAGAGGTGTATTATAGAAAAGGTCAGGGTGCCTTAGGCTTCCTTTGAATGTGCTGTTCGTCTAGTTGCATTTTTAAAGTTTGTGAATCATCTTGAACATCTCCCCCCCCCCCCCCCCCCCCCCCCCCTTGCTCCTCAATTAAAAATAGAATACCCAATTCTCACGGGGTTTTTTTGCTTTTCAAAGTACATTTTCCTATCTGGAGCTGGAGGGAGAAGAGCATATTCATTCAGTTCGTGCAGTTACCTGTATTAGTCCTGGTTAACTTGATCCCAGTTTTATGGGGAACAAGATTCTCGGCTTAACAGACACGTGGAAAGTTTCATTAGCACTCATATCTCTTGCATGCACAGGCATCTGGCTTCAAGCCACCCCAGATATCGGTGACGCTGGTGGAAATCCAGAGTGATCAGTAGATTTTTTTTTCTTTGCAGTGTGTGTCTTTGTACAGTCATTTTAGGTCACCGCCCTCATCATACTGCAAAGCTATGCTTAACTTGCTGGGTCCTCGCAAGTGTTGTATCCTGCCATGGGTGGTGTTAGGACCTGCACATTCATAGGACCAAAAGATCTAGTCCCCAGCCCCCTTGGTCAAGGCAGGATTGTCCCTGGCTAAGCCATCCCAGCCAAGCATCTGTCCAACCTGCTCTTCAGCCTCCAAGGAAAGACAGCCTGTTCCAATGCTTGACCACCTTCATAGTCAGAAAGTTGTTCCTAATCTCCAGTGTAAATTTTCCTGGCTGCAGCTTGAGGCCGTTGCTCCTATTCCTGTCCCCTGCAGTCATGGAGGAAAAAAATCCCATCTCCATCCTCTCTTTAATTGCCCTTTAGGTATTTGAAGACTGTTGTCAAATCCCTACCTTCAGTCTTCTCTTCTCCAAATGAAGTGAGTGCCTGTAGACATGCTGGGAGGCTGCTGGGACATGCTGCAATTACAGCGTGTCAGAGCAGCTGGATTAATCAAGTCTCTGTGGTCATTACCATGCTCCAGCAGCCTTGTGTATCAGCGGCCCCATGCTTCAAAACAGCAGAATTTGAACTCAAGTTTGTCAAATGAGCTTTAGTTCAAGTTCGAGTGTTTGTTGAATAATTTAAAGTTGGTCAAATGAGCTTTAATTCATTTTGAAGTGCGGGGACACTGATACACGAGGCGCTGTGGCGCTTTAAGTAGAGCAGCTCTAATTAAAGTTCCCCCCTCGCCCCGGAGTACGTGTAAAAGTGCCCAGTTATTTTCAGCCTTTCCTCGTTAGTCTTGCCTCCCAGGTATCCCCTAATCATTTTGATTGCTCTGTGCTGATCTCATTCCAAACTGACCACATCCTTCTTGAAGCGTGGGGCCCCAAACTGGATGCAGTCCAGTGCCCCAGTTGAAACCTCCCCAGTACTGAATCGTATGGAAGAATCCCTTCCCTTGATTTGCAAGTGCAAGTCCTGTTAATACATCTCCGTACGCTGTTGGTTTTTTCTGCTACATGAGTGCTTGTGCTGCAGTAAGCTGAGGTGCCGTGTCATTCCTTGTCAGTGAATTTGTGAGATGCGGCATATCTTTCTGAGAGCGCTGGTGGCTTTGTTGGCAAGCGTAGGCCAACGCGCACTTGAGCGGTTGAGCCTGTGTCTGCATTGCAGAGTGGGGAAGCTCACTGGACCAAACGAAAGCAGTACATGGTCTTTGGCCCTCACCCAAGGGTGGGCCGGCTATCTGAGATGGGCCAGTCCACTGAACTTGGCCTAGAGGTTTTTGGGTGGAGAGAACAGGGACAAAACTCAAGTAACTCCATCATGAAGATGGGCCTTCAAAGGGCAAAACTCATATCTTGGGTCCTCAGCATAGCTTGGAGATTTTGCTTTCCCCCGAGGTCAGCGGGAGCTCTTTGATGGAAAGGAGCGCCTTGAAGTGGCTGCACCGTGCTTTGTTTCATGTGCTGTGTCCGCCATTATCTGTGATTAAAACTGGGTTTTGATCAAGTATTTTGAACGCACGCGCACATTAAAATCCCATCAAATCACAACCTAAATAAACTGCACCAGAAGAGCAGCAAGCAGACTGATTAGGCCCTTTCCTTCCACGTCCTTCTACTCAAAATGGGGAGGAGGATCTTTGGCTCCGAATCCACGAGGTGCTGCAGCCACTTCTCCGCGTTGCAGTGATCAGTCGCTAAAGCCTCCGTTCAGTGTTTAAGTACCCATTTATAGTTGCCTTTCTTTGATATCCCTTGGACTTTAAGCACGTGCTTAAGGTTCCACTTAGAGGACTTCAGCACATGGTTTAAGCACGTGGCTTGCTGAATGGAGACGGTTGGCAGCACTGAGACCAAAAGCCAGAGCGTTGTTTTCTTCAAAATGGATGGTTTTTCCCTTTATATCTGAAAATTAATACTTTGCTCATAAAAGATGAGGGAGCACACCATCCATTCTACCTGGATCAATTGGTGCCTTTTGTAGCTGTTAGGAGCTGTCTGCTCCAGGGGTGCCAAGTTATTAATACCCGTCTACAAATTCTTTCAGCTTCATCAGTTTAACGAGCAACTGATTTTCATTTATTTATTTATTTCATCGTTTCATATGAAACGATGAAATGATTTGAAGTTGGCCAGTCTCTCAAATAGCGTCTGACAATAGAAGTTTTGAGTGGAGGCAGCTTGTCTCATTCCTTTCTTAGAGACTTTTTACATGCAGGCTCTTCTGTCGGTGCCTGTGCCTTGCTGGGTATTTTAATGAGGTTTCTCCAAGAGCTTGAAAGGAGTAGGAGATGAAATTCAGTGGCGGTTGAGCACCTGATGCTCTTCAGGCTGCTTGGAAAATCCCAGCCTTGACTGTTAAATTCCTCTGTGGGTCCCAACATCTTGTTTCCTTTCTCCAGCAGCCGATTGTCATGTTAGACGATTCTGTTTCTTTTTAAAAGGAGAGGCACCGGCTCTTAATAGGGGCTTTAATAGTTACGAAGGCAGTACACTTCAACATTTAAAGATGATGTGAGTCTGGAGAAGAGAAGACCGAGGGAGGATTTGGTAAGAGTCTTCAGATACTTAAAGGGCGCTTACAGATTAAATGGATATGGATAACAGAGGATAGAGATGGGCTTTTGCCCCTGGCCATAGGGGAGAGGAAGGACTAGGAGCAATGACCTCAAGCTTCAGCAAGAGAAATTTAGGTTGGAGATGAAGAGGAACGTTTTGGCTATGTGAGTGGTCCAGCGCTGCAACAGGCACCTAGAGAAGCTGTGCCATCTCCATCCCTGGAAGATTTCAAGAGCAGGTTGGACAGACACTTGGGTAAGATGCTTTAGTCAAGGATGATCCTGCCCTTGATGCCATTAAATTAGTTTGGGGCCCCAGTTCAGCAAAGACCTTTACCCATTGTAAATGTGCACTTACAAAAATTCAGCGTGCACTTTCGTGCTGTGCTGAATCCGACTTTGAGGCTTAATAACTGCAGTATATTTTTGCGAAACGAGTCTTCTAGCATATTGTCTGTGGGAAATGTGTAAGTTGGAAAGCTTCCAGTAAACCCCCTGACAAACCAGGGCAGGCATATGTGTAGGTTAAGATTTCAGTCCTTCTGTTTTATTATTCTTTCACTGTTTTTCGTAAATGTGGCTTTGCCCACCCTATCCTTTCTAAAAGAAGATGTGACACAATCTGGCAGTTCCCAGCTCTGAGAACTGAATTCCATGGACTGGTTCCCTCTTCATATCTTCAGTCCATAGTAGTCAGTTCTCTAGCTTGGCTGTATCTGACTTCACAACTAGTAAATCTGGGTGCCGGGGTTGTGGTTTTTTTCTTTTCTTGTGTTTGAATGAAAAGCAGTGAGTGTTTTGCAGCCTTTTTATTTCTTAGAGGTCCATCTGAGTTAGAATCCCTGCAGTCTTAAAAGAAGCCAAAAACAAATGCAACATGGCTTTGGAAGCATTATCTCCAATCATTTAAAGGCAAAACTTGCATCTGAAGTTGTACAGCTCCCTGTAGTATTGCAAATCATGGTCAGGACTAAAAGAAAAAATAAATAAGACTACTTAACACTTCTTATGTTTTCAAAAGTTCCTCCCCAGCGTTAATTTTTTGCACTGCATTTTGATGTATGTGTTGTTAACCCATTTTACAGATGGGAAAGCCAAAGCATGGGGAAGTTCAGATCCTGATTCACCACTGCATGGCATTACTCCAGTCATCTGTGTAATAACATGGAGTTGCACCGAACAGTAAAACTAGATTAAAGCAGTGGTGAATTGGAATCTAAATGACTCGATTCATGTCACAGAAGGAGATCAAAACTCAAGAGTTCCTGGTTTTTCACTGGTCTGTGTGCACTGCCTCTCTGAAGTAGCACTGGGTATATGCTTCTGCTAGTAAGAAATTAGCTAAGAGATAAGCTTATGAAGGAGATTCAACCACAAAGAGCAGACAGACCACTAAAGAGCTTAGAGCCACCAGGAGTTCTGGCCCAAGTATAATTTTTAAAGGTATTTTGCACCATCCTTGAAACTGAAATAAAAAGGAGTCTCCAGCATGCCGCCTGGAAGCTTGAGTTAAGTGTGGTTGGATAGAAAGAAATACAGGTAGCAGGAAGAACGGAGCCAGGGGCATTGTACAAGGCGTTGCATACAGAGAATCCAAGCTGTGCTTGCGCTTATCCTGCCTCTGTAAAAATAAGCTGTTGTTCAAAACAGATGCCCAGAAACGCATTCAAATCTCCATCCCCAGGTGGGCAAGAGCTTCCAGCTTATCTTGAAGCAAAGCTGTTTCGTTCAAACGATGCAACACTAGTTATTTCCCCAGGCAAACGTTGGCTAGGAAAGAGGAATTAAATTGCAATTTCTTGCTGCCTAGCTGCGTCCTTCACATCTCTGCAGCTAGCCAAATAACATGCTAACCCAGTACTTCCTCAGCTGCATTTCACTTTTTGTTTGTTCCCATAGAGTACAAAGGTGGTTCAGCTGGAGGACCTGGCTTCCCATCTGGGTTTGAGGACACAGGTAAAGATTAAAGGCTTGAATGAACATGGAAAATGGTACATTTGGAGGAAGGAGGGAAGGTGGCAAGTAGGGTTCCTCCCATGCGGGTCTGCTTCTGTGGAAGATACATTGGGTTTTCTCTGAGGTTCATCCAATGCACGTTCACGTGCCCTCTCCTGATTTACCAATCTAGGGTAGGTTGGGTTACAAAGCTGCCTAAATACGTAGCTAGAAGCATATTCATTGTTGAGAAAGACGGCAGCGGTCCAGATGAGTGGGAGACCTGCAACACTAGCTGTGTCGTTCATACCAAAGTATTTGTCCTGACAGCCTCATTCCTTGCTGGCATCCCCTTGTCCTCTTTCCTCCTCTCCTTCTCCATGTCGCTCACTTTGAAAAATAATTTTAAATCATTATATTCGTAGTATGATCCTTACTCATTAACAACTTCCCTTCAAACCCTACGCAGACCCCTCCCAAGTGAACTCACAGTATCATATACCCGTTGTCCTCTGCCTTCCAGTTGGTTTTCTCCATCCCTCTGCTCTTGTGCTTCTTCCTATTCTGTCTTGCTTCCATCTGCACTCTGGGGGGGTCTCATGTTTTATTTTCTTCCACGGCATCTAATGCAGTGCAGTTTCTGCATGAATAATAAAAACCTCATCTGATTACACTGAGTCAGCCCCTCACGGGGCCGTAGGGATTTCTAGAGATAAATTTAGCGCGTTTCCTCTGTCCTGTTGACAACGCCAGAACCTTAAACAGAATTAATACACTTCTGTATATGTATTTGAGGCATACAAATGCATATAATATAAATGCACGTGGCTCGATTGATGTGGCTGATTTTATTTATTATTTTTCCACCTGCTCACAAACTTTCTTGTTCTGGGAATCTGTGCAGTGCACTTTCAAGAAATAGTTGAACTGTATCCCTGACCTCCAAATAACTTTGCAATAACAATTTTTCAAAGGGGAAACTACTTGGCTGCCTATACACGTGCTCGGGGGTAGAGGGGGCGTGTTTTAATTAGAGCCGTTTCTGGATAGCCGCTCTAATTAAAGCGGCTCGCTGTCATGTGTATTAAGCCCCTGTGCGTTTCGAAACGGCTGCAGGATGCTTTAAAGCTCATTTGACAGGGTTTAGATAAAGTGCCCCAGTGGCCATTTTGCGGGGGCTTAACATACGTGACAGTGAGGCGTTGTCTGCTCCGACACGTTCTAATTAAATGTGAACGAGCACGTCTCTAGGCTCCCCTTACGCAAACAGAGTTACAGAGACTGACAGTTAGAAACTTGTCCGACAACCAGCTGATCATTCACGCCTGTGCGGGAATGCTGATATGCATGTTTTATCTGAACGTTCAGCACTCAGAAATAACGATTTCTCTGATATGTCTAAAAACATGAAATCTCTCCTCTCGTCTCTTAACCGGCTGTTTTTTCTTTCCCCAACAGGATGCAATTAATAGAATACAAGACCTGATGGCAGATGGTACTCTGACAGGTGACACTGGAAAGATTGCATGTTTCTATCTACTTGGGTTAGACTGTGAATAGATAACCTAGGAGCAGGAGGCCAGCCTCTGGGGCACATGCCACAAGTGGCACCGACAGTCTTTATGCGTGCACACACGAGATCAGGGAAGGGATAGCAGCAGGTAGTGTAGGAAGCAGAAAAAAAGAGTAGCAGATTGGGCAGGGAGCACATGGCAGAGAGAAGAAAGCAGAGCAACATATTAGGCAGGGGACTGTGGTTGGATTGGCTCTTGCAGAGGGTGCGGGGCTCACTCCTAGCATACCTGCCAAAGAGGTTGGCCCCCATTGACCTAGAAAATGCTTTACCTGCTAGGAAGAAAATGTTCCAACTAGACATAAGTAGTAGATGTGCTATATTACCCCAATTTCACCTGTCAAGACTTTCTGTTTAAACTGGCCTGCAGTGTTGGAGGGAGGCTCTCTAGCTCTTTGGTACAAGGTTGTAACTGTGGCATGGTATTAAAATAATGTACCCTGAATGCCATTCACCTGCAGACAGACCCTGCACAAGGCCTGTGTATCATTTAAGTCCTACTGTGAAGGCCTTAAATAGCACAGGCACTGCTGTGCTGCACATAAGTGTGAATTGCTGTCTCCTGGATCTAAATTAGTTAACCTGCAGGAGCAGTAGGGGACATTGTGAAAGCCCAGAGACCAGAGTTGGACAAGGCCTGAGTTGCTTTGCCCATTTTGAGCCAAATTAGTAAAGTCTGGGCAAGGAACTTTGCCACGGTTGAGAGCACAGTTTCTTCTCCCCAACTGATGGTGACAATGGCAACCTGAAACCTATTTATGTGTTTTTTTAAATTTTAAGTTAAAATAGTTCCTGGTTGTAGACGTACCCATAAGTCCCTCATCCGGTGCTTGTCTTCTTTTGCAAGGGTTTAGTCAGGGATGGTCCTGCCTGGAGCCAGGGGGCTGGACTTAGATGACCTCATGAAGTCCCTGCCAGCCCAATTTTTCTGTGATTCTGTCATTCTAAAATCCCACATTCCTCTTTTTAAATGGATGATGCGCCCAAAATAGATAAAGCTGTTGCTAAATATTGTTCTTTAAGTCTATCGTCTTTTGTTAAAAGTTACTGCCAGTGTATAAGGGTGGAAAATTGAGTTAAGCTGATTTTCCACGCTTCACAGGGTATCCTGTTTCACCGAAGAACACAAAGAAATCTGTGCTAGGTAGGATAGTCCCAGTGGTTAGAGCACTTGCTTTCTACTATTGAAGTCTTCTAACAACAGTTAATTATTTTAGCCTATTGTATTCTAATAAATTCATAGTTTCTAGGGTCGGAAGGGACCTGAACAGATCATCAAGTCCGGCCCCCTGCCCTGGGCAGGAGCAAGTGCTGGGGTCATAATCCCCCATAATCATCACGGTGCTGTCTGTATGTAAATCTCTGCAGCCACCAGCAAGACCCCCTTGGTCCACAGGGTTTATCTAGAGAGTCCAGCAGATCATTTGGATATGCCCTTAACTTTAAAGCTTGTGAATAGTCCCATTTGGAATCAGTGGAACATCTCGCACATTTATACTTAAGCACAGGCTTGAGCGGTTTGCTTAATTTCCACCCTAGTGCCTAAGGAGCACTTGTCAGCTTTACAGAATGGCTGCTTCTTTCAGTGCATTTAACACCGTGCAAAAACGAAGTTCAGGACTGGATCTGAAAAGATGATGTAGGTGAGGACTGAGATGCACTAGTGGAACTTGCAAAACACCTCCCTGTGCAGTGTGTTACTTCAGCCGGTAATTTGGTGTCTCGTTTTCAAGTCTATCCACTGTCTTTTTTGCAAAGCAAGCTAAAATGTATAGGGCCAGTTGTTTGCAAAGGTGTTTAGAGGCCTAACGTGACTTTCAGAAGTGTTTAGGCACCTACCTCAATGGCTGTTCTGACCATGCAACGAGGCATTTATCACTGCGGTGTCCTTTCGCCCTGCCCTTTTCCTTTGTATGTAAATTCCTCTCTGTTTTAAACCCTGTCTTTCTCCAAATCCATTTGTGAGATCCAACTTCATACTTCATGAGATCCAACAGGCATCTCATGAAGTAGCCTGTTGCCTATGAAAGCTCATACCTCTCTGAACCAATTAGTCTCTACAGTGCCACCCTCTCCTGCCTTGTACTTGGAAATGTAGTCAGCCTTGCAATACTGACTCCAGGTCACCTTTTATCTTGTAGGTGTTATCGATGACCGAGGAAAGTTCATCTACATCACCCCGGAGGAGATGGCCGCTGTGGCTCAATACATCAGACAGAGAGGACGAGTCTCCATTGCCGAACTGGCCCAAGCAAGCAATTCCTTGATCAACCTGCAGCCTGACAGCAAAGCAGTAACTCAGACTGTGGCATGAGGATACATTCCACGGTGTGGGAGGACACAGCAATGTTGGCCTTTAAAAAAAAAATCCTGTCTGTTTTTAATGATGAGAGAGGGGATATGATGGTCACATCCCAACATGAATTGGGGGACTTCATCAGGAGTTCTGCTTCCAAATGGATTAGAGTAGGTAATTGGAATAAAATGGGGTTTCATTATTTTGTTTTGCAAAGGATGCTGGAGAAGAACTTGGCAAAACTGCACTTTCTCTCTCTCGCTTTTGCTCTGGCTCAGGGATTTCAGTTATAGTGCCTGATTACTTTGTCACGTCAGTGCATAGCCCTCACGCCCAGGCACACCCATAAGCACATCTAAGCAGTCCGGATCCCTCTCAAGACTCAGAAACCTGCATTGTTTGTGGGCAGAAAGATTGTTCTGGGTAAGTACACACCATCCCAGACACCCATTGGCTCCCAGATTCCTGTGTCCACTTCACATCCACGTAACAAAATTACAGGGGGTTTATCCAGCTAGTTGTGCAGCCTAAATTCTAGTTTTAAAGTAGTCTAGCATGCCTGGATTCAGGTGAGGAAAACAGATCTATCATGATACCTGCAGCTTTTGCTGTATCTTCCAGAATTGACCAGGAAGATAAAAAAGAAGAGATTAGACCTTTCTCTCTCTATAGCACTTCCCAGGTTCAGAGAACTTCAAACATTGAATCTTTGCAGCCTGTGGCACATAAAAGACCTCCATCGGAGGCATAGAATGCCAAAAGCACGCTGGCCAACTCAAAAGCCCTCTTTGTTGTGTCTGTAGCCAGAAAGACAGGAACATCCACACACGCAGAGATGAGCTCCCCATCTTATTTTACAGGTCGGTCCTAATTACTGCCGGCCTTGTGTGTTTCTCTTGTTACATCCTGATGTTCCACCCATCTGAAGGCCTGTGCCAAGTCGGAGACACTGCTGGTTTCAAACACCTGTGTATCGGCAGGTTTGGGTATTCAAATACTAGTAACACAGAGAACTGCCTTGAAGGACTTTCAGTGATGCAATTAATGCCACGAGCAGCATATTACTAAGATGCTATTGTATCACTTGCTTTAAATAAGTTAATTACTTTAGAGGAAAAAATGAGTTTCAGTATGGAAGACATGTTTAACGTTTTTTTAAAAAGTAACCATATAAGTGCTTTGTTAATTTTTCCTTCTTTCTGCATTAAACACGTTGCGCTTGAGGGTATGACACAGTAATCGGGTACAGGGTTTTCGCTGTACCAGACTTCTATTTGCACACACTATGCTGAGGTAGAACTAAGCTGGATAGACATCTTGCTGTAAATGAGATAAGATACTTGTGCAACAACCAAATCAAGTGTGGTTCTCTCAACAGCTGGTACTGCTGGACATGGCAGCTCTGGGCAGCAACACTGAGCAGTAGTGCTGCCATGCATATTTGATGCAAAAGCTGGTCTGTTTTACCATCTCAGAGAGAGTCGGTAATCATCAAAGAAGATGGTTGATCTTAAAGCTTTTTAAGGTGTCTGAATGATTTCAAATTGGTTCAGAGGTGCATTGCTATTTTGTTCTGTCCTATCATTGAATAGGCTCTTCTTGTAGTGAAATAAAGCCACTTGAGAAAATTGCACGCGTTGGAGTTTGTGGGTTTTTCTTCGTTCATGAGTGGGTTTTAGAAAGCTTTAAGTAGTGAGAGAAATCATGGAGACTGCGGCAGATTCCAGTACCCAGGGTTAAGTCCAGAGACCTCCATTGAAACCCCTGGGGTTACTCCAACTGCGTACACGCTTATTCTGGACGTAGCAGAGTTCAAAACCATTTCTGTGTTTTTAATGCAAGCTTCCTTCTGCAGCGCCGCCTAACCTCACTTAATTAATGCAAAGAGTCCTGCCACTAGCACTGAGCTGCTTTGGATTTTAAGAGATGGGCAATCCTCCAAGCTCTCTGCATATACAGAAACCCAAGTAAGCACAAATTCACTCGGTGTTGGGTACCCTGATATCCCGACACACACTTATCCCAAGGGAAATGCTTTTATTGAATATTCCTGGCAAGCTCGGGGGGAGGTGGGGGACCCCTGGCACTTCACAGAGTAAAGTGCAAGCCTAGGGAAGGGTGCCTGTGGGATGGGGGGGTGAAGGGGAAGAGGCAGAAATCGCTGCTCACCCCCAAACCATAGCAGCATCATTCCAGTGCAGCACCTACGTCCTCCGTAGCTTAGTCACAACACCTTTTTTTGTGTTCAAAGAGATTTTCAAACTATCTAGAAGCACATGCAGTGAAAGCAGTTTAGGACCAGGCAAGGCAGGGCCTAGGACAGTTTGCACTGCAAATGTTTTGGAGGGGAGGGAGGGACTGTTTGCTCAAAGAATTTTTGGGGATATTAAATCTAGTACCGGGAAGCAAGGATCAGATGCAATTACTGAAATGGCCAGGAAAGCATTCCTTTTAGCTCACCAGCCTCATGCGGAGGTGAGGAAGGAAGAGCAAGAGAGAAACCATACCAAACACCCTGCTTTCTGAAGAAAGGAAGCACTACCTTGGGTTCAAGGCTCCTCTCCCAATGACGGTTGCTAAAACGTCTGTGCAGTCCATAGTTGTGATCATTAGCCACACTGCAGCCCTCCTAACCGGGAGACGTTTTTCACGTAGGAAATCTGCAGTGCAGAGATTAATCAGTGCGCCTGTGGGACACCAACGGGAGCGAGCCCTGGGAATTCCTGGTTGATTGCCCTCCGCTCTAGTTCCCTGGGGCTTTCCTCTGTTGCCATTTGCAAGGGGCCCAAGCAAAGCTGCAGAAATGTGGCTAAAGCAGACGGCCCCAAAGCCTGATTCTGAGTGACAGCAGAGTGAACATGACAACGACATGAAAGGAAATGGTCAACATTGCCAAACCAGTCATGAGATCAAATTAAATGGAGTGCAAGGCCTGAAAGAAGACCTTGTATTTGATCATCCAAATCCAGTAGAATAACTGGTTAGACGAACACCTCGCTGGGGTCGTTTGACCCCAGTACTTTTTCCTGCCATGGCAGGGGGTCGGACTTGATGATCTGCTCAGGTCCCTTCTGACCCGACCAACTATGAAACTCTTATCTTAAAATGTTAGCAGGTAGGGTTGTGTAAGTAGATGCATTTGATATCGGTACATTTTTAAGTTTCTTAGATGAGTTGTCAAAAAGCGGCCTTGGCAGCGAAGACCTATAAACTATGGTGAAGAGAAAACAGGACAGTGTTAAGCAGTATTTCATGATGGTGAAGGAAGGATACAAGAAACCCTTCTTTTTTCCCCACCAGTTGACACCTTCCAAGTGCACGAGAGATCTAGTTCAGGTTGGCCCCCAAAGTTTTAACAAAATAAATTTAAATAAAACTAATCGGAGGATGCTCAGTAGACTATTAGAATAAGCCGACCATAAACACAGAATATAGGCTGGAGGGAAAATTGGAGAACTCGGCAAATCCAAGAAGACCTGCTGCCAGTCTGCACGCCGCCCTCCCTGTCTTGGGTCTGCCCAGGTGGTAGGTGACGGTCTATGTAGTGCTGGCACGGGTGGTCAGGTAGACTTTTGGGAGAAGTGTTTGCATTTTGGGATATATCAGCAATAAGCTATCCAGCACCCCGGGGTGTGACAGGCGCATCTCAAATTGCTCCGTACATCTGACCATCTCCCGAGGTCCCTTCCAGCCTTAAACTTCTGCGAACAATTAGCACGGGGATCAATGAGAGCTGAGACGGGGCAGTGCCTGGATGCTACGCAGGGGGGGCTAGGAGGCTATAGCTTTAGCCAGCAGGGCAACGGGTTTGGCTTTCCGTGACGCATGTGGGTAAAACCCGGGATCCCGGCACTTGGCGTGGGTGAAGGGCTCGGCGTCGGAGAAGGGGATTGGCTTTCGAGGCTCGCGGGCTTGGCGGGAGCGGTTGGGACCGCGGCGGCAGGTGGACCGTTGGGGTGGAATGTTCCCCCACCGCCGCCTGGAAGCCGTCTTCAGCCGACGGGCGCACGGTGCCGGGGGGCTCGATGGCGGCCCAGCCGGAGACCACCCCGCCGGAGGATGTCCAGCCAGAGACCGCCCCGCCGGAGATCACCAAGCCAGAGAAAAAAGCCAAGCCGGAGGAAGCCAAGCTGGAAGACGCCAAGCCAGGGAAAGCCAAGCTGGTGAAAGTCAAGGAGGAGGACGCCAAGCCGGAGAAAGCTGCGTGGCGGCGCTCGCTCCCCTTCCAAAAGCGAGCCTCCGACCAGAAGCCCTAGTCCTTGTGGCTGCTGCCCCTGACCGCCAAGCAGGGCCTGGCAGCGGCCACGACACAATGCATCTCCCTGGCGGCCCTCTGCGTGGCCATCTCCTACCTGAGCTGGGTGGAGCTGGAGTACAGGGCACACAGCGACGACCGCCTGGTGATGCGCTGGGCCGTGTCCTACACCTTCGGGGTGCCCTTCAGCCTGCACTCCGCGTACTGGCTGAACACGTCGGCGGAGGAGTTCAACCCGGTGGCGCCCAACTTTTGGGAGCAAGGTAACACCCGGGAGAGGAAGGAAAGGGGTGATCTTTACAAGCAAAGGACCTGGGGGGCTGCGTGTCAGGGGGGACCCAGGTTGTGGGGGAGAGAGACGGCGGGGAGCTTGTCCGGCAATGCAGCCTTGGGGTACGGTGCAATAGTCTGGGGCATGGGTTAAACTTGATCCCAAAAGCTCGGCTTTCCCAGGAGTTTCCAGAGGGTGCATTCGAGCCTTCAAAGTGAACTTCAGCCTCATGGCGTCGGGGCATCACACCCCTGCCTGGCTGAGTGGGACGGTGACTCTAACCAGCAGGGATATTTCCTTCTGTTGGTTTTAAATACACTTCCCATGGTTAAAGCCAAGTTTTCCTATAGTGGGGCGTTCCAAACATAGAGATCTGGCCGCTTATTGCTCTCCGCGCCGATCTCTTGATACCCTTTTCCATCCCGTGCCCTCTAACGCTTCTCTTCCCCAAGCCAAACCGTTCTAGTTTTCTTTTCCTGACACCAGCATTATTGAATGCTCTGCAGCATTAGCAGCAATGGATTGGATTAATTAATGGACTAAGCAGCTTTATTTAATTAGGTTTGTAATTAGTAAATAAGCACCGGGGTGCTTTAGGTTGCTAAGCACTCTAAAGGCTACGAAGGCCGGTGCATAGATGACTTAGTATTTAGGTTGTCATTCGGATTGGTTTTCTGGTAGGTCATCCGGTTCATCTTTGCTAGAGCTCAGGATTGATTGGTCCTGGCATATTTTGATTTCTAGTGCTTTGCCCAATGCAGTTTTTAATTGTTTCAAAGGCTAGAATATTCCTTTCCTTTCTCTGTCTTGAAATGTTTTTACTTTTATGTTCTAGTTTTATGTTTTTCCTTACTATTAAGCGCTGTCCATCGCTGTTTTTTCCTCCCCATCCTCTGGTCCAGAACAAGGGCTCCTACACACGACGGTAATACCGGGCGTACAAATAATTACTGGCTCCTTTGATTCAGATCACACTAATTCTACTATCCTGCCAGGACTCAAATATCCAAGAGCACTATTTCTAGAAAGCAGCAAAAAAACTTCAAATGCTTTCCTGGAAAAACACAGATCTGGGTTCCTGGTACCATCGGTAAAAGTTCTGATTTATTTATTTTGAAATAGATGTCGACTCACCTCGGTAAAAGCAATTTAGCCCTGATCAGAATTGCCAGTCGTACGCCTTTAAAAATCGTGTGATTTAAAAAAAATAATAAATTCATGCTTTTATTTGCCCTTTGGCTTTACAAGCATGAATGTTCCTGTTTCTAAGCTTTTCTCTAAAAAATGAATTCTAGGAACTTTTTAAAGTTTAGATCCTATTGTAATCGCATGGCTCCAGGAACTGAGAGTTTCAGGACAACACCAAATGTCACAAGCCGTGATCAACTCACAGTTGTTGGGATGGGGACTTGGCCATCTCCAGAGGCATTGCTAGATATTGTGACTTTGATGAATTCATAGGGCCAGTTGAGATTTACTCTGATCACCTGCTTAACACAGGCCAGAAGATTTTATTCATTGCCTTGGGCCCAGTACCAAGCGTTTGATTTCCAGGAGTGCTAGAAGGTATCCTATGGGGCTGGGGGGTAGGTTGTAGCCGTGCTGGTCTAAGGACGTAGGCAGACGAGCTTCTTTGGGTGAAACCAGCATCTTTTATTAGACCTGTAACGTCATCCTTTTGGTGATCCGCAAAACAAAAGCCTGAAAGGGCAAACTTCCCCTTCCAACCAGAAGAGAAAAAAACAGTAATAAAGCATGTTTCTATCAAAGAAAAAAATCAGCTTTCAGAGCCAGAAGACAAAAAAGTTCCTACCTCCTGGGCTTATACGTCCCTGCCCGCTTTCATGGACTGGTTTAGGTTAGAGGAGTCCAGATCAGCAGCTGTCCCATAGTCAAGGTAAGTGAGAGCTGAATTTGGAAATTTGCACCTGATGAGCCAACGTGGAATCAAGGTAGGAGTGTGATGTTCCTATTCTGATGCATAACAAAGGTGCGTTTCTGTAGGGTAGCAGGACCCTCCGGTCCGGCCCCTTAGATATCCACTTCCACAAGCCACTATCACTTCGCCTCCTCCTCCCAGTCTGTCTCTGCTAACAGCAAAGGATTCAACCAGTCCTTCCCTATTTGAGTCTGCCGTATGCCGCGTATGTCACACGAACAAGACTTTTCCTCAGAGAACAATTTAGTAAGTGGCGAGAGATGCGGAGACAGCCCGGGCATTGATAAGAGATGAGCTGATGTAATGAATAGCCCGATTCTTTTATTGCAACCCAAAGGGATCGTGTTTCCCGCAGCCCTGGAAAGGCAAGAGAATTGCAGACATCTTCCACCCGTGCTGTACGAGACGGTCCAGGAAGAAGAGAAATCTCCTAATAAGCACTGGAGGCTGCAAGGGCAAGCGATGAATTGAGATTTAAAAAAAAAAAAAATGCCTGTGTAACTAATTAAATCAAGCAGATGCCAGTGTTGCCCGTGACTAACAGCATGCCATGACACCTCCCCTGGTGATGTCCTGAAGGCATTTGTCCAATCTTTATGCTCTTCTTGAGAGACCCCCCAGCAAGATGAAAGGATTGCCGAACACTGACGGTTTCCTAAAAGCTTTTCCCTGCCATACTGTCAGCATCAGATATATTGGTGTATGCCCCAAAGGTTTTCTCCAGTGTCCATTGGGTCTAATCCTAATTGTGTCTCTCCCTGCCCAAGCATATATAGACACCTCGCTTAATGACATGGGGCATTCCTCTAAGAAACCATCCATAACTAGCCCCCTCTCAGTGCTGTCTTCGAGCGACAAACTTTGGGGGTCTTTTGCCTGGTCCCTTTCTCCCCAGAGAGTTCAAAAGATCTGTGCATGCGAACAGCACCCTTTGTTTAAACAAACTGCTCGATTTTCCTTTAAAGTCCCTGTGAGCCTTTCCACTGACTTCATTATTTCTTTACATTCATGGAAAATTACGGGTGTCTATCCCCTCCCATAAATTAGAGAAACAAAACCAATTAAAGCTACTCCCAGAACACCATTTCCGCATGTCCTGCTTCCGACGTCGCTGCATTTAAGCATGTGAACTGAAGGAGAGCTCCTAAGTCCTCGTGCCTGGTACATTGCTGCTGCAGACACATCAAACAAGCCTTAGCACGAGTTTAGTATGTCCCATTTCCTAAGTGATTAGGGTCTGGGGGGCTTTTTTGCCCCAACTACTCTCAAAGTCGGAGACCCTCACTACTCTACTCTTTGAAATTTCCAGCCTAAGTTTATTCACAGTCAAATTCGAGCCCATTTGCTCCTGTACCAACATTGTCCCTAAGGTTAACTAGTTACCTCCCAATATTATCCACCCTCAAGTATTCCTGCACCATTATCACAGCCCCTCTCGGCCTTCATTTTGTAAGATTAAACGAGCCGAGCCATTCCCACCCCGTCGCGTTAGGTAGGCTTTCCATTCCCCAGCTCCGGTTTCAGTTCATCTTTCTTGAATTTGGGTGACGGGAAGCACAAAGTCATTCAGAGAGAGTCTCGCTAGCGTTTGCACAATGCTATTAACACTTCCCTCCCTGTCTACTAGAAATAGTTCTTATGATCTTAGGGTTCGTCACATTTGCCTTTCTCATGGCAGATGCAGGATGCTCTGGTTGGCGTGAAGCCATTCTGGGATCAGCTATGCCACCCAAGTCTATCTTCTGCTCTTGAGCTATAAGCCCAAAGCAGAAGTTTTGCTTGTTCGTGACCTTGCATTTTATAGCACTGGATTTCATCCCGTTTCTATCACTTCAATCCTCAGTCACCTGTTGTTTGGGGGGTGGTTATTGTGCGATATCCAGATCCTCATCTGCACTGATGATGCCTTGATGAGCTTTTTGTCATCAGCAGATTTTATGAGCTAATCCTTGCTTTGTGTACCAAGATCATTAATCATAATGAAAATATATTAGTCCTAGGATCGATCCTATCTCCTATTTTTGATTACCCCTTCCTTCAAGATCTGCTGTGGGGATCAAAATTACAAGCCAGTAGTTGTCCAAATGCCATTTTCCCCCTTCTAAAGTCTACGTGTTGCATCTGTACTCTCCAGGCACGTGCTTCCACCCCTGACTTGATGAAGTTGTTGGATGTACTTTCTCCCAGGCCTGCAGTTTCATCTGCTAACTCTTTCTGAATTTTGGGAAAGGGAGAGCAGCTCTTCCCACCAGAAAAGAGGAGGAGACAGTGCAGACGTGGTAGCTAAGAACTGGGGCCGGAGGACAAACTAGGATGATATACAGAAGATTGAGAGACAGCAGAAAGCCTCCTGCAAGAGACAACATAGGATATTCCCACCAACACCAATGAGAAGAAGGTCTGCATCACTGGGGACTCCCTGTTAAGAAGAAATGACAGGCGTGTAACCCAGAACATGTCCAGAAAACAGTACGATGTGCCATCTGCTAGAAGCAAGAGAAGGAGCCATGGCACAGGAGGGAATTGGTGAGTATTTATTCACCAAGGCGCCCCCGGGGGGTTACAAGAAATAATGGCCACAAGCTAGCAGAGAGCAGATTTAGACTGGACATTAGGAAGAACTTCTTCACAGTTCGAGTGGCCAAGGTCTGGAACGGGCTCCCAAGGGAGGTGGTGCTCTCCCCTACCCTGGGGGTCTTCAAGAGGTGGTTAGATGAGTATCTAGCTGGGGTCATCTAGACCCAGCACTCTTTCCTGCCTATGCAGGGGGTCGGACTCGATGATCTATTGAGGTCCCTTCCGACCCGAACATCTATGAATCTATGGGTGCAGGATTGAAAGGACTCTTGAAAGAGCAGAGGAGTCAACCTTTATGTGAGAACAAATGAAGCAGCAGGATTCCTCCTGCATTGGACTGTGTCAGGGTGGCCGAGATACTGGACAAACCTGGACTGGTACTTAGAGCAAGGTTTGGGACATTCACTGGGGCATTCACTGAGAGGACTCGTATGGAAGGATGGTCTCCACCTGACAACCCGGGGACACGGCTCCGTGGGCCTGAGGCTGGCACAACGGATGGGAAGAGCTTTTAAGTGTTGGGAGAAACTCATGTCATCCTCATGCCTGGTTTTACTCTGCAGGAGGAGGAAAATCATGTCAACGAGGATCTGGAATGGAGAAAGGGGCGTCAGCATGCGAACGGGCGAACAGCAAGGACAGAAGTGCTAATACTGATGAGGACAGTGGTCGGGTAGGCGATTGATTACCAGGGATCCTGGTTTTCTCCGATTTAAAAAAATCCCCAGTTTCCGGTTAAAAAAAAAAGTAACCCCAAATCCACATTTTTCTGTGATTTATATGAAACATCACTCATACATGCATGCATGCATGCATACATACATATATATATTATATATATAAAATACATTATGTGTGTATATGTGTATATGTACATGTATGTATGTATGTGTGCGCGTGTATATGTATGTATATATATATAGCAGTGTTTCATTTTAATCATGGAGAAATGTGGATCTGGGATTGGTTGTTTTTTTTTAATCGAAAATTGGGGATTTTTTTTAAACCAAAGAAAACCAGGATCCCTTTGATTACTGATAGGGCCTGGAGTGTGGCCAGTTAGAAACAACTGAAATGGTTGTATATAAATGCCGAGAGCATGCAAAAAACATGGAGGACCTTAAACTACTAGTGGAGGTCTTGTAACCAGACGCTGAAGGAGTTATAGTTAGAAACCTGGCGAAATGGCAATCCCGACTGGAACATGCACTCGAACGCGTTGTCCAGAAAAGATAGAAATTAAGATAAGGGAGCAGCATTCTCCATTAACGACGGGAGAGACTGCAAAGAAATAAATACAGGCCTGAGTGTTTTGCTAAAGAGAGACTGACTTGAGCAGATGTGCCAGAGTCTTTTCTGCAGCAGGGCCTCTCGGTTGCACTGGTGGGATAGAGAATTATAGGAGTTTAATGTCAGGGATACTTGGTATCACTTGGGTTTGTTGGCATCCTTATTCTCCACATCTACCAGCAATCGAGCGGCTTTGGCAGCCACGCTTAGGCTGGCTAGTTTAGGGTCGTCCTTCTCTGCAGGAAGAGTTGGTAGCAAGGATTCCCCTTCCTCCATGGACGGAGTCTGAGAATAGGGGTCAGCAGAATTC
This sequence comes from Alligator sinensis, assembly GCF_000455745.1. Classification (NCBI taxonomy): domain Eukaryota; kingdom Metazoa; phylum Chordata; order Crocodylia; family Alligatoridae; genus Alligator; species Alligator sinensis. Next base: position 481,810 of record NW_005841973.1, on the reverse strand, counting down.
ACGCCTCTCTCCAGCTGTGTTGCATATGAGTATAGTCTGTAACTACCGTATTTGCTTGCATACAACGTGACCCGGAAAATTTTTGTAATTTCTGTAAAATGTCAAACCCATACCTTGGGTTTGAAAGGCAGAATGAAGAAAAAAAGATCTCCCCATGAAAATCCTGCTACGCAGCGGCAAGAAGTGAGTAGCAGTTTCTGCCGCGCGAGCCTGTGCCAGAACATTGCCCCCCATCCAACACGTGCAGCTTTCCTGGGGCTTACCCCTGCAGAAGCAGACACCGCTAGTCCCGTATTGCCTCACAGTGCAGGTCAGGAATGTCCAGCAGCTGAATTTGGGGGGGAAAGATATATGTCGTATGAGAGAAAATACAGGTTTGTTTTAATTTTGTACGACAACGCATCCTATTGTGCTAGGGTGCTATTCAAATAGATAACAAAGTTATGATCCCTTCTCTGAAGACATGACAGAACTAACAATAAAGAGATGAAACTGCTAAGGAAACTGTGAGCTAACGAGTCCTCCACTGACTATTCTGGGTATATTCAGCATCAGGTCCCCGAAGTTCCTGTATGCTGCTGGCTATTCCCATCTACCCGTCAGGTAAGCTACATCATTTCATTCATTTCAACAAATTATGGAAGGCCAGCGGCACCACAGCACATGCGGAGGAGCCGGGGCACGAGGAAAAGTGTTAACGATTTGTCTCTTTTTTTTTTTTTTAATTATTGCAGATATCATGCTGTGGGCTCGAGATGATTGGACCCAGGTAGATGGGATAATAGCAGGTTCTATTCTGGCGCTAATCACGGGCTTCACTTCCTTCCTCCTTGACTTCATCGAGGTAAAGAAGTTAGGAAGGACACGTCTGATCGTTGCAGTTGCCCTACATATCTTGACAGGTAACCCTGCCGTTTGAAAAGAAGATTTCTTCCCTACTCTTCTTCAAAGGCTCTTTCATCTTAATTTAAACCAGAATGGTTTGCTTCAAGAAAGTGCAGTTGGCAATATCCTCGAGAGGGGCTGCGCGGGGGGACCAGAGGGCCATCCCGCACCCTTGTCGTTGTCCGCCAAAGAGTACGAGCAGGGAGGGGAGCGTACAATTGTACCAGACCCCCCCAAAATCAGACTACTCTCCATGTCCTGCTTCCGAAATGGGAGGTGCTACCCCTCCTCCCGGCACGTCCCAGCCCCCCCCATCCATTCCCAGCTAGCTAGTTGAGCCACGTTGGTTCTGTCTTATCCTTTATCCTTTACACACTCGCTGTGCCATAGCTTGGGCATCTCCACATCCAGATTTCACGGGTAGGCAGGGTCTGCAGAGCAGGAAGGGAAGGGGCTCCAGGCACCGTCGTAAGCGGGGGAAGAAGACGAGAGTAGCTGTCACTGAACAAGATCCCGAGGTTGGGAAGATCTGCTCTGAGACGAGTTCGGGGGCACTAAAGAGAGCGCTCTCTTTTCTTTCCTGTCTCTCCGCAGCCTTTTTTACTGCCTTCGTCCTGGGGATGTGTGTTTCGGTCTTATCCGTGGTCCGGCGTGCCGTGGCCGAAAGGGGGCTACCGAAAAAGAACTACGTAGCGGTTCTAGGAGTTAGTTTCTACTTGACCACCATCGCCTTTGCTTTAGCCAGCTTGGCGTCTTTATTTGCCATTTGGGCATTGCTGGTCTACAGGAAAGAACCTGCTCCGTCTTGTCCTCCTCCTCCTCCTCCTCAGCCGCCTGCTGATCCGGCTCAGAGCGCGTGAAAAAAGGGAGGCAGAAAACTTGGGTCGGGATCTTCAGCTCTAGGAAACCAGCAACGCTCTCTTCAAGTCATAGGTGCCCACCCCACACCAGTAGACCAAGTCCTTTCCAGAAATGGTTTTCAGACACAACACAGACAAGAGCAAGCAATTGGGGAAGGCTTTCGTGGTGCAATTTCTTAGAAGCACCGTGGCCGTTTGCATCAGAAGACATTGCGTGGAGTGAAAGCTTTCCATACCTAGGTTCACTCTGCTCCATTTTTCCCCAGAAGGAGGAATCTGTTATTTGCCATTACTTGCATTTTGTTCGGTATTTTAGGGCTTTCAAGTGTGCAGTAGAGTAGATGGCCTTTTAATTTTGAGCAATGAATATGTGCTAGGAATACTATATCGTTCAGCGTGCGGATGTTAGATTCCCTTACGTTCTCCTGCATAAAAAATTATTAAAAGTTGGAACGATTTGGTGGCTGGTGTCGGCGGTTCTTCATTTCGGGTGCGTTCGTGTCACGAAACAGCCTGCCTATACAAGCGGGCCGTGCTTTTCTCCGTCCATCACCTGGCGAGTACGTGCTGTGCGGCTCGTGCCATTCTACCGTGCGGCCCATTGTTAATTTAGTTTTAGGTGTTAAGTTTCAGGGGCCCTATCCCGATTCAAGTACCAGACAACGCTGTGTGCTCGGTAGGCTGCTGGCGTCTCTGAATGGAGGAGGCCAGCTGTGGTCTGCCGAGACTGTCCAGCCCTTGATTGTAGCAGTGAGGAAACGTGACTCTTAGTCTTCATCATTTCTGAAACCTCCCACATCTCTCTTGCTTTCCCACTGCTGATCCCGTCCCTTCATGTTGCCTCCTATCCCCTCTGATCTGCTAATAATACTTTAATATCCTATCCTATACAGGTTTTTGCTCTGCCCTCAACTCTTCTTTTTAGAGCATTAAGCAGCATGACTAAAACACTCGTGGTTTGTTCATCCTCATCTTCCACGAACAACGTTTTCTCTGCCGCTTCCTACGCCTAGGACTTCCCTCTTGATCTGCAAAACCCCACGCCTATCCAATGAGACCTCCTTTAGATCCAGCCTGGCACAATAACTACACGACATTAGCAACAGCATCATCCATTTATCTTAAAAGAAGTAAATACCATGTCCCACCATGCACCGACCCTGAGTTTAACAACTGCAAAAAACATTTTAGTGACACCCCATAGCTTTGTTCCCTGCTTATAGTTTGGTTTCTCACTGGTTATATTCCTGAAGACCCTTTCATACTGAGTTATTTCCGTGTATGAACAGTTTTACTGAAGCCAATCATGAGCAAAGAGTACTGACAAAGTTATTCACATGCAATACGTGTTCAGCTTGTAAACTCCGCTTGGCAGGATTTGCCTTCAGAAACCATCAGTAGGAGTAATCATAAACAGTGGTAATACTATGGGGATGACTCTTCACTTAAGAGACAACATTATTATGCAATGTGCCTATGATGGGGACCCCCAAAAGGCAAAAAGTGGCGCACGTTGTGCTAGACACCATACAAATAAAGTCCCTATGGTAGAGAGGTTGCAGTCCGAAGAGATGAAGAGCAGGGTGGGCTCCCTTGTGACGGCTACCCAGTTATTTCCTACAAGGAAAGATTTTGTTTTATCTTTCCAAAATGATGCACGCATCTTCTTCTGGGGTGTGTTGTATGCAAGATAATAAGGTAACCGGTGGACGAGGCCAGTGGGTGTGCAAGAGGATATCTGAATCTACCAAGGGCCTGTGCTGTAGAAGGGATGAGATCGCACTATCAAGTGGTCCTGCTTGCCCTCCCCTATATGACAACACACTTGCCGACCCGAAACAGGGCTAGGACGTGTGTCCCAAGTGTCTGCAAGTCGGGGAAATGCTCGCCTCTCCCAAACACCAGACGATCCATCGCTTGCCCGGGAGAGGGCAGCAGCATCTTACTTTCTTGCGGTGCTTCATTATGGCAACAAGGGAGCAGCGGTGGAGGGCAAAGGCAAGGTTAGAGAATGATCTATCGCTTCCCAGCAAACAGCTGATCTCGCAACATGCCTTTGCTCCTGGTAAAGCGTGCCAGCTTCCAGTTCACCCACATGCACAGGAGCGGGGAGACGAGGAGTCTGGAGGTTTGGCGTACTTGGTTACCAGCCAAGGTTATCGGTTCACTATTTATTTTCTGTTTCTTGCAAAAAGTGATGCTCGGGAAGCAAGCCCGTGCATATGCTAGCACTACGTTGCCAACTGAAGCAATGAAAAAATGGGAGGACAGGAGGACAAGGTGTCTGCGGTAATTTCAGACCAGTAAAGCTAGGAGCTGGACGTGCCAGTAGTTTAGTTCCCATCCTGCTGGTCCTACGTGGTCGATCCCCGGGTGCTTATGAGCTTGCTTGTTTTTAATCTTGCTCTCAAATGTGTTACAACTGGAAATAAGCTGCCTATTAACGCGTGGCATAATCCATCTTCAAGCTTGTGGCTGGAGCAGTAATGGGAGCTAATTAGCATGTGCTAATGTGCACGGTAACCACATCGAGTTTCTACACGAGGAAAATGATTACGGTCGTTTCCATATATTTGCATACCCAATTTTTGCAATTAGAAGCAAACGTAACATTGAGTTGTCATTGGGGTCCGGTCCCTCGTGGCGCATCCATCAGCGCTATTCAGCTGATGGGCAAATTATGCACGTACGAGGCACTGAGATGACACGGCGTGGGACCACATTCAGGTTTCGTGCGAAGGGGTGCAAAGCCAGGGCATTTTACCTGCCTAAACGGGCTGTCCTTTCTAGCGGCCGGCTTGTGCCTCGCTCAAACAATTGTGCAGCCCGTCTCAGAGACGCGTTTAGCTGTTAGATAATGAACGGGGTTTCTCGGCGGTTCTGCTCTCTTAATATTTCCCATTTCCCACCTTTCGTCGGAGTTTCATCCGAGCACTTGACTAACGCAAACGGTTCCTCACAGCAGTCCAGCGAGGCAAGCAAGTATGATTATCTCCAGGTATAAAATTATTGTCTGTGTTATTAACAGATGCATAAACGGAACCGCTGAGCCATGAAGTGACTTTCCCTAAGATCAGAGGGAGGGAATGATGAAACCCCGCAGCTCTGGCTCCAAGGCGCATGCTCTAGCCGCCAGATCAAGCATCCCTTTTGGATGCCAGCTCTGGGATCAGAGGTGACACCAAATTGCTCTTCTAGTTCTGGTGCCTGTCGATAAGGGAGATCTGCAAGCCCGGCCTGTGAATGTCCCCATGCAAACACGTCTCCAAGGAACATGCACATCTCTTCGGCCCGGCGATGTTTCCAGATGGGGTATCCTTTCGATTCCTTTACTCTGTCTCAAAGCAAAACCTCCTGGCTCGTAGGTGGTAATGTGGGTATCACCAGCCGAGCGCTGAGCAGCTCCATCCTGCTTAGATCTGATCCTGCTCCTCGTATCCCACAAGCTGACCGAGGAGCGGCCCGCTCTACTTCAATGGTAGTGATATCTGGTAGTGATCTGCCAAATAGCTGCCTTCCCACTGAAACAATCCTTGACGTGGCTCTTGGACTACTGGAGGTGTTGGACCAGGTCCTGTGCCAGCTGTTAGGCATCTACATCGCGGGTCAAGTGACTAATTATGTTCCTATTCCCCCCCCGCTCCCAAAAAATCTGTGGAATTGGCTGGATCTCTTGGATCAGGCATAAACCCAAAGTCCTGAGCAGCTACGGGCATTAGAAGATCCCATTGCACTTCTTGCAAAGGTAAAAGACAGTTGTGGGCAATTTCTAGCCTGGGTAGAGGAAGAGCTAGAAAGCGAACCCACCTTCCTGGCTCCATGCTCTGATCACTAGATACTTTGACTACTCCCCGTTAAATTGAGCGCTCGTGCCTGTGAAACTCAACCCCTGGCCAGGTCTGCCAGGGCTCGCTTGACAACTTCCTCGAGATGCCTTTATTTTTCAAAAGCTCCCGCAGGCTGCTAATTAAAATGCGCTTGATGAGTTAGTACCCAGCCTCCAAGCTGCCAGGCACATCAAGGGAGAGGGTTGGCTGTGACTTCCTCATAATTTATTAGTCTTATGAATTAGGAAATCTGCATCCTCGGATCTTTAGAGCTAAAGTAAAGACTAGAACATTCGCCTGGGCAGCACGAGGCTTAAGTAACGTGCACAGGGGAGACGGAGATGCTCAGATGGAAAGCTGCTCCAGGAAGGAAGAGCACGCGGCCATTTCAGGCCGGGTAGGATTGCGGGGTGGGGAGAGGGTCAGGACTAGTGGAGCAACATCGATGCAGTGAAATCCTGGTGCCCTGAAGGCAACACGGGCGCCGTATTGATTTCAGTTAAGCCCGGGTTTCGCCCCCTAGCACAGATGCATTGCACACCGTAATGAGTGACCTGCGCTATCCCCACTGGAATCGGAGCAAAGGGGCATCAACCATACCTCAAAGGCCGTGGGAAGCTCCGAGATGAAGGGCGACGCCAACCACTCCTCGTGCCCAAGGAAGCCGCCCGTGACAAAAGCAAAGTGCACCTGTGCAGGACTGGCGGCCAGTCACGGGCAATGGAAAGACTTCCCATAGGGACCAGAGCCCATCGCAGTCCTCGCTGCCAAGGGCTAAGCCAGGGATGCTTCTTCCACCCGCTTTGCATCACAGGCCCAGGCAGCGCAGCAGAGCTACCTCCCAGGCGATGTGAACTGGGCAGTGGGTATAGCTGCAGGGCCAGGAACAAGACGGTGCTTACTCAGGCAGGTAGTCCTGCTGCCTTCAGGCCAAACCCGTGCAGATCTACGTTGCAAAGAACTGGGGACATCGAGTCTTGTGTTTCAGGGCATCGGTGCAGAGCTCAGGACAGAATTTCCTCCATAGCACTCAAAGGATGTGGTGGGAGCACCAGGACTTAGCACTGGCCGGTGGCCCGCCACCTCCCGGCTTGGCCGGGGACGGAGTCAGGACTCTGGATTCGATGCACCATGGGTCTGCTCTTGCGCGGCGGGCTTTGAGATGCATGCGCACAGTAAACAGTAGGTGCACTAAACTGCACAGCTCCAGCTCTTCTCCGTGCCAGCTCCCTTCAGACACCCAAGAGGTAGGAGCCAGAGTTCAATGGGAGCAGCTCAGGATGGGGGTCCGGGAGACCCGAGTTCCCCCCTGGCACTGACTCTGACTGCATAGTGACCATCACTAAAGCCCCCTTGGGCTCCTCTGATGCATCCCTCAGTTGCAGGGTCTTTGTCTTTCAGAGTCCCTGGCTTAATTTTTCACAGAGCTAGAAAGAGAGAGGACCCGTGGCCCCAGCTGCAGGTCTCAGGAGTGAAAGGCATGGCAGTCCCTGGGATAATGGGACCGCTTGCACGTGACACTAGGACTCTGCAAAATGGAAACCTCCCATATTAAGGCCACATTGAAAAAGATACCCCTTAGCTTGCTTGTGCCTCACTCCTTCCTGCTGTGAAATGGGCGCAACATGTTGCAACCCGGGGCATGGGATGCCTTGGTTAGCTATTGGCAGAGCAGTCAGAGGTCGAGGCATGAGAAGTGCTACCAAGAGGCTAAGCAATACTAGAAATACCCACCAGCCAAACACCTGCTTTGGTCAAGCCCTGGTCAGTTTAACCCTTTGTTATCTGCTTCGCAGTAGCACCCAACAGCCTGGAGCGGGCTGTACACACCTAGCAGCTCTAAACACACCCCAGGAAGAGGGTCCAGGGCTCACATACGGCTCTCAGGCTTATGTAGGACCCAGTCCCTGTATAAAATGAGAGAGAACCAGAGGATATCACAACCCAGCCAGGACTGCAAGGTGAGAGCAATCCAGGGCCCGTGATAAGCGCGTGTCACTTTTGAATGACAGACCTGTAGCATCCAGGTGAGGCCACCCCAACCTGGTGTGACTGCTTCGTGTCAAGGGGGCGGGTGGGCAGGGCCGTGCGGGGTTTGCAAGCCTGCAGGGGCTGCACGTGGAGCTGCCCGCGGCTCCTGGCCCACGCAGGATTGTTCATTTGTGGGCCCTTAAACACGCAAATGTTTTATCCCAATAAACATGCTAATCGCCAGGCATGTTGTGCCTAATTGTGACTTCTGACAAAATGAATCAGCTCTCCCCCCACTCGCCGAACGATGATTTCATCCCAGGCCAGGTGCCGACAGCCGCCTGCCAATACCTCGCGCACAAGAACAAGCTGCCGAGATTTGCACTGATTAACCCTTTCACTGATGCCCTGCGTAGAGAGCCTAAAGGGAACGGGCCTGGGAGATGAAGCCCCCTCCACTCCTCACCAGGGCTGGCTTGAGCCACGTTAGCAGGGCGATGTGGGGAAGAGGGTGGGATGGGGGCCTTATGTTCTCCCCATCCTTCGGCTTCAGGGCTCTGGCAATTAGTAGCAATTAGTAGCCGGGTCCGGTTTCCTCCTCTGTTCCTCCCTCCAGCCAAGGGGTGGGTGTCTCCCCTTCTGTCCCCATGGACATGTGGGTCCCGAACCTGTCACATCCCCTCCAGTAAGGCATGAAGAACCTGTGCAAGAGGCATCTGGCAGCGTGGGCAGGCCAGGGCATCGCCTGAGCAGTCAAGTCCAGGTGCCTGAAAGTGGGTAGTGATTTGAGTGACCACCTGGAGAGGTCTTTAAAAAGCCTGGTTTTCCGAGCATGGGGGCTCAGGCCCTGGTGGAAAGCAAGCCCCTTTGCAGTGCTGCAGCTCGAGACCTCCAGAACCGCGGTACTCAGGCTATTGACCGTCTCAGCCTTGTTTTTCCCCATGAGCTGGCACATGCCAGGGGTGGATGGGGCAGCCAGGTGCTAGGGTAGGCAGGGGTTGACTTATGTTTCCACCCTGACAAGGAACTAAAACATTCCCAGCATACCTCCTCGCAAGCAGGTGAAGGTGCATGGCATGGGACTGATCTGAAAAAAACTAAAGAGCCCCAAGGAAGAAGGGAAGAGCCAACAGCTGTCAGGATCTACACAGCTGCTGCCGAAGGGGAGGTGGAGGTCAGAGCAAGGCACGCTGGGGTGGACCAGAGCCAGCCCCAGAAGGAGAAGCACCCACACGGGGACAGGACCAGCCCTTGCCAGCTGCAGTCCCTCCTCCATCCTACTCTACCCTTGCTAATTCTGCATCTGGATCGTTATGGGCAGGGTGGCGAGAGAGCCACCTGCAACTGGTCCCTGGATAGACACAAGGGCTTGTTAGTTCCCACCTGTGCGTAACTCCAGGCACAAGGCCCTGCCCGTGGATGAGGCTAATGCAAATTATTTGGATTAGATCAACGCAAATCACCAGGCCAGCCACACTCTTCACCTCCCTTCATTTTAAAGCAGGCAGCTGGGGCTTGTCCCCGGGAGGTGTTGCTAGCACAGCGAGCGAGAAAATGAGGCTCTGGCAGTGCATCTGTGTCCATGTGCACACACGTGAGCATGCACTTACTGCTTTGAAAACCCCACTGCTTTTGCTGGAGTCTAAGGGGCTTTGCCAGCGTAGGCACAGGTGGGTCTGACTCTCTCCCCTGAGGGACCTTGGTTAGACATGGGAAATGCAGCCAAGATCCTTCTCCAGTGACCTCCACTCCATAGCTCACAGGGTGCGGAGGCTCAGATGGAAAGGTGGAGGGGTAGGAAGTGATAGCAATGGCTCTGGGTGGATTTGTGCCGGCCCGTTGCAGCCGATTCCCTATGACTTGCAGGGGCCCGTTCAGAGCCATGTGTGGTCAGGACTTCTCGGTGCATCTCCAGCCACACAAAGGGACCAGTAGGGCTTGCTCATGGGAGCGTGTTCTGCATAAGGCCCCAGCTTCTGGAGGGAGGCAGCTATAGGAGACCCTCCTACTCCTGAGAAGCAGGGGTGTTCACCACAGCCATGAGGGCTACATCTGGACAGCATGAATCCTGAAGGCTCAAAAACCAAAGGGAAGATTAAAATGAAAAAAAAAGGTAGGAGGGTCCCAATGTACCGTATTTTAAGGTTTATGTTGTATGCTAACCACGTGAGGGTCCCAATACTTGGGGGGCATCTGTGTTAATCCAAGATTGCAATTCGTCTCACTGGCCAGACCTGCCAATGGTCAAGTCCCTGTTGTCCTCTGGAGCAACTCCACCGGCTGTGGAAAGTCAAGGAAAGAATAAGGCATCTTTGCTGGAGCACTACCTGCGACCCCACCCTGCTCAGCCAACAGGCTACAAGCTAATCCACCCTGGGGTATTCACCTTGGGGGCTGGCTTTGCTTGGCCTGCTGCATTTCTCGGCCACTCAACCTTTCTTATGGAGGCAGGAAGGCCTTCTGGTCATCCCAGTGGGACTCTGGAGACCTGCGTGCTGTCCTCAGCTCTGCCACTGACCTGCTCTGTGACCCTGGGCAAGTCTCTTACCTAAGGAGTCTGGCCCTCCAAAAGGCTTGTATGAAAGCAACAAAAGATGTTGGTTGGTGAGCAGGGGGGGTCCAGATAGTCGTGTGTTAGAGCTGGTTCACAACAGCGTACTGTCTAATGTCTAGTTCATTAGGCTCTGTTTCCATCTCTGCTAGGATAACCTTCCCCAGCTCATTGTGATGGGTTCCCTCCCCTCTTGCCTTTCCAAACTGCAGACTCTCTGGGGCTGAGACTCTTTGCTGTGCACTTGTTCCTAGCACAGTGCAGGCCCGGTCTCTGTTACAGTCACTGCAATACCAGCGATGCATCGGTTGTAATAAGCTTCCTAGAGCTATCGCACCAGCAATGCAACTCCACCTTGGACCAACTGGTGTCCCGTGATAGTCTAGAAGCAGCCATATCGGAGCAGAGTCCAAGAGGCTTTTGCTGACCGACTGATCTAGTTCAGGGCTTACGTTCAAGATTAAGCCAGGCCTAGCAGTCAGATGTGACCCCAATGCCTGCTGACCCACCCTAGACAGCAGGGCTGTTCACTTCCTGTCCTGGGTCTGACCTGGCTTCAAATTTGGGTGGCGTAGCTGGCCGAGGGCCAGTTACACCCCTCCCCTATCCCACCATGTGAAGTGGGAAGAGGAGTTCAGTTTGAGTTGGGTCAGTGTGGCTTTCCCCTGGGCAAGTAGGGGTTAAGATAGGGGCCTCCGGGCTTGACCCAGCTCCGCCCCATTATACCAGCAACCAATGGCAGGCCTAGAGTGAGGAGTATAAAAGGAGGTCACCTGGAGAGGACTGGCAGATGGGAGGGGTGTCTGCCGGGCTGCAGGTATGTCACCATCTGGAGGAAAACTGAAGAAGCCAGGGCACAGTGGGGGCACATGTCTAAGTGCTGCCCAACCCCACAGGTACAGCCCCATTTCTAAATGGGGCAAGACTCATTGCTGCTGCCTCCTGCCAGAATAACGGAGTCGGTTGTTCCCCTCACTGGGTAAGGAAAACTGAAGAAGCCAGGGCACAGTGGGGTACAGCCCCATTTCTAAATGGGGCAAGACTCATTGCTGTTGCCTCCTGCCAGAATAACGGAGTCGGGTTGTTCCCCCCACTGGGTAAATATCGGCTATGGTGCCGATGCGTGTGCTCGGACAGACCTCTCTGGGTGGAGGTAGTGGGGCACTGGGGAAGTCCTTGCTCCTTTCAGGGAGCAAGCAGCTGGAAAGGCAGCTTGCAGGTGGTAGAGGGGTAATTTGGGACTCGTATGACTGGCTTGAGACATAAGCCCTGAGCCGGTCAGGCAGTCCAGCCCTGAGAGCCAAGAAGCGAGGAGCTACTGGGAGCAGAGCAGCAGGGCATCTGAATTGACTGGAGGGAAGACTCTGCAGACTTGGAAACAAAGGGGTGCAAGGGGTTTGTACAAGCAGGTGGCCTCAGTTTTATGGTAAAGCCAAAAAAGGTTTGGGTGCCTGCCAGAGGGCACAGGTGCTTTTTATTTAGTTGCCCCGGTGTTTAACATTGAGCCCTGCTGAGTGCAAGCTCCAGGCCTACATACAGTACCGGTAGCCTGAGAGAGGTCTGCGAGTAGGATCAGGAGATCCACAGGCCCAAGACCAAGGGAGGGGCTGGGTGAGTGACCAGAGGATCTAAGAAACCAGAGCAGGGCTAAGAAAGAGTTAGTGGGACCAAAGGAGGTCCAAACAGCCAGACACTACCAGAGCAGAAGAGTCTGGAGATCAGCTAGCCTGAGAGTGGGGGACAAGGCCCAGGAAGGGTCAAAGGCTCAGGAGGGACCACAGCTGGATCAACTGGCCAGAGGCAGAACCAGGGCCCAGGGGGGCAAAGGGTCCAGCAGGACCAGAGCCACAAATATCAATGAGAGAGAATACCTGCAAGGCATGGGGCATGTTGTAGGGAAGGTTGGAGCCATGTAATGAGCCCTTAGGGCTACAGGTGCACCTGCGGAGGCACGTACAGGCCAGGAGAGCCTATTGAGCTTCAGGGACTAGAGGGGGCCAGGAGGGACCCGGTGGTGGTTGCACAGACATAGGTTCCCACTCTAAGGCCTGTGGGAAGCCTCCTTTATCTAATCCTTAACAAGAACAAGGCATGGCAGGCAAGTAATCAAGGGAGGTTTTTCTTGGAAGTTAAGCTGAGTTGGGCTACACGGGGTGTAGCTCAGACCTGCTACAGTGGGTAAAGGGTGGGTGGGTGTGTGTGTGTGTGTGTCTTTCTAATGGAGAACCTTCCCCAAACTTTAAATGCGGGAGGCTGCATGTGATAGAGGAACAGTGGAGTGAGGAGACCCTGGTCAGACTCAGTTCACTCTCCCATTCAGTGTCCACTTTCTGCCCCTGTGTGGCACACAGTACTGAGCAAGATGGACCTATGGTCTGACTCGGTCAATGGCAGTTCTTTTGTGTCATAGACCCTATGCTGTCAGCAATGACTCTCTCAGCTTGTGCAAAGAGTTGCGCGTTTGAAGTGGTGGGGGCAACAAAGGTTTGTCTTCAGCTTTGCTGTGAGGTGTGAGCAGCCCAGGTGCATGGCACTGAAGTACCTAGGTGGCCACAGGTACTTGGCCAGCTGAAGGGCTAGAAGACCAAGAGGATGAAGCTCAGAGTTCCCCTTTGAGGGAGATAGAAAATGAGGGTTGGAAGGGACTTTAGGAGGTCATCTAGTCCAACCCCCAGCTCAAAGCAGGACCATCCGCACCTAGATCATCCTGACCGAGGCTGATTTTAAAAACCTCTGAGGATAGACAGTCCACAACCTCTCTGCCTAGCCCGTTCCAGTGCTTTACTACCCTCCTTGTGAGAGGTTTTTTCCTAATATCTAACCTCAACTTCCCTTGCTGCAACTTGATGCCAGCTAAGCTCTGTCATGAGCTTTACCCACAAATCTACCAGGTGAGTCATCTCGCTCTGGTGGTCACATTTGCAGCATTGGGCTGATTTTGTGCGCTCCGGAAAGGGCAATGGAATTGGGCAGGACACAAAGGGTCCCCCGCTGCAAAACTTTGGCTTCATTTCCCAAACAAAGCCCAGTGCTTGCAGGGAGGGCAGGGACCTGCTCTGACCTGGAGAGACAGCAAGTAGGGTCTCGGCCCAAGGGTTCTGCATTGTTCTTGGCTCCCACCTGAAGGTTATGGGCTCCTAGCCGGTGGATCTGGGCTAGCATGAAGGCGCAGAGTGACCTCCAGATGGGCTGGGATCAAGTGTCATCATGGGAACTGGCAGAGTGTTTGGCAGAAGACCGGTGGAGGGAGGCCACCCTCATACCTGGGCTGCCACAGAGACCAACCCAACTTGTGAAGGGAGCCGAGGCGGCATCCTGGACTCCTGTTGGCTGGGTGTCGGTGATATGGGACCATGGACCTGGCTGGACTCTTCAGTTTTGTGTGCTCTGTTTTGGATGTGCCAATGCATAGGCAGGATTTTCATGTCTCTTGACTGTCGTGTTTTTCCCCCAAATCTCAACCTTGTGCCCATGTTCCCAAAGGACCGAGAGCTTGTGGATGGTGGGAAACTTGGGAAGGGAAGAACGTCTGCAACAATGACGTGGAAATCTAAAATTGACCTTCCCCAGAAGCAGAAACAAGAGTCTGATTCTGCAAGGTGACTTCAGCCAGGATCTGTCCTCTTCTCAAGAGACCACTACGTTGGTTGGGCCTGGCTCCTGTTGCCTTCAATGGGCACTAGGCAGAAGAGTTGTGGTGGCATTAGGGAAACTTGGAGCAAAGCTCTTGCTCTTTTTTTCTAGTGTCCATGGCAGTAGGTCCCAGTAGCTCTGGTGCTCAGTCCTGATGCCCAGCAGCCCCCCTGAGCAGACAGTGTGATCCAAAGAGTCGCAGCCAAGTGAGGTCCTTCAGGGGAACTGTAGCCAACACACTTCAGTTCAAAAAATGAGCCCATAGGAGATAGCTGCATTGCACAGGTATTTCTTTTCTGAAATTGTGGTCATGCATTCGTGGTAAAAAGATGAACAAGTCTGCTAAGAGCCTTGAGGGATCAGTTGAAGAGCTGCTTGCAGCTCAGGGTCCACGGTCCAAGTATCACTGCAGGAAGCATGTGCCAAGCTGCTGTGCCTGGGCCTCCTTTTGCAGCCATTTCATGCCGCACAGCATTTCCTCCGTGCAGGTCCACAGCAGCACAACTTGCTGGAGTTCCTTGCACCAGAGAGCAGACCTGCACCCGGTGTTTGAAATAAGGTCATAGGAAAGTAGGGCTGGAAGAGACCTCATGAGGGCATCTAGTCCAGCCCCCTGCTCAAGGCAGGACTAAACCATCCCAGCCAAGTGTCTGTCCAACCTGCTCTTGAAAACATCCCGGGATGGAGATTGCACAGTTTCTCGGCATAGCCCGTTCCACTGCCTGACCACCCTCGTTGTCAGAAATGTCCTCCTAATCTCCAGCCTAAATGTCCCCTGCTGCAGCTTGAGGCTGTTGCTCCTAGTCCTGTCCCCTCCAGCCACAGAGAGAAACCCATCTCCATCCTCTCTGTAATCGCCTGTCAGGTATTTGAAAACCATTATCAAAACCCCCCTCCATCTTCTCTCCTCCAGATAAATAATCTAGTTCTTTTAGCCGTTCCGCATAAGACTTGTCCCACTTTTTTTCTTTTTTTCTTCACTCTCCGCTAGGGTCTTTCCAATGTGTTCACATCCCCCTTGAAGTGCAGGGTGCAAAACTGGACACGGGACCCCTCTCCACGCCTGAATAGAGCGGAAGAACCACTTCCCTTGATTTCCAAGTGATGGTCCTGTCAACAAGGCAGGAGCCAACCAGGATGCTGTTGGCTTTTTTACAACAAGAGCACACAGTTGGCTTCTGGTCCACTGAAACCCATAGGTCCGTCCAAAGTCTAAATTCCACTTACGAATTGCAAGGCTGTTGTGGCTGCATGTTTCTAGGAGAACCACCATCCTGGCGTGGCAGGCGGGAGGAGGGTAGACTCCCCTGCCGTGCACATCAGCACAACACCGTTGTGCTGCTTCTCTGCTTCCCATGTCTCATTAGCCCGCAGACACAACACGGTGTGCTGTGATCATGTCAGACTTCCAGCTAAGTAGTGCTGAGCTGGGTCAATAGTTGGCTGGGAGATTGCCAAGCACAGCTGGCTCAGTGGATGTCATTCCTTTCCCTAACTAAGGCATTTCTTGGGTATTTGCGGTGATGACTGGAGAGTGCTGTAATGCAGGGAAAGCTGAAGAGCCCTTAATGTGCACCTCTGCCCTTGAGGAGCAGGGCCCGGTTTGCAAAGTTTTACCTTATGTCCTGGCCAGCCTTGCAGATTCTGCCAAGCTCTGTTGCAGTCTAGTGGTCAGGCCACCTACAAACGTTTTGGGGTATGAAGGATTTTGCACCCAGAACATAAATTTTTTTTTTTTTTTTTAGCTGACCTAGAGCAATTTGTGTGCTTGGATCCAGAGCTGCTGGCTTGTGTCACTGGGTCGGCCGCCGTGGGGGATGCTGTATGCACTGGGGGGCAGTGAGTGGCAGGCGGAGAGCGAGTGAGGCTGCTGGATTACACCCCATCTGAGGAAAGCCAGAAGCCCTGCTCCATCCCTTCCTGCAGCTGTCTTGGCCCCGTTCTGCCCCCGCCACCCTGCTACTCCTGCTGCACCCTCGGGGCAAGCCGCCGCTCTGGGATGCTGCAGGTGAACAAGGTCCCCCTGTCCCCTGCTCGCTGCTTCATCATAGCTGGAGAAACTCGAGGCTAGGCCGATTCGGCTTAGAAAAGAGATGGTTGAGGGGGGACATGATAGCTTCATAAATCCCTATTGACTTTCTCTTTGCCATCTAGCATTTTGTAATGATTCTGTCTCTCTCTCAATGCAAGACATAGGGGTTACAAAATGAAGCTGGCAGGCAGTAAGCTTAACAACAGGAAGTTTTTTTCGCGCAGCGTGTCATTTGTGGAGCCTGTTGCCACCAGATGCAGTGCAAGCTGAGAGTTTAGCCAGATTCAAAAAGGGAGTGGATGTATTCGTGGAGGAAAAGGGCATCAGGATCCATGAATGCTGCATGCTCCTGGAGACTGGGGGGGCACGGCGACCACCCGCAGGTGGCGGTGGCAAGCGGGGAGCCACAGCGGTGTAGGTGGCAGGGAGGGGAGGGTGGTAAGTGCCAACAGTGGTCAGCGACCATTGGCAATGGCAATCGGGGACCACCCGCAGATGCCACCGGAGGCAAAGGGGTGGGGGTGGCGAGCGGCGACCGCCTGCAGGCATTAGCAGCGCTCTTTGCAGGGGGTGCACTGCCAATCTCAGGGGGTGCACGTGTCACGGTCTTGTGTCACTCCGCTGAAGTCCTCGGCATTGCCTGACCCTGCCGTGATGCAGATCAGACCTGCCCCAGGGCTTGTTGCAGGTCTCGGGGATCCGTTCTGCAGCTGACTCGGACCGGGTGGGTGCGTGCACGTCCGTCTGCCCTTCCCGTGCACTGACGAAAAACAGGGTATCTTTTCCCTTTTCTTTGCCTCTGGTTGGCAAACACCTCTGTGCTGCATCCCGCAGTGGATTGGCATGGGAGGGTTGCCACGGCAACCTGCCCAGGTGCCGGATGTTGGTAGCAGGCTCCCTGCATGGGAATGGGCCGAGCTGGAAGCGGGAAGAAAGCGCTGGTCTCTTTCCAAGCACACACGCACGCGTGCACAGTGCAGACCCCCAGCGGGAGAGGAGAATTATAACCCTTGCCCAGCCGGTGCCCTCGAAAATGAAGGACCTGGCATGAGATGCACCGTATCTCAGCCCCCCAGAGTAGGGTTGCCACCTCTGTTTGAATCTACTCCGGGAGGTTTCATCGCACGATGTAATGCCATTAATGATTTTACACCAGGCAGGCAAATGCACATTACCATTACATTTTAAGAAACTACTGGACAACTGTATAAATCAGATTCAACATTTAATATTTATTTTAATGAATGCCCTATCATTTATCTCCCCGGTCACTCTCTCAGCAGTCTCCTGGAGATTTCTTTCTCATTCCTGCAGACCCCGGGGCACTCCTGGAGGGCTGGCAACCCTACCCAGAGCCAGCGCAGCTTTCTGCTGGGCATTGGGTCTATAGTGATCCCTCCTCCCCACCCAACCCCTGCTCCAGGTCTGGTTCCCCCTTGTATTTTGCACCCCTACAGCCTGGTATCTGCCCCTGCTGCAGCTTGCATGCATGCATTGCTCTGCCTTTACCCGTTCCCCAGGGTCTCTGCGCTAGCTGTAGGCCACCCTTCTCGCAGCCCCCAGCAAAGGGTTGGAGTCTCTGCACCCTGGGATGGCTTCCCTGGTGACATGGTCTGTGAAGCTGGGATGAAAGGGCCTCTAGTGCTAGAGTCGAGGCTCTGGAGTGCTTTGGAGAGCAAGGAACCTGCTATTTATTGATACCTGTGGCTGAATGGGGAAAATTGCAGCCCAGAGCAGAGAGCTCCAGGCAGGCCTTAAAGAGGAGGCATTTCTGCACTGGCAGGGAAATGGCTTGATGCCTTTCAGTCTGGGATGGTTGGGAACTTTGCATTGCAATTCTACCTTATACCCAGACTCCAGTGAGTCTGAAGCAGATGAGATGCTCTTCTGCTTATGTTATAGCTCTGTCTCCAAAACCTTGCCTAACCTTGCGTGCCCACAAGCATTTCTTCCGAAGCTGAAAACTTGCTCGCACACTTAAAAAGATCTTGGGACGGAGTAACTGCACCTCCTTGATGGTGCCTCCTATAGCAGCAATAAGGACCGAGTATGACTCCAGCTCGGAGCTGAGCTGGAAGCTGCTGCACGTACAGCATTGTGGGACCGAAACGCCAAGAGCAGCAGGGCACGTGAGAAGGGGAGTTGGATAGGGCTGGCACCATGGCATAATTTTTGTGCCTAACTTGGCACATCCAAATCTCCAGAATGGGAGTTTGATCCCAAACTAGGGTTCCCAGCTAACGGGGTGAGAACGAACCCCATTAACACAGATTCACCTCCTCAGCCTGCTTCAGCACCCGTGTCCCCACAACCGGCCACGTAATGGTCACAGCAGGGGCTCAGTCAGTTCCTCTTGTTATGCAAAGCACCTAGGAAGGGATAATTGAATTATGTCAGCGTAACTGCATGAATTATTAAATAAAGGCGTCCCATGAAAGGTCTGTAATTGGCTGCTTTGCACCCTCTCTCCACGGCTTCCTGTGCTTTATTTACCCTCCAAATTGCCATCACTGTGTAAATGAGAGGGTTGCCCTTGCAATGTCTAATTGCCTGCGGGAAGGGGAGATCTCCTTCCTCTGGGTTTCTGCCCTGAGTTGTGAGCGTGTTGTGGAAGCCGCCGGCGTGCTGGTCTTGGGCTGCTGTTGTCGAATGCTCCTTGCCCAGCTGGCCCTGTGCTCTGCAAGAGCAAAGTGCTGTGATGGGGCTGAAGCAGTGCTCTCTGTTAGCGTCCGAGCCAAAGACTTGCATTGACTTCCCTGGGCTTTCGCCAGGGCTGGGTACTCCCGGTGCAAGGATGGGTGGTGTGACCGGCAGCGGTTGCTGTAAGGTGCTTTGCTCCCACCCTGGTAGGATCGTCCCGGGGGGAATTCACTCTCGGGGGCTCACTCCATCCCAGGCTCAGCTCCTGAGATGACTCTGAGGTTGGCTGTGCTGTAGCCCATGCCCATCCCATAGAAAACCAGTGAAGAAGAGCACCCTTCCCCACCCTACAGACCATGGGCAGCTGAGATGAGAGTCCGAACTCTTCCACTAGGAACCACCTCCGGTTGCCAGAAGGATCAGGACAGCAACCCTGCTATGAAAGTCTTGGAGCCCCGCTGCAATCCTGGGACCGTGATGATTATTCATTTTGCTCATATGGATTTATGCCAGGACAGGCCGAGGGTCTGGGACCAGCCGGCTACCTGGCCCCAGCTGGAAGGGGTCAAGGGATGCCCAGAAAGGCCTGGGGGAGATGGAGGCTGGCTTATGTGGCTGGCGGGAGGGAAAGCACAGGTCTTTGGACACCTGCAGCGTGTGTTGGTTTGGGAGGGGGAGGCCCTGGAAGAGATCCAGGTGTGGCGTTACCTCGGCTCAGCCCACAGCACCTGTGTGAATTGCTCTTGTTACACCTCGGGGAGTGCGTTTCAAGGGGCTGAGGGGTCTGCTTTGAGCCGACTCCTTTAAAAAGCCGCTTTTCACTCCAAATGGGTTTGGTTCCACCGGCTTAACCAGCTTGCTTTAAAAGGCCTCCTTCAGCTGAGCCGGTGTGCACGCCAGGCTTGGTGTCCCCTTACCGATACCCGGGGCCACCTGATCCCTGTGAAGAGCAGGGTTATTGTCCGGACCAGGCTTTTGGAGGGCTTCACAATAGCTCTCAGTTGTGGGCCCGTGACTAACTGGGGCTGTTTCTTCCGGGGGCAGAGGACTGCATTGATCTACATGGGGCTTTTCCCTGAGGAGGATCCAGTTGCATTGGGAAGTCACGTCCAGCTGTTTCCTTTCTAGCAACTGGGTCCTCCCTGTCTCTGCCTGTCTGTACGGATGCTCAGGTTGCCATAAAGGTGATTTCCCTGGCTGCGCTGGCATGCTTGGGCTCCCTGCTGAAATGCAGAAGCTGCTACACCCCTGCTTCCATAGCCTCTTCCCAACTTGGCGGTGCTTAGAGCTGGGATTTTGCTAGTTCCTCCTCCAAGCTAAAAGGATTAGAGGTCTCTACAATGTTTTTTCATGGGAATGGAGGAGTTGCCAGGGTGGGTCAGAGTTTCTAGTTACTGGTTTCAGAGTCCAGGTGCATTTGGGCAGGGATGGCCAACCCATGGCACGGGCAGTCTCTGTGTGCAGCACGCAGCATATCGGGGATGTGATGGGCAGCACTGGAGTGAACAGGGCAGGGAGCACAAAGCAGAGCAGCAGACCTGCCAGGGAACACAGCACTGGGAGCAGAAAGCAGAGTAAGCAGGAAAAGGGGATCAGAGTGGCACTTGGGGAGGTTGTGGGGCTTAATTAGTGACAAGCCTGCCAAAAAAGGTTAACCCCCCTGCACACACCCACATAAACGCTGCATTAGGGGAAGGATCCAGAAAGCTTGCCCAGAGGAAAAACTTCCAGGCCTCCATCAATAGGAAGCTGTCTTAGGCCCTGAAGTGCAATGGCTTATTTCCTTTCCCCAAATTCTCAGGGCTTTGCTAGTTATGACTGTTGTGACTCTGGACGGTCTCATCCTCTAGAGAAACTTCCATGCTTTGTTTTTTAAAATCCTGTGAAATTTCTTGATACCCCGTGGCAATGAGTTTCCTCTGCTTAGCTGGCCATTGCATGGGAGGGTGTTTCTCCTACCCTTCAAAACCCTTGACTTGCCCTTGTGTTAGGAGAGGGTAAATCAAAATACCTTATTCTTCCTTCTCTGCATCATTCATGGCATCTTATGCATATGGAGAGATGCAACACAAAGCATGCTTGAGTACTGTCTACTTGCACAGATAGCTGTACAAGACCAACCCAATATTGTATATTTGTATGGCTACCCTCCAAAGCATGCACCCAAACCCTGTTTTCCTCTGACTTTTTTCAGAAAAAGATTTAGCTGGACCAGAATTGAAAGAACAGCCTGTCTGCCGGCCTTCCAGGTCTCATGGACACTTGCCCTTGGAAAGTTTTGCTGTACTTTGGGCTGTTCTTGGCTTTTTCTCCCTAGCAGGTGACATGGCGCAGCGCCTTCCCTCCCAGTGCCCCTTCCTCTGGCAAAGGCAGGTTTCAAAGCCTGAGAGCATAGCAGCTGAGCAGGAAACATATGTTTCCCATGCTGCTCTCCCTGGACCGCCAAGCTAAAAATACAAGTGTGAGTTTGTTGTTGCAGTCGGGGTGGGCAGGTGGGGTGGCGACACGTCAGGGAACGGCGTGAGATCTTGGAGAAAGGCTTCCCCTGCCTCGTGTGCTGCCGGTGCCGTAACCCAGGTCTTCAAGGAGTGCCGGGGCATGGTCCTTTCTGGTTTTGAATGGCACAAGGAGGAGTGGGCATGGCATTGCCTTGGACTTTCTAATTTAATGCATCTCGGCTCTTCCCCTGAGCTTGAGCTGGAGGAAGTGGGTTGGCTGCTCTCCTCTTCTCGGACTCTTGTGGGCTAAGATGAAGACAGGTATGGATTTAAAGGGCAGTGTGTAGTGCCCGATGCACTGGGGGCAGGATGCCCTACAAGAGTCGTGTAATTTAGCTTCCCAGCGGCCAGGATTGCAGCTACACCCCGACTTTATGGAAATGGGAGTCTCCTCCCTAGCTTGCTCCTGTGGCTGTTGGCTAAGGGTAAGTGAGGTTCGGGGGCACCCGAACCCCAAGACTGGGCTTGGGCCTGCACGTAGGATGGATTTGGGAGCATCTGAAGCCCCAGGGTGAAAAGCTGGGGTGGAGGTTACTTGCCAGTAGCAGCGCCACGTATGGTGTTTGAACGATTGAGTGTTGCTCAGTCGAGGGGATTTGGAACGGATTTAGCTAATATGACCTGGAACATAAAAACATTTCCAAAAAAAACCTGGGCTGGCTGTTCTCCTGCAGGGAGCAAGTCTGCAGTGCTCCTTCTTTAAATCTGTAACAGCAGCACCTAGAGAATTGCAGGCTCTTGGATGCTACAGGGATGATGTTGTGCCAGACCTATATAGACCATGGCTTTCACTGCAAGAAGGAGCCGGACAGGTTTGAAAAGAGTCCCAGGGACAGCAACCAAAATGGTTCGGAGCCGGGAAGGAAAACTGATGAGGAAAGGCTGGGGTGGGGCTAGGATCGCTTAATCTGGAGGAGAGAAGATACCAGTCTTCAAATCCCTGAATGGCGATTATAGGGAGGATGGAGATGGGGTTTTCTCTGTGGCTGAGGGAGGCAAATCTAGGAGCAATGGCCTCAAGCGACAGGCAGGGAAATTTAGGCTGGAAACGAGGAGGAAGTTTCTGACTATGAGGGTAGAGCAGGCTGCCTAGAGAGGTTGTGGACTCTGCGTCTCTGCAATGGTCAGGAGAAGTTGGGCAGACAAAGGGCTGGGATGGTCGAGTTGGGGCTGATCCTGCCTTGAGCCAGGGGCTGAACTAAAGGACCTGGTGTATCCCTTCCAGCCTGACTTCCCTGTGATCTTGGGAGGCGAGGGCCACGCTGTGCCCACTTCTGTATGATCAGAGGCCAGGGCGAAGGAGGACTGGTAGGGGCCGTCAAGTCCCGGGTACTGCTAATGCAGGTCCCCCCATTATATAGTTGCTGTCACAAAGCAATCCAGTACCACTCCTGAACCAGAATCCCAGCCCTGGAAAGGGACAGTCGAAATATTGAAGGCAGGTCAGGATGTGGAGGAAGGTGAGGACCGAAGAAAGCCCCTGGCAGAGCGAGACACTGACTGCAGGTCTCCTGCATCCCAGCCCAGAGCCCATCCCCTTTGCCCTGTCCTTCGCAGACATGCACTTGTTAGCAAAGTCATTGAAGGGCGTGTGGGGGCAGGCTAAGGAAACGACCTCCTCCTTCCTGCTTTCCCCCCTGAATATGGTGTTGGTGTCAGGCCAGAAGCAGGGGCCGAGGGTCTGGTGCATGTGTGCAGGTGGGGGGAGCTCTTAACCATGCTGCATTTGCTTCAGATAACACAGACGAGTCTTACTTCCAGGCCTCTGTGTCTTGCCTCTCTCGTGGCCTCATGTGGGCAGCAAGGATGCTCTAATATGAGAAATCCCCAGGTCAGCAGAGCCCAACCTTACCTTGCTGCATTGAGCATCTAGCCTGCTGCCGATGTGTTGGGACCTGCCTGCTTCTCTTCTGTAGCCCCTGCCCCAGCACCGTGAGCGAGGTAGCCGCCTGCTTGGCTGTGCTTTGTGAGAGAGAGGCCCGGGACCCGTCGTCCCTGTGATGGGATTATTTTGCCTAGCCATTAGCTTTGACTCTGAATGGAGCCATGACCAGGATTTTGGAAGGGAGGTAGAAGACCCTTAAAGGATCCCAATTTACTGTTGGGATGGCTGCTCCCACGGGCAGTGACTATTGGATGCTACCTTCATACCTGTCTAATATGGGGAGGGGAGGAATTGCTACCATCTGACATAGCAACAAGGTTTTCCAAATCCTGGCACTCAAAAGTCATGTCCCTTCCTCAAGGTATCCGTTTCTAAGCACTTGAAGGAGAAGGTGATTAGGGACAGTCAGCTTGGATTCACCAAGGGCAAGTCATGCCTGACCAACCTGATTGCCTACCGAGATGAGAAGACTGGCTCTGTGGGTGCGGGGAGACCCGTGGATGTGGGGGACCTTGATTTTAGCAAGGCTTTTGATACAGTCTCCCACAACGTTCTCGCAGGCAAGCTAAGGAAGTACGGGCTGGACGAATGCACTGTAAGGGGGACAGAAAACTGGCTGGAGCATCGGGTTCAGAGAGTAGTAATCAATGGTTCGATATCTAGTTGACAGCCGGTATCAAGTGGAGTGCCCCAGGGTTCGGTCCTAGGACTGGTTTTGTTCAGTGTCTTCATCAATGGCCTGGAAGATGGGATGCTGTGCACCCTCAGCAAGTCTGCAGATGGCACCAAGCTGGGGGGAGCAGTAGATACACTGGAGGGTCGGGCTAGGATTCAGAGTGACCTAGACAAATTGGACAACTGGGCCAAAAGGAATCGCATGAGGTTCAACAAGGACAAGTGCAAAGTCCTGCACTTAGGAGGGAGCAATCCCCTACACCGGGACAGGCGGGGGGTGACTGGCTGAGCAGCAGCTCTGCAGAAAAGGACCTGGGGGTGACAGGGGACAAGAAGCTGGATATAAGCCAGCAGTGTGCCCTTGTTACCAAGAAGGCGAATGGCATCCTGGGCTGCATTGGTAGGAGCATTGCCAGCAGGTCAAGGGAAGTGATTCTCCCCTCTATTCAGCCCTGGTGAGGCCACATCTGGAGTCCTGTGTCCAGTTTTGGGCCCCCCCTCTGTAGAAAGGATGTGGACAAGTTGAAGAGAGTCCTATGGAGGGCAATGAAAATGTTTTGGGGGCTGGGGGACATGACTTGTGAGAAGAGGCAGAGGGAACTGGGCTGATTTAGTCTGCAGAAGAGAAGACCGAGGGGGATTGAATAGCAGCCTTCACCTCCCTGCAGGGGGGCTGCAAAGAGCATGGAGCTGGGCTGTTCTCAGTGGGGGCAGATGGCAGGACAAGGAGCAATGGGCTCAAGCTGCAGCAAGGGAAGTTGAGGGTGGATATTAAGAGAAATTTTCTCATGAGGCAGGTGGTGAAGCACTTGAACAGGCTACCCAAGAGGTGGTGGACTCTCCATCCTTGGAAGTGTTTAAGACCCAGCTAGACTAAGCCTTGGCTGGGATGATGTAGTTGGGGCTGGTCCTGCTTGGAGCAGGGGGTTGGACTAGATGTGACTGCCTGAGGTCCCTCCCAACCCTAATATTCTGTGATTTTCCTCCCCACCCCCAAAATGTTATGCACTGAGCTTTAAAAAGAAATCACCAGACTTCAAATCAAGAATGAATTTGTTGGACAAATATTCAAGCCTCTTCTCTGCAGCCCAGAGGGCTAGAAGCTGTGTTCAGTGCCTAACACCAATAGAGACTCTCATGTAATCACAGGCTTCCAGAAGCTGGTGCTTTAAGCACAAATCTGAGCTATGGCAGAGCTGGCAATGCCAAGCTTTGTAAATCTGGAAGTCTGCTGGTTCTTTTGCTTAACTGACAGTGAGTACACGGCTGACCGGCGTGCTTTCCCTCTGCAGACTGAGTCAAGTGCAAGTGTTTTTAAATAAACAGTGCCAATGAGGTTATTTAAAAAAATCTTCCAGCATCTGGATCATGTGCAGTTGAGAGCCTGAGGGCTGACCTGAGCTGCCAATTTAACATTAGGCTGTAAGGGAAAAACCACCCAAATTAAACTATTTAATACCAAATTGGGTCTTTCCTCCTTGGACTTGCAGATATTAGTGGTGTGAGGGGTAGGGAGCCTCTCTTCTCGCCACTACAAGAAGAAAGTTATTGTTGGCATGCACTAAGAATTAGGATGGGTTTGGCATGTGATGGTTTGACTATCCCGGCAGTGCATTGGAAAAGGCAGTTTGCTTGTCTGCACCAGCGACCTAGGCCCGGCACAGCTTGGATTTCTAGCCAAACCATGCTGCTGAGAAGGGGATGCTCCCAAAGGGCCATGGAGAGTGAAGCACCTGTTGGGAAGGAGATAAACCAGTGCTCTTCCACCTTTTTGGACTTGCGGCACCCCTCCAGGTGCCATGGCACCCTGGTTGAGAATTAGCACGTCTGAGTTCGTGGGACTGTGCAGCGGGTGTGGGACTGCACGGCTAGCTAGGGGCAGCCTTTAGGTGGAGGGCTGTCTCCTGCCGACACCATGGCGAGCTGATTTAGGAAGGGCAGAGAGCTGCAAAGCCTTCACACCCTCTCTAGATCCCTCTCCCTTCGGCCCCAGCCTGCTGCGCCTGCATCGCTTCGCTCCCACGCGTCCCCTTCCCCAGCTGCTTGCCTCGTCTGACTTCTGAGCTCTGCTCTGGATGAAGACCCCCTTGTACAAGGATAGAGCTGATGTATTTTGGAGGGTTGATCATTTCCTCAATGTTGTCAGGGGGAGAATTGTGGTTGGAAGTGAATTCATTTTGGTTGTGGAAATATTCCTCGAGGCTTGAGCGTCTCCTCTTTGGGTACACACCTCTCGGTCCCTTCCCGTCGGCCCCAGGCGATTGCAATGCACTGGCATCAACTGTGTCGACACTTTTGGCGTCGCCCAAAGCAGCCCTGTTCCGACATCCTCCGTGGCTTCCTGTGCTCTGCAACACGTGAGGAAACGTGGATTCGCCTCGGCCACGGATGAGTCATTCTCCCCGCCCCTTGGCCCGTGCCAAGCTACCAGCCCTTTCCACCCCGAGAGCTCGTGCCAGGAAACCGTGCGCAGATCAGAGCAGTCCCGAGCTTCTCGGACCACTTCCCTGCCCGAGCGGATGGAAAGGAAGCAGTGGGAGAATTTCTGTTAGCGAAGGCATCCGCGCTGGTGCCCGGTTTGCAAGAACAGGTTTGCAAACGACTCATCCTTTGTTTACCCCAAAATGCACTTTTTTTTTTCGTTTCATGATAGACAACGCCGACACGCGCCCTGCTCGAGTCACCAAGTCAAATGCTCTAATGTTAGGGCTGCCTGCGTAGCCTTAATTCTATGCGGGGCTTGTGAGACAGCCTCTAATTACCCAGTCACAGGAGATCTCTCTTTTTTTTTTTTAATGTTTTATGCCTGCCTCATTCGGCGCACAAGACAGATGGATCTCTCGTAATGGGAAGCTATTCAGGATTTCATTTTCTTCCTCATTGTTCAGGACTGGCCCCCTGGCTTTATTTACTGCGCGTTGTACAAACCCCGCTGCGAAGACAGAGCTATTGATTGGCTGGGGACTTTTCCGCCGCGCTCCTTGCTAATTTGCGAAGCGCTCGGGCATGGCCGTTTTCATCGCTCCTCTGCGAGCAGAGCGGGTAATATCTCCATTGCACACGTGGCGGGGTAGTGGCAGCCCACGCAGATAACCTGACCCTGCCTCTGCTCTGGACGGGGCCCATCCTGCACGCTGAAGGAAGCAGGGTCCTAGGATAACGAACAGTATGTGGCCACCTAATTAAAGACTTTCCAGTGACCTTAATAATGGGTCCATGAGAAAACGGGCTCATGGTCCAGGCCAAGACCAAGGATATCCATTCACGTGGGGGACTGGGTGGGGATTGTGGGTGGTGAGAGGGAGGGATGAGGGATGTGCTTGTGGAGTTGGATAATGCTGTGCGTGCAATCTGATCTAATGGCAGGAAGTGGTTTTCCAAGCTGGTCTGTCGGAAACATATGGCTGCCATTGAGCTCGGGGGGCTTATTTAGGATTTAGTGCTGATTTGATCTAGTTTAATCCAGATGTTCCTTTCATCACATAATGAGATCCTGCCCGAGACCTCGCCTTGCGATGCCTCCCAGGCAGCAAAGGGCTCGGATGCATCCAGCGGAAGGAAGGGGCTTCTTCAGACCTATGGAAGGACTGTCGTTTGCTTGGGTTTGGGGCTTTTTTGATGGGCTCAACACCTGGTAGCAGTGTCACACAGGGGGGCTTATCTGCTGTCATTCGCATCCAGATGTGCTGTGCTGATAAAAGGGTAGGTGTACAACACGCTCTGATACGGATGGGTAGAATAGGTCGGTGGTTTATTGTGTCTAGACCAGCGATTGCATCCTGATAGCGATGGATCACAGGGAGCTCCTGCAGGTCTGAGCCTTCGATCCAAGGCCCGTCCTCCACCTTGGACCTTGGGCCCGTTGGAGGGCAGGTTCCTGTGTTTGCAGAGGGGGAACAAACCAGGTTCATCCAGTATCTGCCTGGCGTAGCCCATGTGCGTGCGCTCGGTAATGCAACTCTCCTTTCACTTCCCAAAGGCACAGCAAGCAGGGGCAGGCTCTGGCCTGATTATTTTACTTGAATGAGGAGGGACTTCTGGCAGCTCAGTGTTGCCCGGTCCATCCAGAAGTGGACACCTTCCTGGTCTGCATGTCGATCATATCATGCAGGAGCACAGAGATTTGCAGAAAGACTTGAACCCGCTGAGTAGCTCCAAGCCCAGTCTCTTGCTGTGTAGCCCACGGGATCTGACGGTGGGATTTCTAACTCGGGCTGTTGGCTCCAGAGCAGGGTCGAGTGCTCTTTGAGTTCATTTTTCCTGTTCTCTCCAATCCAGCGTTCCCTCGCACACATTTCAGCTCCCTCGGTTTGAAACACCTTTCATTTTCCTTCCCAGCACAGCGAGTGACTAATTTGTCAGTCATTTGCCTCTCACCCACGTACTGCTTTTTTGCATTTGCAGAATGACTCCTCTGTCACGGTGTTTGGAACGAGCCTGGCATCCCGGAGTTAGGAAAGGAACGGGCACGGCAGCAGGTGCCCTTGATGTGGGGAGCTGACCTCTCTCTCAGGGACTGGCCTAATGCTGCTGGGTCCTGCAGGCTTCCTAAGTGCAACCCCTTGTTCTGGGGTGTAGGCTGTAGCCATGTTGGTCTAAGGACATAGGCAGACAAGGTTCCTTGGGTGAATTTGATATCTTTTATTAGACAGTTGGTCTAATAAAAGATATCAAATTCACCCAAGGAACCTTGTCTACCCCTTGTTCTGTGCTTCCTATCTGCTTCTGTGTGCAAAGCTGCATTCCCTTGCCAAGCACTGCTAGGTGCTGCAGGGAAGACGGGGCATGGTTTCCTAGATGATGAGGATGAGGATGAGGATGTACTATCTGTAGGAGCCTGTTGCCACTCTTCTGCTGCGTCCAGCATCCTGTGCTCTGCTCTGCCCCATGGGTCTGTGGGCAATATCTTGGCTTCAAGCTGAGCAGGGAACCTTGGAGACAGCATATACACCACGAAACAAATCCGTGGTGCGCCCACGTCTCGAATACTGTGCAGTTCTGGTCTCCGCATTTCAAAACAGATGTAGTGGGATTGCAAAAGGGACCGAGAAGGGCAACCGGGATGATTGGGGGTATGGAGACCCGGAGGCACTAAAAAGGCTAGGATCATTCAAGAAGAGGTTAGATAGGTATCTAGCTGGGGTCATCTAGACCCAGCCCTCTTCCCTGCCTATGCAGGGGGTCGGACTCGATGATCTGTTGAGGTCCCTTCCGACCCTAACATCTATGAATCTATGAATCTCTTCAGTTTGCAAAGGAGAAAGCTGAGGAGGGATATGATCCTGGTTCCTGCCCATTGACCCCACTGCCCCAGATTGGCAAGGACCCACTGTTGGCCTAGACTGGCGACCAACTATGTCCCCTTATTACTGGTCCTATCCCCTTGGGACATAAAGAACAGCACATGGCCATGCTCTTAGCAGCGATCTGTGACCTGTTTTGAATGCTCTCGTCTCATCTGTCCTCAGCTGTGTCTTCTCCAACCTAAGCAACCCAGGCATCCGGTCTTTCCCCAGAAGTCTGGTTTTCCAAACCTCTGAAATTTTGCAAGCATGGGCATTGCTGTGATGAAATGGCCAACTAGTTCAGATCCACGTCGTCCTGGGAGCTCTACGAAAGGAAAATGTGAGCACATCTTGGAGCTTAACCCACGGTGTGCCCTGCAGATCCACGGGGGACCATCCTGTTGCCTCCCACAGCTAGTTCATCTTTGCCGTTGAGCACGTGCCCCTCAAGCTGGAGCCAGATGCGTAGTTCATCGGTGAGATGGGGTTTGCCATGTGGAAACATTTGCTAAAGACTCACCGAAGCTGGAGGTAGAGGAGCCCCCTTCGGCTATTCTGCAGTTTCTGCTTTGCAAGGCGGGACTGATGCCACCTCTGGAAAGGATCGAGGATATGCTCTAACCTTGACGTGCGGAAGAAGCGCACGTGAAGAAGCCCATAACCGACGCCTCTAAGCCCTGCACGCAGAGCTAAAAGCCATCTCTAGGATTCCTGCTTCCTCCTCCCCTGGTCAAACCAGCCCTAAATCCATATGGAGCCAAAACCAGCTGGAATTTGGGTTCATTTTAATTAAACCAGCCTGGCTAAGCAAGTAGGCGAGCTGTCGTGTTTTTTGTGTTCCCGTGCAAATCTTCCTTCTGTGGCTCCTTGGCTGGAAGTCACGTCAGGGGAGCGCACACGCTGCCTTTCATTTTTCCTATCCCCTGCTGCGGAAGAGCACAACGGACAGGCTTCTTCCTTCCTCGCCCTGCCCCTTGCAGCCGCGTGATCATTTGCTCTGTGACGGTTATTGTCATTCGGAGACGTCAAAAGCCGAGGTTCAAAGGAACGAACTCCTCCATCTCTTCGCCTGCAGGAACCCGTGGCTTGTAACTGAGCCCCGGCGGGATTTACGCTAATTGATCGTTTTCCCATATAACATCGCAAAGAGCTTAATGGGGGAGAGCATGAAAAGGTCAGGGCTGATCTAAAGGCTTAATCTTTCTCCTCTGATAAATTGGAGACGTGGAGGTTGAACACAGTGATCTGTAGAGTCAGCTAGGAGGGGGGTTTTCCCCTTCCCTGTCCTCCTAGGAAAGGCAGGGACTGCTACGGAGAACCAGGCAGACCGGCGGTCCATCTCATTCACTCTGCTCTCACCAGAGGAGTTAAGGCCTGGCTCACCCGACCGTGATGCTGTCCTTCGTATGGAGCACACGGACCCCAATACCGACTGGGATGCTAATGTAACACCATTAAGCCACAACCAAGAGTGTCATCAGCTCCCTGGGACAGCAGGACAGGAAATTCAAAAGGATTTTGATGGATTGGAGAGTCAGGCTAAGGCAGCAGAATGAAGTTGAGCGCAGACAAATGCAAAGTGCCCCACCTCGGGCAGAATAACCTGGGCAGTAACGTTGCTGGAAGACGCTTGGGGTGTTGGTGGACCACAAATGTGAGTCAGCAACCAATGCAGTCACATGCACACACCAAAAAAATGTAATTTTGGGCTGCATCCAGGGGAGACTTAGGTGCAAAACCTGGGCGGTGTTAGTGCCGCTGGTTAGGCGGCACCTCGAGCGGTGTGTGCAGTTGCAGGCTCCGCGTTTCTAGAAAGATGAGGAGATGCTGAAACAGGCCCGGAGCCAGGTGCCAAAAATGACAGAGGAGTCAGATGGCAAGTCGTGTGTGCAAAGGTTGAGGCCTATGTATGTGTAGTGTTGAGACAAGGGGACAAAGCGGGGCAGGACGGCGCTTTCCAAAGATTTGAAAGGCTTCCATAAGGATGGAGAGTAACTCTTCCCCCTTGGCACCGCCGGCAGGATGTGAGGCACTTGCTTTAAATGGCAGCCAAGCAGAGTTAGCTTAGATCCTGGGCAATAATTAAGTGGGAGAACAGATGTGGAGTCTCCGTCCTTGGAGGTTTTCAAGCGGAGGATGGATGAGTTTGGTCAGGGGTGGGTTAGGACCAGCATCCTGCAGGGGCTGCATCAAATGACACTCAAGGTCCTGTCCAGCCCCAGGATTGTAGGAGTCCTCGTGACCATCTGAAGTTGCCTGTCTCTGGTTGAAACTAGACTACTTTCCTTTGGCTGGCACCAAAGCACAGGAGCATTCAGAAATATTTGCGGACGAAGAACAGCCCTGGGTCTCTTCGCAGCATCTCTCAGGCATGTGCCATTTCCAGCTCTGCAATTCACCCTCCATGCAACGCGATCAATACGCTGCACAGAGCAAAGAAGGAGCCTTGCCTGGCCCAGGACTGGTTGGTAGCTTGTCCATCCCGTGCTCCTGGCCCGTTTTGCTTGTTGAGATGATGTTTCCGCCTGAAAAGGGAAACCAAACCTTGGAGGATTTTATTCTGCCCGCCTACCCCTGTTGCATCTGGGCACCTTCCAACCTCAGCACGGAAAGCACGCGGGTGCTGCGGTGAGGTAAAACCGTCGCAGCGAGATGAAGCAACTCATGCAGGGGTTCACTAGCCAGATTCCTAGGGGCACCCACTCTTTTGTGGACGTGTGTTTGGGACATGGGGTTTGTGGGATGCTAAGGGACGGGCATGCTTGAGGGCATGCCGGGAGCTCTAGAAATGTGTAAGCATGAGCTCACTTGCTGTGCAGAGAAGGCGATTTCTGTCCCACAGAGAATATCAGGCTTTCGCATTTGCAGTCTTACCAATTTTGTAACAAAACCCCCAAATCTCAGAAATATTCGCAGGAGGGAAGGGAGCCCCGGCACCTGGATGCTCTGCCCAGCGGCCGTGGACCCGGGAAGCTCTGAAGCGGTCCATGAAGAGCCTGGGCATGTTTTGAGACCTGCCACGGTTCGCTGGGCCTTCTTTAAAATGGAGCCGGCTCCACAAACCCTTTTGAATTTGAACAAACTGGTGAAGTCCAACAGCACTCAACTTTCCAGGATGCTTCTGACATCTGCTACTATGACCCGGGGTGTGTCGCTGGTGCGGCCGAAAGCCAGATGAAAGTGGGCAGCGTTGGAGCGACTTTCACCTTGAAGCACAAACCCTGGTCTTAAACTCAGGGCAGAGCTCCTGCTCCACTCCTCTAGAAACTGAGACTTGTTCACACTTCTCCAGGAATACCCTGACCTAGGAGCAAGTCCAGGTCCGTCCCTAGAGAGAAGAGGGTCTGGGGAAGACAAAGAACGGACGACAGAGCTCTGCGAGCGAGCTGTCTGGGTTCTTTGCATTTCACAAGCTTGCATTGCTTGGCATCTAGAAAGCTCCAGAGAGAAGCCAACATTTGCCGCTAAAATTGTCCATGTTTAGCTAGGATGGGACGTCAAGCCTTTCCAGGCTCGGCCTGTTTTCTTGCAGCCAGTACGAAGCAAGGAGCGCTACTCCACGCTGAGTCCTCCTAGACCCCAGCGCCCCTGGATAGTCACTTGCCTGCCCACAAAGTTTCCACCGGGGCTCAGCAGCGTTGTTCCCACCAGGCTGTCTGGGTGGGTCCCAATGGCAAGCTATTCCCTTCTTCTCACCCATAACCAGTGTCACCCTCTTGTAGGACAACACTGGCTCTCCCTAGTAGACCCATAGAATTGCAGACAATGAGGGTTGGAAGGGAGCTCAGGAGGTCACATCTAGTCCAACCCCTGCTCCAAGCAGGACCAGCCCCAACTACATCATCCCAGCCAAGGCTATGTCTAGCCAAGTCTTAAGTGCAACGCTGTAGTCAACACAGGTAACAGCATACTGGGATGCATTAGATGATGCATCGTGAGCAGGGCTAATGAAGTGATACTTCCTCTACTCGGCGCTGGTGAGACCCCAGTTGGAGTCCTGTGTCCAGTTCTGGGGGCTGCACTTAAAAAAAGATGTCAACAATCTTGCAAGGGTCCGGAGAAGGGCCATACTTTCTGTGATTTCTATGCTAAACCTCCAAGGATGGAAAGCCCACAACTCTCTGGGTAAGCTTTTCCAGGGCTTTACTATGCTCCCAGTGAGAGAGTTTTTCCTAATATCTAACCTTCACTTCCCTTGCTGCAACTTGAGCCCGTTGCTCCTTGTCCTGTCGTCCACCACCACTGAGAACAGCCCAGCTCCATCCTCTTTGCAGCCCCCCTGCAGGGAGGTGAAGGCTGCTATTCAATCCCCCTCGCTCTTCTCTTCTGCAGGCTAAATCAGCCCAGTTGCCTCAGCCTCTCCTCACCAGTCCTGTCCCCCAGCCCTCAAACCATTTTCGTTGCCCTCCACTGGACTGTCTCCAATCTGTCCATATCCTTTCTGTAGTGGGGAGCCCACAACTGGACACAGGACTTGAGATGTGGCCTCACCGGTGCTGAATAGAGGGGAAGAATTGCTTCCCTTGACCTACTGGCAATGCTCCTACTCATGCAGCCCAGGATGCCATTAGCCTTCTTGGCAACAAGGGCACACTGCTGAATTATATCCAGCTTCTTGTCCACTGTCACCCCCAGGTCCTTTTCTGCAGAGCTGCTGCCCAGGCAGTCACCCCCAGCCTGTCCCGGTGCAGGGGATTGCTCCATCCTAAGTGCAGGACTTTGCACTTGTCCTTGTTGAACTTCCTCCGTGAAGGAGAACATATTGCAGCAGTTGTCCACCTGTTTTATGATAAAAGAGCCCAAAACAGGAGCTGAGCAGACCCTGAATATTGCCAGGCATTCGCGGAGTGCCAGGCTCTGTGACAACCCTATCTCTGGCCAACTCCCCAGAGCACTTGGAAATCCAGGAATGCAAGGGGCTAGGCCACTTCCAGCCACTGCTCCTAGACCCTTTTTCATCCCACGCTTTCCTGGACAAACAGAGACCTGGCTGCATTTGCGCTTAGGGCTGAGAACTTGCAGATTAGACCCGCTCTCGTTATCCAGAGAAACGCAGGTGAGACCAGCCCTGAGCTTGCGACACTTTATCAGGAGGTTGCTGGCTAGCAGGGATACGCTCACAATTGTCTTCATGTGACCCATTGCCACAGGGACTGGGAAACCTCCGTCCTGCGCCCCTGGCCACCCTTTGCTGCCAGGGCTGCCTTGGCCTCATTTCACCTCTGAGTCACATCCGTGTTACGGCGGAGGACACGGTGCTGCTGAAACCGCTCAACATCTGCTTCAGAAACAAAAGCATCTGGCAGGCAGCCCTCGGGCTCAGGGCTGGGAGAGCGCATCGTGCATCTTGCTTCGCTTCCACTGCAACTATTAGCATTTATCATAGACGGGGCACGGAAAGAGCTAGGGATGGGGGCTCTGTACTTCCACACGGAGGAGCAGGGAAGACCTGGCTGGTCACCTCTGAATTTAGAGGCCCTGTGAATTTTGGGGGTGGAAGGGAATGAATGAGAGAGCTCAGATCCCAGGTTGCTCCATCCATGGAGATTGTCTTCCAGGGTCACTGTAGCGATCCTGCTGTGCAGTGCCTGGATCCACTGGATCGCCAGAGCCCTCCATTAGGGGCGGAAAGCCTAGGGTCAGTACGTGATGCAGAGATCACCTCTTTGGGTCCTTTCCCTAGAGTAAAATGACAGTGGCGTCGAGCAGAGCCGTCCAGCTGGTGGGCCCCAGGCAGCCTGTGAGGGGTTAAATCGTGGCCCGCAGGGACTGGTCAGTAGGGCTGTTGCAGTCGCTGTGATGGCATGGGGTCATCCTGCCGGTTGATGGCAGCTTTGCAAAGAGCTAGTGAATGGATTTGTATAGGTTGGCTTGGATGGGATCGATCCTGCCGCAGGCAGAGGTTGGACCAGATGTGACCTCTGGAGGTCCCTTCCTACTCTGCTTTATGGTTTTATGACTGGCATACAGAAAACTCAATACCTGCCTATGCTTAAGTGATTTATTATAACCAAAGGAACTAGGAATGACCATACCAGAAGATGCCTAATCAAGTCTGTATCCTGCCTCTCAGGATGTAGATCAATACTAGCCATTTCCAAAGAAGGTACAAGAAACCTAATAGTGAACAATTAACCTGCTCCGAGGGGTGATTTTTTTTTCCAAAGCCCATCAGTCAATGGCCAGTTTGTGCTTTGAAGAAGGCTATTTTCGTCTGAAGACAAAATCTTTTTCTATCTAAAATGGCTCCCCTCTGGGATGGTTCATCCTGGGTGAATTATACTCAGCTTTGGGCCTTTTTGATGTCTAATGGCAATACGGTGGGGATGAAAAGGCAGGATTTCCCTCCCACAGTAATTCTGAAACTTTTAACGTTTGACGGTTTTTATTTTCATCCTGAACTGGGACCGAAAAAGCATTGAACCGTCGACTTTTCACAGAAGGAACAGTTTGAGATGGTTTCAGTTCTGAAATGACCCCAAAAGTTGCTCTGTGTGTGTGTTCAAAAGCGGTGAAAGTGCTTCTGTTGTTCCAGTCGGGTTTCTTGAACGGGGGCAAAATGTTTTAAGAGGAGCCGTCTCAACATGAATCTCCATGTTGCTCTTGATGCATCACCCCGCACGGGCTGTTAATTCGGATGGTCGGATGCCCTAAGAGACCAGGCACCTGACCGCGTGCTGCCTCTCCCGTGACGTTTCCCACAACCGTGTGACTCCCATGACACGCTGCCACACGCGGAGGCAAGAATGCGTAGTATCATATGAGAGCAGTTAGACCAAGGAGCGTGACTCGCAGAGGAGAACGGGCTTCCAAACTAAAACTCCCGTGAATCAATTCCCCATAGGGAAATGCAGTATAATGTCGAGCAGACTCCGTGCAAAACAGTTTGGCATTTGCAATGGTTAGAAATGCTTTGATCCGACTCAAAACAACCTGCAGCAAAATAGTCTTTTTGAATTATTTTCCAATAGAAGATTAAAAAAAAAAAATGGGGGAAAATCCAACAATCAAATGTTTCCCCCCAAACTATGTTCCTTCTGTCAATAAAAAATTATCATTCCAGTGTGGAAAACTCCCAACCAACTCCAAGTGGGAATGACTTCTACAGGTTAATTTGGGGGGGTGGACGGAAAGGATGTGTTTGTCAGCTATAAATTGGCTTTTACTTTAACTGAATGACTTCCTCTTGTGTTTTGTGAAACGGAAATGGAAGTGAAGGTCCATGGCTTTGTAGCCCACATCCTGATCTACCCACCTCTTCCAGGGACGTACATCCCTTCTTCATATGGGTGCAATCCTTCTCATGGTCAGGGTGAAACCCAGGTGTGTCTCCAGTAATTGCAGTGACCTTTAGAAAGGCTGCACTTCAAATCATAAAAAGTGAGGGTGGGAAGGGAGCTCAGGAGGTGACATCTAGTCCAACCCCCTGCTCACAGCAGGACCAGCCCCACCTACATCATCCCAGCCAAGGCTTCGTCTAGCCGTGTCATAAGCTTCAAGGATGGAGATTGCACCTCCTCTCTGGGTAACCTGTTCCAGTGCTTCACCACCCTCCTAGTGAGAATTTTTTTCCTAATATCCAACCTCAACTTGTTGCAACTTGAGCCCATTGCTCCTTGTCCTGTCATCTGCCCCCACTGAGAACAGCCCAGCTCCATCCTCTTTCAAACCCCTCTTCAGGGAGCTGAAGGCTGCTATTAAGTCTCCTCTCAGTCTCCTCTTCTCTAGACTAAATAAGCTCAGTTCCCTCCATCTTTCCCCATAAGTCATGTGCGCCAGCCCCTGAACTATTTTTTTGCCATTAGCTGGACTCTCTCCAACGTGTCCACGTCCTTTCTGTAGTGGGGGGCCCACAACTGGACACAGGACTCCAGATGTGGCCTCCTCAGTGCCGAATAGAGGGGAAGAATCACTTCCCTTGACCTGCTGGCAACGCTCCTACCAATGCAGCCCAGGATGCCATTAGCCTTCTTGGCACCAAGGGCACACTGCTGGATTATATCCAGCTTCTTGTCCACTGTCCCCCCTGTAGATAGGCCTGTGTCATGCAGCGGCAGAGGGTGGATGCTGAAAGTGAGAGTGAACTGGGCCTGACCAGGGTTTTTCCGCTGTTCCTCTCTCCCTTGCTGACTCCAACATTTCAAGTCTAGGAACTTCTGATTCGGAGGCCATGCCCCTCGCTGCCAGGCTCGATAGCTACTCATGCCCCTTTCCTGCAGCAATGTGTCCAATCCCTTTTTGAATCAGGCTAAACTCCCAGCTTTCACTGCATCTGGTGGCAATGAGGTCCACATTTTAATTGCATGCTGGGTGCAAAAAAACTTCTTTGCGTGTAGTATTGAAATAAAAGGAGGCCCCATCACTTCACTCTTTCATAAAGACTCTACGTCTCTTGTACGGGTCCTTCAGCCTTGTAAGCATAGGGTGGGTTGCACCAACACAGTAACACAGAATAGATCTTTGTCATCTCCTAGAAGCAAGATTAGATATAGATGTTGCTAGCTCTGCTTTTGCCTCTCATCTCAAGACCCTGGTCCTTTAACCGGAGTGGCTGCGGTGGGTGCTCTTTGTAGCTCTGTGCTTCTGTCCTCGCCCATGCCTGATCCACAGCTCTTGGGACACTTGCACTAGAAGAAAGTATTTTAAATGCAAGAAAACCTGTGCAAAATGGGTTGTCGTTTTTTAGTTGACTTTTTTCTTTCTCTTTGGGCTCGGGGTTTTGGATCATATTTTATTTTACTTTATTTTATTTTATGTATTTTATTGTAAGCATAAGGGTTTTGCAATGCAAAAGCTTGATAGGCTGCCTGTGTTGTGAGCAGACTCATATTGCCGTATACGCTCCAAAGGAATCTCATGTTTGTTCTCTTCCATTTAACAAGCATGTTGAAATGTCCTGCTGACAGTGGAAAATACCCCAGCAGATTTTCTACAGCACAAGTGAAATTGGTGGTCGTTCTCGTGGTAGCTGAGCAGGAAGAATCTGACCCAGAGTCAATGGGTTCATCCTTTTTTCTGTCCCATCGCCCTTAATTTTCTCCTCTCCTTGCAACGATGCAACCAAGCTCTCTCTGAATATTTTGAAGCACGGGCATCTTAAGAAGCTGCCGATCGTAGCATTTAATTGAGAGTATCCGGGTAGCTCGTTGGGAATACAGCATGTGCTGTACGCACTGCTCGGCCATGGGAGCCATCCATCAGGTGGCCCTGATGGCACCTGAGCGAATGAGCTGGCCTGCGGGAGGAAGGGAAACCCGTTTCAATTAAAAAACTCAATGTGTAGACTGTTTACCAGCCCGAACCTTGCTGCTCTTAATTGTATTGACTCTGTTCTGTCCCCAAGGGTGCTTTCCCTTCCAGTCACCCACCGAGACCTTGGTGGCATAGATTCATAGATGTTAGGGTTGGAAGGGACCTCAATAGATGATCGAGTCCGACCCCCTGCCTAGGCAGGAAAGATTGCTGGGTCTAGATGACCCCAGCTCTGGGGTCAGATGAGTGGCATGTGATGAGTTTTCTTGTGAGGTGGGGAAGATCACAGGTGGTAACAGCGGGAACATTTTGGGGCTGCAGAGGTCATAGCATCTTATAGAAGTAGGGCTGGAAAGGAGGTACCTCCAGAGGTCATCTAGTCCAGCCCCTGCCTAGGGCAGGATCATTCCTGTCCAAATTCTCCCATGCAAACCATAAGCAGCCATGTCGTGTCACTTCCCAAACGCGTGACATTTAAGCCGCATTAATTCTCCCTCTGCAAAGTTCCCTGTGAGCATGTCTACACATGCAATGAATTTGCTTGAATAAACTCGCAGTTCACGCTGGACTTTATTGCTCCCTGGCACTGCATTTGAACGTGTGCCCGGGACTGCAGCAAGTTGAGCCAGGGCAGTGCAGGCCCTGCTGGCAGGGGGCCGGAGGGTCAGCTTGCCAACCCCCCCTAGCTCAGCATGGTACGGAGGGGCTGGCTGGGGCATGAGGGTGCTTCAGTGCAGCACTAGCCAGCAGGCAGTGCCCACGTGGCCCAGCCAGCCCCGTCAGCATCTACACGTGCAGTGGGGCTGAGTAAATAACTCTGCCGTAAGATCGTACTTCTAAACACAAGTACTAATATACTGCGGAGTTAATTAGTTTACTCCATCCTAATAGCACCGCACATAGATTCATAGATGTTAGGGTCAGAAGCGACCTCAATAGATCATCGAGTCCGACCCCCTGCATAGGCAGGAAAGAGGGCTGGGTCTAGATGACCCCAGCTAGATGCATATCCAACCTCCTCTTGAAGGCCCCCAGGGTAGGGGAGAGCACCACCTCCCTTGGGAGCCCTTTCCAGACCTTGGCCACTCGACCTGTGAAGAAGTTCTTCCTAATGTCCAATCTAAATCTGCTCTCTGCTAGCTTGTGGCCATTATTTCTAGTAACCCCCGGGGGCGCCTTGGTGAATAAAACCTCACCAATTCCCTTCTGTGCCCCCGTGATGAACTTATAGGCAGCCACAAGGTCACCTCTCAGCCTTCTCTTGCAGAGGCTGAAAGGGTCCAGGTTCTCTATTCTCTCCTCGTAGGGCTTGGTCTGCAAGCCCTTAACCATATGAGTGGCCCTTCTCTGG
>NW_005841973.1:439028-441386 GCF_000455745.1 Alligator sinensis | reverse complement strand
TGTCCATCACCAATTGTTTCTGCCCATTTAGCAGGGGTCCTATTCCTCCCTGGGCCTTCCTTTTACTCCCTATATATCTAAAAAACAATTTCTTGTCCTTTACTTGGGATGCCATCCTCAGCTCCATGGTAGCTTTGGCCCGTCTAACTGCATCTCTACAAGCACGAGCAGAGGAGGTATATTCGTCTTTGGTGATCTCTCCTTGTTTCCACTTTTTGTGTGCTCCCCTTTTGGCCCTTAGGCTGCCCTGGATTTCTGCGGTCAGCCAGGGAAGCCTCCTGGCCCCTTTCCCTCTTTTACCCCGCATGGGGATCGTCTCGCTTTGTGCCCGAAGGATCGTTTCCTTAAGGCACAGCCACCCTTCTTGGGCTCCCATCATTTCAATGTAGACGGTGACATTTTACTGCGGAGCAAATCAGGCAGCTCCTCTGCAAGTGTCTCATGTAGATGCACCCTGTGTGGAGAAAGGAAGGAGTATGGTTCAGTGGTTAGGGGGGAGGGCTAGGAGGCCGCCTTTGGGAGCTCTGCATTGGGAATCGCTGGCGATGCAAGGGGAGGTTGTTTTTGCTGTTCGAGCAGGCAGCCGATATTCAAGGCAAGGTGGGATTTTTTTTCCCCCTGTTAGGGTGAGATGGCTGATCCTGCTGCTGTCTGTGTCCTTGCTCAGAAAACCCAACTTTGCCCCCCTATGTCTTTGTCTCCTCTCGAGGTCACGCTGGTTTGAGGCTGATGGTTTAACCAGGGGTGGAAGGACACTGATAGATTCATGGACGATGAAGTCACCGGTGAGAAT
Organism: Alligator sinensis; assembly: GCF_000455745.1. Classification (NCBI taxonomy): domain Eukaryota; kingdom Metazoa; phylum Chordata; order Crocodylia; family Alligatoridae; genus Alligator; species Alligator sinensis. The sequence goes on along the minus strand of NW_005841973.1, from coordinate 440,593 downwards.
TAAACAGGAGCGTTATGGGGAACAACCTCAACATTAGGACTTCCAAGGCCTCGAAGTGCTGGAAGCTGGAAGGAAAGAGGGGCCAGGGACTGGTCAGTTTGGACAGACCCTGCATAAAATAGTGGCAGTGCTGTAGTCCTTGTATGACTATAGCAGCTTGGGGTCCTGGCCTGCGGCTAGGACTCTTTTGTGCCAGGTGCTGTCCATCACCAAAGCAAAGACCCTGACCCAGGGCGCTCCTCATCAAAGTAGGAGACTAGAGGCAGCTGCCCCGTTCCTTATTGGCATCCCAGATCCCTCCGTGGCCCCATGCATGCAGGACCCGGGGCAGATCCAGGATTCCCCAAAGCGGGGTGCGGGAGCAGCAGCCCACGCTGCGCCCTGCTCCCTGCTTCCTCCACCCCACCAGTGTGGGCACTGTGACGCAGGAGCCTCTGGGGACTTTAAGTCCCTAAAGCAGGTGAAAATCCCCCACCTTCCCCTCCCTGCCTCGAGGCAGGCCCCTGCCTTCCTCTTTCCCCTACCCCAGCCCCCTTTACCCCCTACTGCCCTGCCTGCGGCTGCTGCTTTCCCCACTGCTGGGGAGCCAGGAAGCTCCAGAGCCAGCTGGGCTGATCAGGGGCTGGGGACAGCTCAGCTGGGGAGGGGACAGTGGCAACAGCCTGGCGGGAGAGTAGTTCCCCTCACCTTGCCTGGAGCAGGTGCGGGGAAGGGACCAAGTCCCCGTGGTGCAGCCGCACCACTGCACCCCCCTGGATCTGCCCGTCTCCACCCAATAGCATTGCATGCCAGGGAGGCTGCTTGAGTCCTGGAGCCAAAGTACTGCGTAAAGCCTCGTTCCCTCAGCAGCTGGATTTGTGAATCCTATTGCTAGCCACGCACGCTGATGGCTGCAGATGAAACCCAGCTTGGTGCTTCCCCGGCAGCGAGAGACGGTGGATGCATTTGCCCACACTGAGCTCGCTAATGAGCTCTGCACCACTTTGGGCGACTGATCAAAAGCAGGCAGCTCTGTTCTCGCTGGCACGGTGTGTCCGGTGGTTATTCCCCTTTCTCTTCCTTGACACACGGTGCTTTATTTCAGGGAGCCGTCATAGTCCGACGGCCAGCTGATGTGGGGGGGGGACCTGGAGTGGCTTGCGTGTGCAGTCGTAGAAGGGAACCATCTCTTCTGCCTGGCAGGGTAGGCTGCAAACAGGTTTCAAGGTCTTGCACCCAGGGCCTCAATTTCTTATGGCAAGAGGAAGGAGGGGAGCCTTGGCACAGCTGGCAGGGTGGACTTTGAAACTGTTTTCTGCTGTATCGTGGGAATGGTGGAATGGAAAGGGCCGATCTGCTGGTCTTTCCCTGGCTCGTACACACCGCAGCAGCCTGCAACACCTAGGACAACCCCTGCATCCTCCAGCCCCATTCGCCCTCCCGGTGCAGAGTGACTGCTCCCCAGAGCAGCCCCACACCTCTACTATGAAGTGCCCTTTTGGGAGCAGGTGTGTGGGGCATGCTTGGGATTGCCTGGGCCGGGACATGATGCCACCGTGGTCCACATGCATCCAGGCTCCCTCTGG
>NW_005841973.1:401596-438997 GCF_000455745.1 Alligator sinensis | reverse complement strand
TTCCCTACCAGAATCTTCTGTCCATCCAGCCTTGTGTTAATGGTCCCAGATAATGAGGTTTCCCCCCATTCCCTTTGGGAGACCAGGCTGCAGCCTAGCAGAGTCTTTGACTTTTCCGCTCTCGTTGCATTTTTCTTTTTCAGCAAGTTCCCTACTCCTGATCAAGTGCTCTTTTAATCTCAGCCGAGCGGCTAAACCCTGGAGGTGGGTTTCTGTATTGTAAGCTAGGGATCTATGACTCTCACCCCTTTCCTCTGCCTCATGCCAACAGCAGGGATAAAACTCACTACCTCCTGCTTCCAGGTCCCACCCAGCCACTCGCAGCTCAGGAAAATCTCCATTCATTTGCAGTATAGAGCTAATGAAACACACCAGAACAGGTCCAGTTCCCTCCAGTGGAGGCCAGCACATTTGCAAACTGGTTCCTTTAGGGCAGCAGGGGCCAACCTCTTTGTTAGGCATGCCACAAATTGGCCCTGCACCCTCCCTGACTACCACGCCGATGCCCTTCCCTTACCCAAGCTGCTCTGCTTTCTGCTCCCTACCCCGTGCCCCCAGATTTCAAAGTGGCAGGGAAGCAGTGTGGCGCAACACGATGCTGATTTAGCGGGATATTTTTCACAGATAATGAAGGCAAAGGGAATTGTAGGTTCAGTAATACAGGATCATTATAATAATAAGCTGCCAACTGCAGCGAATTAAAACTGCTCTCCAGAATTAGAAGCTGCCATTAATTATAGCTTAGCTCAGCCATGATGCTAGTTAAACGTAATGTGTGTTAAAATGCCTTTGATGGGAATAAAGCGCTTGTGCCATCAAAGGGGCCTGAGGCTCTCTCCTACCTGGCGAGGAGTTTATACCACTGGGGTGTGTCAGGAGGAGATCAGGATGAGTCGGCTCGGTGCGCCCGTTGGGGCTGCAGCGTGCACCCCATGCAAGCGGATTCAGTCTTAACAGCATTGTGAGGACCATCGCCAGATGCCTTATGCTGACTCCAGTTAACTGCTTACCAGTCCTATCAGGCATTACCCATGCAGCATCTGGAGACAAGCTGGTACCCTGGCCCTGGGCCTCAAAGCCCAAGATCCAGGCCGTTCTCTGCACTCCAGCCTAGACTCAGGTGGTTCGCCATCACCACCACCTTCACCACCACCTAGGTGCCCATCTCAAGTGATCCAGGCCGGTCCTGCTCCAATGTCTGCAAACACATCCAGCTTGAGCAGCAAAGTATCTGACTTTCCCATCTGCAAAATGGGTATAAGAGCATGCTCTGAGGTATTGGAAAGAATCAGTACATGACAGAGGAGTCTGCAAGTGGTTTGGATGCCACAGCAACCAAGCCCACAGAAATGCCTGGGGGCATTTGACACTGAAGCACATGGTAGTTGATCCGGGGCTTTTGCACTGTTGCTACCTCTACGGCATGTGCTCTGTGGATAAGCCGAGGGCTTTGGCTTCCTGTGTGTCTCTCACGTACCACGAACTCGTGTCCTCTTTCCCCTTCCCTTTGTCCAGTGTCTTTCTAAGCAGGGAAACAGCCTAAATCAAAACTGTGCCTCCCCTAGAAACAGCCGGCCCCTTTGGTCTTCTGCTTCCTTTGGAGAACACTGAGGGCAATGCTGTCCTCGAGGCTGAGCTCCTTCAAGGGCGGTTCGGTGTGGGTGCAACCCTTGGTAAGGCGGTGTTTGTTGCATACCCTTCTCGTGGCTGGTTTTTTTGAGGACAGCACCTTCCTATAAGGTGGGAATTGCCTGCTGGTGGGATTGCTCCTTTGCAATGGAGTCCAACTCCTCAGGACAGGTGCAACCAGGTCAACACAACCCTGCTGGGGTTGGAGAAGGCCTAACCTGTGCTGCAGCGATTGTGAGTTCATGCTTGCACAGCGGCCAAACCCTCGAGGTGGCTTCCAGAGCTCTCGCTTCTGCCAAGGGGGAAGAAGGACGTCTGCCACTGTCCAGTAGCCAGCAGAAGCCACACGAGGATGGTCCTCTGCCTTCTGGCCTGTCCGGTTGCTGGTGCCTCCGAGTCCGGCTGGCTCGGCCGTTTGCTTCATCGAGGACCCTGCGGTGGTCAAAGAGGAGAGGAGAGCATGCTACCGAGGTGAGGAATGCACCTGAACCGAACCCCCCGGCAGTGGGTGGAAGGAGCCCCGCTGGCTCCGGGCAATTGGATTGAGCCCAACGGGAGGGAAAGGCCCAGGACGGTGAGCCAGGAAATGCAGGGATCACTCCAAGCTCATGGCTGGGCTTTGTACAACTGGTGCCCAGATCCCACAGGGGTGGGTTTCCCACCAAGGCAGATGGCAGGGATGAGCTCAAACAAGCTGCCCCAACCTCCTGACTCCCGTTAGGGACCTGGACAGTCTTTAAACAACACCTTTGTGGAGGTTTCCCTAAGTGAGGGCAGATGCTGGAGGGCCTCTCTCACCCCAGAGGAGTCCCCTTGTCTTTCAGTGGTCTAAAATAGTGGCAGTGCTGTAGTCCTTGTATGACTATAGCAGCTTGGGGTCCTGGCCTGCGGCTAGGACTCTTTTGTGCCAGGTGCTGTCCATCACCAAAGCAAAGACCCTGACCCAGGGCGCTCCTCATCAAAGTAGGAGACTAGAGGCAGCTGTCCCATTCCTTATTGGCATCCTAGTAAAGGAGAGTAGTGGGCACAGGACAGCTTCATCGTGGGAGAAAAGCATCCAGCTCTGGGGTGAGGCACTACAGTATGGTGCCAGGAGCCAGGTTAAGACCAGATGTGTCTCTTACAGACATCCTGAATGCAAGGAGCAGGTTAGGAATTATGGGTAGAGCCCCTGTAATCCCCATGCAACTGCTCGTTAGGCTAATTGCTCCCTGTCTCCCTGTTGTCTTGTGCTTCTGGGCACGTCCTCGTCCTCGGCTTCTCCAACTGGGACAGCTGAAGCAATAAATAACCCGGGCGTCACTCCGTGAGCGGTTGTGAATTTTCATTCGGGCCCGTCTGTAACACGTGCCGGGTGATGGAGGAGACGGTGTTAATTCAGCTCCTCTCCTTCCTACACCATTTTCTTTTTAACGAACACCTAGTCCAGCGTGGTCAGAATGACAGTTGGCGGGGCTGCTGCCCCTTTCCATCCAGGTCACCGCACAGCTCCCCGTGCTTTTGCCGTATTTGGTTTTCCTTTGCCCCGTTTCATTCCTGGGCCCGGCGGGGGCCCAAAACAGCTTTGCTCTCTGCACATCAGTGCTGCCCTTCTGCAGGAAATTTCATTATGAGGCCGGCCCCTTCGCAACAATTCGGGGACTGGTTGCCTTGCACCGAGATATCCCAGGTCTACAAAAGCGGTTCTCGCTGCTAGAAGCCCCTCAAATTAAGTTCGGCCAAGTTTGTCCATGCAGAGACCCTCAACGATCGCTTTGGAAGGGGAAGTCGGTGGATGGAAAAAAGCCTCCTATTTATGAGTCTGCCACTGGTCAGATAACATGTGCCACGCACCCTACGACCTGGGAATGCTTCATCTCAGTTTGCATTTGTCACAGGAGCTTCAGCAATGTACCGCCGGATCTAAATTACATGGGCCGATACCCCATCCCGTTAGGAGCTCCTTGGGAGGCACGGTTCAGATTCTGGCATTTTGGAGCACGCATCCGGTGTGACTTGTCAGGCATGTCGGGTGCACGGATCCGTCGGATCTATCCTCGGAAAAAAGGGGGCAGGTGGTTTGACACCTGCAAGGGTCGGCATCAGAGCCGGGAGGTTGCTGCAGGGGTTCAGCAATTAACTTTGGAAGGAGCTGGATCATTGGCTTCCCCCCACCTTGGTTGGGTCTGAACGAGGTCGAGCTCTTACGCTCAAGGATGTGGTAGTTTGGTACTTCAAATACAATTTACCTTCCTAGGATTGAGACTGTGGGATGAAGGCAGATGTGACAGCCTTGTCTCTATGCCAATTGTATGTGCGGAGGGAGAGCCCGAACCACAAGGCCATTGCCTGGGGCTGCCTGGGGCTGGCGAGTGTGCAACAGGTTTTCTCCTGCACCTGCTTCGATGGGAGGAAAGCGGGATAATCCGTCACGCTCCCTCGATCCCACGCAGCATCGAGTCTGGCCAGCCCTGCCGTGTCTATGGTGTAATCCTCCATCCTCTAGTCCTCCACCTGAGCTACGGCAGCGTGCTTCTCCGCGGGGCTAGCTCGCTGGGGTGGAAAGCTGCATCGAGGCAGCCGTGTTGCTTCTGACACCTGAGAAAGCTTGTTCAGAGCCCCCAGAGGAGCCAGAGCCTTATTTGAAAGTAAGTTGAGTTTCTCTTTGGGTAATTTAACTGATGTGCATTAGTGCTGGAGAGTCCCACAGGAGCGAGGCTCTGAGAGAGAGAGAAGGAGACTGAGAAGAGCAGACTCGATCCACCACCACGTGCCACAGGGAGAAAGACCTGGGATTCACCTGCATGGATGCTCGCAAGCCATTCAACAGTGGAGCTACCCGACCTTTTTTTAAATTTTTTATTTATTAATTTATTTAATCTTTTTTCTTTTTTTCAAATACGTTGCTGTCGAGCTTGCCAATCCAAACCCAGGAAAAGAGACAATTTGGGGAGACTTTTAGGAGGTCTTGAACTAGCTGTAATTTTGCTATTTTTGCAAACTTTCTTCGACTTTGATAAAACTTTATTTTTTCAGTTCCTATTTCTCAACTCCTTCTGCATTTTACTTTCATCTCATGGGTGGAAACTCTAGATAACTGTGGGATAAAATGAGGGGATCCTTTGAGAGCAGGGGACTGGGGATGTCCTAAGAGCACTGGTGCTCAGTGAACGGGCGATGACACCCCGAAGGTGCCCGGGGGTGCTGCACAATATCAGCACTGGTTGCGCAAGCACCTGCCCAGGTGTTTTAAGGGTGCCCTGGGGTGCTGCACAATATCAGCACCAGGTGTGCAAACACCTACCCAGGATTCATAAGACAACCCAGAGATTTCAAGGAGGAATCCAGAATGTCAAAACCATTCAGATCTGTCATGGTCTTGCTGAGATTTTTGCAACAGAAGAATTGCTCTATTATTTTCCTGGAGTCAAAAGCTAAGAGCTGGCATTTTCTGAGCAGCACCTGGAGTCTCAATAGGTTGAGGACTCCTGCTTTAGAGAGGAAAACTGGTACAATGAATTGAAGCCTGAGTTACAACTTTTGCACCCATTTCTACTTTGGAGATTCAACAGTTAATCCCTGGAAAAACCTGGATATTTTCAAGGAGCGATGGGCTGGGGGAAATGAAGCGCGGTCTGCATAACACTGACTCGCGCAAGCTGTCGGCAACTTGTCTCTGTCCTCGTCTGCTGCATGCGGATGCCTGGCGTGTCACAGCGGGTCGCTGCCTTTTCCTGAAACCCCAGAAGAATATCTGACACCATTTCAGATCCCCGCTCTCACCGTACAGGCAGCAACATGACTCGAGCAGCACTGAACTCCATTAACCCGGGGTAATGTTCCTTCCTCGGCATGAACAAGTCAGGCAGTGCACGCTATTACTTGAAAATGCCTATGCAAAGCAGGAGGTTAATTATCTTGTATGGGGTCTTCCCTGGAGCCGGGAATCCGCAGCATGGACCAGTTTGACTGAACCAGAAAGGGATGCTTCAGGGATAGGGGTGAGATGTGACATTCACTGTCTGCTGCACATGGGAAGGCGTTTATGGATGGGAAGAAGCCAGTGATCACAGGAATACGTTAAACATAGAGTTAGCGATCAGCCCGAGGGCTGGTGCTGGATGGCCAAAAGGTGGATGACCTGAGTCCTTGATGGGACTCAAAACTGGGGTGAACTTTTCCACGGACGTGCCCTCCAGTGCTGGTGCCGTTCGAAACACTCGGCATCTGCTGCCGGTACCATGCAGTTTGTGTGGTTTCAAATGTCCCAGCTTCAGCCTGGAAGCAGAGGCACCAAATGGCATATGCACGCCTGCAACATTGCAAGGACCCAGGACCCAGCTGAGTGCTGAAAGACCCCCTTCCCTTCAGCTCAAGTAAGCCCACTGAAGTCAGGCATGTAGTGAAATGCTTTGGGGACTAGGGTCAAGAGGGTTTGAGGGACTTTGCTCACCACGCCTTGATATCCTACTCCTTCCCTACCACATGTGGCATTCACAGCCTTGCAGCCAGCATCTCGAGGCCTGTGCATCAAATAAAGCTCCCCACAGCAACAGGATGCCAGCCCCTTCTTGCAAAGATGGGGTTTTCTTGCACAAAACCAAAGCAAAACCAACCCACCCCTTTCTTTTGACCCATTTGCCTTCAGGAAATGGTGGGTCCTGCCGGGGCATCTGTGTTCGGTGTCCCCGCACCGGATCCCCGGTTCTAAGCCTTCATCCTTTCCTTGTTCATTCTTCATCGTCCCAAACTTTCGGTGGTCTTAATCACTGACCTTCCCCTCTTGTTAACCAGGAGAGCATTCGGCTTCGGGGAATCATCCTCGCCCCAACTTCCACCCCGTTCCAGGGCTACAAACCCTGTGTGTGTGTGTCCCAACCCTTTCCACCACAATCCCCACCTATTTTTTTACCCATAGTGTGGCTTTGTGAGCTCCTTCCCACCTGCCTCTATACCAGGTAGCCAGGGGTATCGCCTCACTCTTCACTTCTCCTTCCTCCCGTTCCTCGCTCTGTTATTCTCCCATCAGAGAGATCACTCTTTCAGGGTGTCAGCCCCTTTGGTCTGGGAGGGATGAGCTAGGGCTGGAAAGCATGAATAGGTGTCATTACCAGGGATCCTAAAACTCCCCAATTTTCGAATTAAAAAGTAACCCCCAATCCACATTGTTCCACAATTAAAATGAAACCCCACTAATATTATTAATCGTGCAAAGTGCAAAGTGCACGATTAAAATGAAACCCCACTAATATTAGTGGGGTTTCATTTTAATCGTGGAACAATGTGGATTGGGGGTCACTTTTTTAATCTGAAAAATGGGGATTTTTTTTTTCTATCAGAGAAAACCAGGATCCCTGGTCATGACCCAGCTCTTTGATCTACTGAGAGGACAGAGGTGCTTGAAGCAGTGACCCTGCTCAGTATATGACAGGAGCTCCATAGCTTCCCTCATTGCCCCTTAAATCAGTCTAGTTCTGCCTCAGAGTTGTGGAAGGGGTAAAATGCAGCTTGCAAAAGTTACCGGCAAACACAGCCAGGCCAGCGCGTTCTTCCGGCTCTTGCTAGTTCAGCCCGATGTCCTAGATGTCGATGGACTTGGGACGTGCCACCCACACAGTCCCCCTCTCCCAAAGGGTTTGCAGTGTGCAGGCCACACTCTGGGCTCTTGGGTGAGCTGACAGGTAAGCATGGCCTTAAATCTGTGCAGGGGAAGGTCCTGGTGTAAATGAGACACGAGCACAAGGCGAGGCAAAGAAAGATTGTTTGGGAAACCCACCTAGCTTTGACCCAGGAAACCTGGATAATAGCAAAACCATGAACTAAAGGGTGTGCTGGCAAGCAAGGTCCTGCTGCTGCTTATGCCACCGTGCGTTGAAACTATGTTCTTGGTACCTGTATGGGCTGGATCAAGCTCGTGTGGGCACACTGGCATCCTCTGCATTCACACCTTCATTTTGCTGCATAGTTTCCGAGAAGGAGCAAAGTGCACATGGAAGACAAGACATGGAAACTCGTGCTGGGTGTGATGGAGAGAAGCCAAGAATGTGCAAAAGTAATGAAGAGAGTGATAGAGGCTCAAACAGGCTGGTTCACCCTGGTTTCCAGAGCCTTTTATACCCCTGTCTGCCTGCTACAGACGGGCCACCTCAGGCTGTGGAGTTAGGGTCTTAGTTTTAACTTCACCAAAGCTTAGATCCAGAATTCAAGGAGCTGTGACGAGACTGGGTGGCTTGTCTACACTGCTGGGCCACTGCTACTATTACTATGCAAACATAGCTGCATGGCTATGGGTAGCCACAGAACCAGCTTGCGGTACTAGGGTACAATAGTATGGAAACTGGCTCCCAAAACTACCTCATGTCCCCAAGCTGTCCCCACTGTCCTGGTGGGTTTAGTTGGCCTAGCTACATCAGCTCTTCACATCCTACAGCCAATGCAAATCTGCCGGCAATTCCTCGTAGTGTGGACCAGACCCATGACGTGAGCAGCAAACCTTTGCAGCCCAGCAATATCCAAGTCAGCGGTGTTAAAGCAATTTGCAGGGAGCTGCTGTGCAAAAATGAAATCCATCATGCTTGACTTGACCTGCCGGCCGCTTCTTCATTACATGGGGAGCATTTGTTTTCTCCGTGTAAGAACACAAAAGGGGGTGGGGAGGAAGACGCAGGATACAGCCGTTCGAATGCCTCGCTTTCTCACACTTAGCTCAGTGAGGTCAGACCAGACTGAACAGGCTGGCAAAGACAACGGGGCTGGAGGAAGGAGTATGCTGTGTGCTGGGCACAGCAGAACAGCGCGCTGGCAGGCGCTCGCTGGAAATCTGGTCCAGCCAATGCTCTGGTTTGCTGTAGACAGAGCACAATTATCACCAAAGGGAACGAAGGTCATGCCAGTTTGGAAGTGGCCTACGTGAGCTTGTGTCCCCTGTTGGGGTCTGCAGTAGCTGGGGGTGCAGCGTGGGGCAGGAGGTGGATCCAGGTGCTGGGGAATGAGTCTAGGGCACTTTTGGTTCCCACTGACTCAAAGTAAGGGCATGTTGTAACAGGGCGTTTAGAGCACCTGTTATTTTAAGAGGAAAAAGACTGCAGGGAGGGCTCAATCAGCAATCAGGGGAGTGACGTGTCTGGAAGGGACTGGGCTGCGGGTATATATAAGCCCAGGGTCTGAGATAGGCAGGCAGTCTGGCCCTGGAGGCTAATGTGAGAGGAGCTCCTGAGCAAGCTAGAGAGACTCCTAATGGGCACCAAAAATGCCTGTGGCTATACAGCCTGAAAAGTGGAGTAACATTGGCAGTTTAGGGAAGGGCTAAGGGGAGGTGGAGGTCCCAACAGGCCCAGGAACAGGGCCAGAGCCCAGAAGCAGGGCAGAAGAAGGACACAGCGTCCTGGGAGCAGGGTAGAGAAGGGGCTAGAGAGCCCAGGGCCCAGGAAGGGGCCAAGAGATAAACTGGTTGAGACTGGGGCTGAGGGCCCATGGACTGGATTGACAATAAGTGATTGACCTATTTGGAATAAAAAGGCCGTGGGCCTAGCCCACTAAAAACTGTGGGCCACCACTGGTTGGGTGGCCAGAGCCCTTAAAATAAGTGATTGAGGGGTAACATCTGTGAGGTATGGACATGGCTAAAAGGGGAGACGAGCAAGTAGACCATGTCTCACGAGTGGATGAGATCTAGTTCAGGGATCCTGGGGCAGCCTTCCATTTGTAATGACATGATAACATCAAGGCATGGCAGGAGAGGATGCCTAAAAGAAAGGGTAAAACGGGCTGAGTAGCCACCAGATGGTATCATGGCCACCCCTGTTGTCAGCCTTTGTTACACACGTCTACTCAGCAAAATGAAGGTGTGATAGTAGCTCGATCCACAGCTGGAACATCTTCCCAACCCCTTCTGGAGTCCCATCCACAAAGCAGCTGGGTGGACTTGGTGCGAGGAATCCTCCCTTACATCGTCCTGTGAGTACCAGGGTTGCCATCCTACTTTTCTGCATCTGTTAATGAGCTGCCAGCTGCTGCTTAAGCCAATAAAGAGTGACTTTATTAAATAATTCAGTGCCAGGGGCAATCTTCTTGTAGGCCCCAAGGAAGCTGATGTCAGAAGAGAGGTTCTGGGTTTGAGTCAGTCTAGCTCAGCACAGTTTTGACCCCTCTTTGCACCTGCCCTGCAAATCAGGAAGACTTCCACATTGGTCTTCTGAGGGGTCTTTCTTGATGGAAATATAGCCAGGGGGCAGTCCTGGTCAGCTGCCTTTGATTTCTGGATTGTGTGTTCAACAGGATATTCTGCTAGCTCCCTTGACCTTGGGAATTTGGAGTCAGTGAGCCAGGTTCACTACCCCACTGGGAAATAAAGCGGATGAAGAGACGGGGAGGCAAGGAGTTGTTTCTGCCTCTCCAAGTCGCTGGCTGCCCCACCTCCAACCAGCGAAAGAGCCGTGGAGGGAAGGAAATCAGTCCAGACAAGAAAATCAATTGTAGGATAGGTGTTGATGATGTGGTAATTCTGTTGCAGGAGAGATGTGATTGAGGCTTGGGGAGAAAGCAAAAAGCCAAGACTAGCTTCAATCATCTAAGCTAAGTAGAGGGTATTGCAGCCAGCTCACCGACATTTTGCAAGGGAGGGGGAAGTAAAATGCAAAAGAGAGAGGACTTGCAGCAAGGTATTATTGTCTACCGGCATTTTTGGCCTGGTTTTATTTATTTTTTTTTGTGATGTGTGCATGCTGAACAATTCAAAGGAGAGATTTTTCTTCTCTCTCTGCAAATTCCGCACTCAAAGACATCCTTCAAGGATGAGACAGCCCATTCATTTTCTCCATGCTGGACAGAATCACTATTTTTTCTAGGCTAAGAAAGACAGCAGCAGCAGCCATTAACCCATCAAACCAACCAATAATAGCCAAGCCCTAGCAAGATTGCTCCCTTTGCCTTTGCACCCAGGACTTGCCATTCTGCATCCCCTCAAGGATTTTGTTCCAGTTCCCATCTTCCATTCTTAGGGATTGAAACTACAATTACAAATGCTGATACAACCACCGGGTGCCCTAGCAATTAATTAGATTTACGATCCTGGTGATGACCATCCTCCTGCTAAACATAATCTCATAACCAACACTGAATTAACTCATCAGCTAGCCCGTAAATCAAAGGGGCCTGCCTGTCCCTTTATCTCATGCTGGGCTATTGTGCCAATAGAGATTTGTAGGTTTATAGTAAGCACATGCACGCCTGCGTCTGTGTTAGGAGCCCTGTACTCTTAGCTCCTAGTAAATGTGCTTTCACTACTATATCTGATGCATCTAAGGTCTTGCTTGGCACGTGGCTCAGATTAGGTTCCCAATCCCAGCAGCTGGTTTGCTAGTCACAGGAGTGCCATAGTCCAGGGGTAGTTAACCTGAAGATGCAGCTAACGTGCATGTTGCTAAGAGGATGGGACTGTCCTAGTTAGAATCACAGATTCATAGAAAATGAGGGTTGAAGGGACCTCGGGAGGTCACATCTAGTCCAACCCCCTGCTCCAAGCAGGACCATACCCAACTACATCATCCCAGCCAAGGCTTTGTCTAGCCGGGTCTTAAACACCTCCAAGGATGGAGACTCTCTGGGTAGCCCGTTCCAGTGCTTTACTACCCTCCTCATGAAAGAGTTTTTCCTAATATCTAACCTAAACTCCCCTTAGGTTTTTCTAATATCTAACCTTTCTCATTAAGAGTCAAATGGAAATGAGTGTGGAAGGGGACCTTGGAAAGGCAGGGGAGCCCCCTACTTGAGTCCAACCATGATTTGAGATTAGTTCCTGACCCAAACTGTTCACCATACGTAATCATACTGGTTTCAATCTGTGACATGCAGACATGATAGTGAACATTGCTTCTACTGTTCAGATGGGGCAGGGGTTTGCTGACCTAGAAGTAGACACCACTGCAGCATGATGGCATAAAAATAGTGCAGGTGTTAGTCTTTTGGGAGGCTCTTACCAGCTGGTCAGTGGGTTTGATGAGACCACCACAATGCAGCGCAGCAGATTGGGTAACTTTTCACTAAATTCCTCCGCTGGCCATGCACTTGGTATTTCCAGTTGACAGGTCTCATATGACACGGTCTTTCACCAAGAGTACTTCTGTTGTTTTTCAGATTATTGGCACCTTCTGACGAACCCAGCAGTTAGCATGCTAGGTGCTGTACACAGAATAAGAAATCCTCCCCAAAGAGGACAATTCTCAATCTAAATATTTAGAAGGGCAAGAGAAAGGGTTGGATAAAGGATGAAGTGTTGCCTCTGTTTTCTAACTCTATCATGCAAAGAGATACCATGAAGTCCAATAGGACATAGCTGTTGCTGTTGCTTGACCAGGAAGGTGCCCAAATACCGTGAGGCAGAGAACCTGAGAGCAACATGGAGCGACACGCTCGGGAATGGATGAGCTTAAATAGCCAGTCTTGGACAAGAAGGAAGAGGGAGGAATGGGCAGGGCTTGTTTCTCTGTAGTAGTCTTGGGCTTGGCATGGAGGCAGTCTGGACTTGGCCTGGGATTCAGAGTTTGAAGGCCAGGAAGGACCAATACAGTCTTCTAGCTCTGACCTCCGGCATCACAGAGACAACCTCACCAAGGGATCCCGAAGCCTCTGTGCCAGCCAGAGCATCACTAATGTTGAGGCTACTGCAGATCATATGAAGAGGCGTCCACTCTTGACGTGAAGACTTTATGCAAGGGAAAAGTCAGCTGTTCCAGTGGTTAAATGCCAGCGCTGCTGAAACCTTGCACCACATGTTTATGATGAATTTGTCTAGCTTCATCTTCAGCCACTGCAGTGTCATAGCTTCTGCTATGTCAAAAAGCCCCCTGTTCGAAGAAACATCTTCCTACCGCAGGCAGCTGTAGACCAGGATCAAGACAACTCTCAACCTTCTCTCTTGGATAAACTAGATGGATGGAGTCCTTAAACCTCAAGGTAGAATTCATGTTTTCCAAGCTTTGAGTTGCCGGTACAGCTCTTTTCTGAACCCTCTTTAATTTTTCAACGTTCTCTTCAATGTGCTTGAAGACCCAAGAACAGGACCTGGTCTTCCCATAATGGTCTCATCGGTGCCATCTACAAAGGTAAAACCCTTTTCCTCATCCTACTTGATATTCCCTGCCTACATCTCCCAGGATCTCTTTTATCCTCTTAGCTGCAGCCTTGCACTGGGATATCATGCTCCCTTATTTATCCATCATGACTCCTATATTCTTCCCAGTGTCACTGCATCCCAGGAGATATGACCTGCGAATTCCCAATCGCTTAAAGCAGTGGAGTTAGCAAAGTGACAGAGCATCTCATGGTTTTGACTCAGGCCTGTTCAGGAACATGGTATGGGCAGCTCTGTGCTTAGCATGTTTCACTAGCGTGCAACACACAGGGGTTTGACCTAGGCTGCTTGTGCCTCAGCTAAGGGAAAGGGCTAGAGTGCTCAGCCCTTGTGGGCATGGTCCATTGTCCTGTGGGATCCCATCCAGCTCTCAGCATTTGCCATTATCCAGGGCCTGCCCACAGTTCGTGCTGGCAGGGAGCTGGGGATTTGAGTATATATTAACCTTTTACAGAAGCAGGATGTTGGCTGCTGTGGTCGCCATGCTTTACCTGTGTCAGGTTTGGTGTTATGTCCTGTGTTGTGTCCAGGTTGACGGTAATTTTCCAGAGTTTAGGTGATGGGTTTGTATAAAATGGTCTGGATAGGGGATTGGACCAGATGTGACTGCTGGAGGTCCCTTCCAGACCGACTTCTCTATGACTCTCTGATTTTATTCTGATTCCTAGCACGGTCTGAAGTTTCCTTCCCATGTGGCTTCCGAGACAGCAAACAGTCCCCGGCTGGGGAATTTGTTGGAGGGGGGGCGTATTGGGCTGCACCCCCTAGAACATGACCGGCACAGCTGATCTGCTTGAAGCCAAGTTAATGGAGAGCTACTTTAAGATCGTGAGTGTGTGACACAGTGTGAAAAAGCAGTGCATCAAGTCATTCCCTTTCGGGCCCGGTTCCCGTCTCCTTCACCCTTGTATCTGATCGGACGGAGGGGAGAGGAATAAAAATCCCCCCCAGGGTCAGATGAGCTTTCCCTAAGAGCTGCTCTGCACTATGGGGCAGTGGCGTAGTGGGCTCAGCAGAGCTCCCTAACAGCAGGGCAGAAGGGACTTGTCTGCCATCCTCTCCGTGCCACCTTCCCCAATGGCAAAGCCCTCTTCTATCGGCACAGCTGTGCCCACATCATGATGGGGCTGGTGGGATGTTGCGTTCGGTATACAGTGCCATGTTTTCACACTCCTAGCTGCCCTGGCTCCATTGGAAAAGCCGTGCAGTGTAGGCTGAGCCAGTGGTACCTAGTCCACAGCCGTCCAGCTAGAAACCCCTGGGCTTTCGGTCTGGGTGCTAGATGGCAGCACTGTGGAGAAGGAGGCAGGAGCCTTGGTTGACCGCAGACTCAATGCGAGTCTGCAATGCCTCACAAAAGGCAAATGCGGTTTTGGGACGCATCCGTAGAAGCACTGGATGCAAGACGCGGGAGGTGATAGTGCCTCTCTACTCGGCACCGGATACCGCGTGCAGTTCTGGGCTCCGTATTTCAAAAAGGACCTGGAGAAATCTAGAGAGGGTCCAGAAGCAGGCAACAAAGATGATCGAGGGCTTGGAAGGCAAGTCGTACAAGGAGAGGCTGAAGGAGCTCGGTACGTTCAGCTTGCCTAGGGGAGTTGTGGACTCTCCATCACTGGAGGTGTTCGAGAAGAAGTTGGGCAGCCATGATCTAGACCTGGCGATGCCTATGTTCTACTATGGGGATTTCTGTGGCTTTTGGGGTTTGCTGGTTGCTCCCTCCTCCCTTTTCTGCATGCATCAGGGTGTTTTTAAGCCTTCCTCAGAGGCATTGGGTGCTGGCTACAGCCAAGGCTGGGGATTTCGACTGGTCCGTGCCAATGCTTCTGACAGAGGTTCCTGGCTAGAGGGTCTTGCCTCTCTACTCGGAGTCAGACCGATGCCCTATTTGGGGTCAGGAAGGAATCGTACCCCATGGTCAGATTAGTATGTTTGGGGGTTGTCTTCCTCTATAGTGGGGGGTACATCCCTCTTCCTGGGCTCTCTTGAGCGCATATCGACAACTCTTTACAGAAGCAGGATGTTGGTCATCATGGTCTCCCTGCTCTACCTGTGTCAGGTTCGGGTGTGATGTCTTGTGTTGCGTTGGAGTTGTGTAAGAGGTTAGATTATGGATTTATATGGGATGGTTTGGAAAGGGATGATCTTCAGGCTGGGGGTTGGACTAGATGACTTCTGGAGGCTCCTCGCAAATCTATAACCCTCGTCGTCCTCGTGGGAGAAGCAACTTCAGCGAAAGCTTTAATGTCCCTCTCTGCCTGCTATGCCGAAAGACCCCAATGTCCATTCCTGCATCCCGGCAGCTACAGGAGATCCCCGACAGGTGTTTCTCCCTCAAGGCTCTTGGTTGGGTGGGTGTCCCCCAAGCCCGGCCTTGAGCGTCTTCGAACTCATCAGCACTGCCCTTATAAAACCCCACGTTGGCTTCAAGGGAAGGAGGGAGGCCAGTGCTTTGGGGTGCTGGACATGCCACCCACCTCTTCTGTACTCTGCATTCTCCAAAACATCTGTCCAGTCATTGATCAAACCAGGAGCTGCTGGAGTCCCTCCCTCCGGGCTCCTGCTTCAACCAAACAAGAGCGTCCACCACCTCACCGACCGGCCACTCTTGGTGTCCCTTATAGCGAGCTACAGATGAGGTAGCTCCTGGGAAAGCGCTCACTGAGCACCCCCAAGCCATCTGCTTCAGTCTCTTCCTTCTCTTGAGTCCTTGTGAGGAGGAGGCTCCAGCTGAGAAAGAGAGATCGCCCACTTCTGCTGAGTAACCAGTACCAAATTGGATCCCAGCACGTGCGCGCGCACACACACCCTGAGGAATAGGACCACCGAGGTTGCTATAGACAACGCTCCATCTTGGTGGTTCACTGCTTTAAACACATGTGCATTGGTAGCCAACCAAGACTAGGGCAAGATCAAGCACTAACACACCAACGTACAGGCCTGATGGGACCACCGGGGTTGCAATGGACAATTCTCCGTCTTGGTGGTTCGCTGCTTTAAACACATGTGCATTGGTAGCCAACCAAGACTAGGGCAAAATCAAGCACTAACACGCCAAAGTACAGGCCTGATGAATCAACATGGATGCCTTGAATGGACAAGCCAGAGATGGGACCTGCCCCGAGAAGTTTGAAGCAGATAACCCCAGCTCCAAGGTAACAGGAGAAGAGTGGAGCCTTAAGGATTGCTGTTGTCTCGCCTCTGCCCCACCAGCGCTGCCAACCATCGTTGCCCACTTGAGTAACCGGGCTCGATTCATCAGACACGGGCCTTCATGCTTTATCCCATGCTGCTAAGTGTTTCCATGGGTTTGTCTACCTTGCCGTCTGAAGTGTGATTGCAGCCTGCACCAACAGTCATAAGCATAGGAAAAGCAGGGCCGGAAGGGACCTCAAAAAACCGTCTTCTCCCTGTCTAATGTAGGATCAGACCTCTTCTTGCTTTGTCTTGCCAGCTCAAGTGGCAGTCGCAGCAGTGAAGCAAGGGGCTGGATTTTGAAGCCGGCTGAGGACTCTAAGCACTTGCTTGGAGCCGTGGCTCACACTGGACCTGGTCTCTCCTTGTCTTTCCTGTGCACTGGATAGCTTATAGCCAGCACGGGTGAGCCTCTAGGTCCTTCAGTCCCAGCTCTGCCAACAGTGTAAACAGACCTGTGAGTCCAGTGGATAATACAGCAATGAGAGCAATGAAAAGAGCCTCCTTATCTGCATATGGTGGTCAAGGCTTGGGATCAGTGTCTGTTGTAACAAAACGATGGTCCCCACTCCCAAAGAATTCGCCGCCGGCTGTGAAGTGGAACAGGCGGTGCAGGTGACCAGCGGAAGGGGGTGGTCATGCCATCAGGACTCATGCAAGAAGCAGCAATCCCGGCACGCCAGCCAGGTTCCCACTGTCCAGTTTAAGGCATCCTGGGAAAGGGTTTGTCTGCATGGGTGACAGCTCCTATGCAGTAAGGTATGTTCCACACCAACACGCATGCAGAGGCTCCCTTTGGGGATGCAATGCACTCCCCATCTTAGTGCACAGCAGCTGCCTGCTCTAGACAAGCCCCGAGTCCAATGCCAAAAGCGGGCTGGGCATTAACAAGTCTCTTTGCCATTGAACATTCAGTCACATGAGCTTCTTGAGAAAACACTACCCCACAGCGGACATGTCTTGTATGGAGAGACTAGGTGGAGCCAGGTGAAAGGTCTCGGCCCAGGTAAATGGGAGAGAGGAACGTGTTGGAAGGCGCCATGCTGAGCATATCAAGAAGAGACCAGACAAGCAATGGGGTGGAAGGGAAGCAGTTGGCAAGCGAGTATGGCCATGAGAAACGGTGCCAGCGAATCCAGGGAACAGTTCTCTTGTCCGAGCCGGGAAGAAGAATGAAGCATCCCAGGCTGTTGGGTTGAGGGAGCCTCCAACACCCCTTCGCATCTTGCAGCAATCCTCAATTTGGAGCCAGCAGTAGAGCTAATGCCATTCACAGAGGGCAGAGATGATGCCCGTGCCTCCACATTGCAGTCCCAAAGACCAGCGAAGTTTGGGCCTGCATCCGGCTGCCCTGGGAGTCGCACAGAGATGGCTATGTCAGGGGGGCATACGTTTGCTGCCCGTTTTCTCAGTCGGGATTCTCCGGAGATCCTTGTTCGGCCTCGCCCTCCTCTTTATCAAATGGGAAGAGGTGACACAAGGGAAAAGTGAGTGATGAGAAACAAGAGCACAGATAGAGGTGGTGGCTGGAGCCGTGGTTGAACCTGGAAGATGAGAAGGGTTCACCCAGACGCCAGCACCAGTTTTAGCTCATTGGAGAACTTCTCTCCTGGTTACGTGCAGATAGCGCAGCTCATGGTGGTCACAGCATCTCGTTCCAGATCCAGCCACAGACACGGGAGGCAAAGCAGCGCAAAAGAAAAAAGGTCTGAATGATTTAAAGCTTGGAGAGGGGCTTGGTTTGAGCTCAGCTCTTAAACGACCAAGGAAGTCCCAGGGAAGATTTTTGCACCGTCTACAAATAGCTGGTGCTTGCTGAAAAGAGCAGATCTGAAACCTCATTTGGCAAACTGCATCCACCAGCATATTCTCGGCGAGGCTTTGTTCCAGTTTGTATATGTCTGAAAGGAACTGTTGGGGCATATGTTAAAGCTGGCAGCTTCTCATGGGGACTTGCTAAGATCTGACGCACGGAGCGTGATAACCACAACCCAGCTCACAAAACATGAAACAAATAACAGCAAGGGAAGTCCACCGAGGAGGCTTGCGAGGCCGGCGAGAAGAGCAACAGGCTGCAGCTCGGGCTGAAGCGTGCAGCAGCCGTCGTGCTGCAGGCCAGGGGAGCATCCTGTGTCTGAAGCAAAGTGGCTGGAAGCCATTTATCACAGGCCAGCTAACCTTACAAAGGCCTGATTAGCCTCAAAGCCCCGAAACCACTGCTGAGCCCAGTGACAGCAGTGCAAAGCCGGAGTTGCTCAGAGCGATGCCGGTCTCGAGGTCCTGGTTCTCATTCCCGCTTCTGTGCAAAGATCACCACCCTTAGCTGGCACAGCTCTGCTAGCAAAACCGCTGTGCTAACAGCGGAAACCGTCTGCCAGCTTGTGTGAAGGCAGATTGGGGAGGCAGGATAATTATGCCAGTAGAAACACCCCGTTGGCCAGAACATATTGCGTCTCCACTAGGGGCTTGCCCCCATAGCTGCATCTGCCCAGTTCGTGCAGCCACAGCGCTGTAATCCCTTTACTATGCTCAGGCACAATGAAGGGACCTTAGGTTTGATGTCACGTGCCACGTGACCCACTGGTCCATCATCACGGGCTCTGGGGATCTCCATGCCATGTAGAACAGAGGTAGGCCGAGTCTCGTGCTGAGCAGAGGTGCAAAGGAGAAGTTGGTCCTCTTTACAAAGGCACCAGAGCACACCAATCCAAAGCCATAGGATGAACCCAAGAGTTATGGGTGGATTTGGTGGGGGAGAGCACGTGGCGCTTAGCTAACCCATGCAGCATGCACCTGTCCGTAGGCAAAGATTGTACTCGCTCTGCGTGCACGTTGCAAATAAATGACCACATAAATCAGCCTTCCCAGGTTATGCATAGCTGTCTGAACACACCTGTTCACACTCAGCAGTCACTTGGAGTGTGAACTCTTGTTCTTGAGCATTGTCTGCTGTGAGATGTGATGGGAGTCTGGTCCTACCTGGTACCGAGAGTCTCCAATAGCAGTGCTGAGCACCCTTAGCTCCCAGGGAAGCCACAGGATGGACTCTACATTGATGAGCAGAGCTCTCGGGGAGCTGGTTTGGTCTCAAGCAGTGGTGCTCAAATGTCCAGCCCCATGGGCCAGATGAGCAGCGCAGGGCTGATCCATGATCCAGATCCTGTGCAAGCCTGATCCAGCATGGAGTCATCATGCCGGGTTGGATCCAGCATGGGGCTGTCCAGCCCTGTGCACCAGATCTGGCGTGGCCTGACGGCATGCACCCGATCCAGCTGCGGGGTGACCCCACACGCCAGCAGGGTCTACCACACAGGGTCACATTATCCAGCCCACAGCACTCCCCTTGGGTCAGGAAATTTGACAGTGGGGAAGTGGCAATTTCCCACTGCCATCGCTCCCCCACCTCCAGATCTCTGGACCTGTGAGGAGATCCGTGAGCTGGACGAGACAGCCTCACGGACCGCAGGCGCCTGGTCCTGTACAGCAGAGTTGGAATTAAAATGACCAACATATCATTTCCCTTGCTGGCGTATGACAGGTGACTCTCGCTCCCTCTTCTCTCTCCTCTCTCATGCCTTTTCCCCTGGCTAAAATTGCTTGAAACCTTAACTCCTGCATTGCTTTCTGGGGACTAGCTCCTCCACCTTTCAGGAATGGTGCCTCCTGCATCCCTGCAGGGGTTGGACTAGATGACCCTGGCGGACTATGATATGAGTAGGACACATCTGCTATTAAGCAAAGGGGCTTGACAGGGGGGAGATGGGCTAAGAAAGTAGCAGGCAGAGCTGGTGGCTGAGCAGGCTGGGTTGGAGATGGGACCCCTGCCGCTACCAGGAGCCCGCTGTCCCCACTTCAAGCAAGGGGGCAATGTGAAAGAAGGCAGTTTGCTGCTGTGTCTGCTCACAAACAGACCGATCTAGCTTTTGGGGCCTCCAAAAAGTTGTAACGTCTGCCTGAAAGCTGTGGCCGAGCTCTTGGGGAGGACCAGTGGAGTGAATTGGACGTGGCGATGTTCACTGTCCTATCTAAACCCATTGTGCAGTCCTGCTGCCTGGATTCACCTGTTTCCTCCCCACCATATTTTAAGGGCCAGAAGATGCCATTATATCGTGTGATGACTCTCATCTGACTATAAGGGAGTGGCTGTGATCCACCCGCAGAGGGGGAGGTGGATCAGTGGTCCAGAGGGGTGGGCTTGGAAGAACGGAGTTCTGCTTCTGTGCAACGAGGGTAATACCCAGTTCTTCAAAGTCAATGGTGAATGGTGCCAAATAAGGCCTGAGTATTATGGCCATCTGTAAAGAGGACTTATCTGAACCTCTCTAGCCATATTCTTCATCATGAAATGAGCTTGCATTCACTGAAAGAAAGGGCAGAACTCAGCAAAAACCAATTTGAAACAACGGCTTGCGAAGCTCCCAACATACCACAGTTGTCCCACAAATCCTTGTGTGCGGACTGAGAGAATCAAATTCGGGTTGGAAGGGACCTCAGGAGATCACATCTAGTCCAACCTCTTGCTCCAAGCAGGACCAGCCCCAACTGCATCATCCCAGCAAGGCTTTGTCTAGCCGGGTCTTCAAAACCTCCAAAAATGAAGCGTCCATCACCTCTCTGGGTAGTCTTTTCCAGTGCTTTACTACCCTCCTAGTGGAAAAAGTTTTTCCTAATATCTAACCTGAATTTTCCTGTGATATACAACAAAACAGCATCAACCCCCACTTGGCGTGGACCGGGGAGCTGCACCTCTTACTAAGGCTGCCTGTGAGTTCCCATGCTAAAGCCCCTTTTATCAGATGCTGCTTTCCACATCAGCCCAAACAGGCCAGGTTGGGTCCCTGCCCAGAGATGTTTTAATAATAACAATTCAGCTCTTTTTGAGCATCACGTCAAAAGAGCCACTTGTGCCGACGTGACATAATTGTTGACCTTTTTTTAGCAGCATTAGTACGTCAGAGGGAGAAAGCATTACACTTGGCATGGGCCTGTTCCTCTGGCAGCGTTCCTTGCAGGGGCTCGGGGAAAATCCACTCTGACTTGGCTGAGACACCAACCTCACGTCAGAGGATGAGACGCATCCCTGTAGAGAAAGCCAACATAAATGTATGTACCATGCTAAGGCTGGATCCTGTTTAGTTAATGCAAGCTGTTTGGGGCTGGGCGGGGGGGAGAGGCTCTCCTCCTCCTCACTGCTTTTTTGAGACTTAATCTTAAGGGTAAGAGCACGTGGTTTGAACGCAGATGCATTCACTGGTTTTGCAGGGACTCGAACAGGGGGTAATAGAATCACACTCGGGGGCCTACGTCCACTTCGATGCCCAATAGGTAGAAGAGAATTGGGCCCCTAATGTCTCAGCAAAGCAGCTTTGGAGCACCTGCAATGTAGCCGTAGGCACCATGCATCTCCCGCTCCATTCCCACAGGTACAGTGCCCTGGAAAGCAATCCTCTGTGCTAATCCGTGCTAGTCGGCGGCACTCCCCTCAAGCGGATTTGTCTGAAAAATGGCCCCGCTGTTCTCAGGGCCTGCCAAACATAGCATGGGTTTGGGCAGGCAGCGATGCCCGTCTGCGTACGTGCCCTGTAAGACTCCCTGCACATCTCCACAATGAGACCGGGTCTATCTTCACTGGAGAAATAAGTCGCTGAGAAACTAGGGGTCAGATCTTCTACCTTTGTGTGTGAGGCTAAACATACAAAGACACACCTGGGGGGCGGTGCATTAGGAAATGCTTAGTCCCTGGCATCTATTGGTATCAGCAGAAGCCCCCTTTGGCCCCTGACTGCATCTCCAGGCACTTATTGGGAACATAAGCCCTTAAGTGACTTGCCCAAGGTCACCCGGGCAAGCAGTGGCGGAGCAGGGAATGGAGCCGACGGCCGGCCTCTCTCTCAGGAGCTTGCCGGTCGACTCCTGCTCTTTCTGTCCGGGGAAGCGCCCCTAGGAAGCTTCAACAGGACCCACTGCCAAGCAACGCCAGGGCCAGAGGCGCAGGATTTGGCTGAGCAGCCGGACAAGCACGGTCAGAGGGACCGGGCTAGCTGGGGAAGGAAGAGTTAAAGGGAAGGAGCTGAGATCCACCCTCTCTGCCTTCCCCTGGCTGCTGTTAGGCTGCTGCACTGACAGGGGGTGGGACTGGGGCTGGCTGCTCTTTGCCGCAAGAAGGGGGGAAATGTGGCTGTGAGTGCGGGTGCGTGGTGGTGACACATGATGAGATGAGATGAGACCCCTCAGACTGCAAGGAGCTGGCAGCCTCGGCACCACGGCGGCCGCAGCGAGCTCCACGCCTCTGATCCTCCTCCCTTTCCTCTATGTCTAGGACTCCGCGTTGTGCCAAGGGGGGGATTTGTGCATCGGCAGGCCGGATCCAGAAGGCAGCACCGCGTTCCTGCCAAGAGTAAGGCTGCGGGGGGCTCGCGCTGGTCCCCCAGGCTGGAGGGCACGCGTGGTTGCAGGGTGGCCTGGGGACACGCGTGTCGCCGCTGGCGCAGAGCGGGAAGGTTGCATTACGGTGATACCTGGTGCATCCTGGCATCGGGGTGGGTGGGTGGGTGGGTGGGTGCAGGGGGACGGATGGCTTTAGGGAGACGTGATTTCTGCAGTGCTGCTCTCGAAGCATCAGATGGTTTTGGGAAGAGGCTGGAAGATCTGGGGGCAGGGACAGGGGATCAGAGCCACGATCTCGGCTTTGCTTTATGCCTCCAGCCCCGCATCTCGTTCTGACCCTGCCAAGTCCAGCGGGAAACGGCCAAAGTGCAGGGTCGAGTAGGCCCGAGCCCGCTCGTCCGGGGCCGGCGGTGTCGGGGGCTTTTTGCGGTGATGTCACGAGTGGGGTGTGATCCAGCCAGCGAGCTGCGGGTGTCGGGGCGATTAACATGCGATCGCTGTGAATTATGTCATCTGCTTCTCCCGCACTGTGGATCGCTTCAGTGGCGGCGCTCTCCGTGCGCGCTCTGGCTCCGGCGCGAGACGAGCAGGGCTGTCATCGGGGAAGGCACGGAGGAAACCGGACTAGGATGTTGCACAGGGAGGATCGTAAAGCCCAGGGCGCTTTGCACGGCAAATGAGCAGGGAACCGGGCCTCCTGGGGTTTGGTTTTTTGTGGGTATTTTTAATGCACTGCCTGCTGCCAACTGGATCGAGCGTGTAAACACGCACACGCATGCAGCGTGCATGTGCGCTGACCGCCACATCCACTGTCAGTGTAAGTCGGGGTAGCACCCCCAAAGTCCGGGCAGGATCCAGCCCTGTTCCTTATGGGGAAGTAAGTTGTTGCTCTGAATTCCTGGGTGCCTCCTGCGTTTGGGGCTGGGGGCTTAGGGGGCTGCGATGAGGGGTTGGCTTGGTTTCCAATCCGAGCAGCTTCCCCTTGGCTCCCCAGGAGAGAGCGGGGCAGGAGCTTTACTGCAGTGCAGCAGAGAGAGACACGTCCAGGAGCCGCCTGCTCTTGCTTTTCCGCGGCCCCTGGCTCTCCCCGTGATGTCGGCGCTGACCGAGCCCTTGCCGGGGTGCCCAGGTCAGCAGCGCATGAGCCGGGGACTGGGAGATGCTGGGACGTGATCAGAGGTGGCCAGAGATCCTGGAAGGAGGCATCTTTTAGATGCCGGGGGAGTGTTTCCCACGGTGGCATCACGCTTGCAGGCTGCCTTTCCCCCTTTCCTCCCCCCGGCCTGTTAGACGTGAATGGCAACCCAGAGCTTGAATGGGATTGCTCTGTAGCTGCCAGCAGGTTTTGATGTGGGGAGTCTGACAGCCGCGTAGTTATTTAAAGTGAGGGTAAGTGGCACAAGTGTCTGAATCAGGACTCCTGGGGTCTGCTCCTAGCGCTGGTGCTGAGCCAGAATAATCTGGGGAAAGTCGCAGAGCTTTTCTCAACCCGAATTCTCCCCTCCACCCCGCAGCATGGTATTTCCCCACCTCTTACCTGTGTGATGAGACTTGGCTGCTGTTCTGGATTAATGATTTGCATTTCACAAGTCTCTGCAGGCAGCCATCCTGCCAGGGGCCTTTGATCAGTGCTCAGGGGCGGGCGGTGATGCGTGGTGCTTTGAGATCACCGGGTGGACGATGGCACAAAAGAATGAATAAATGGTGATGGACTCCATCCAGCGTCCATGTGATGCCCAGTCCTTTCTGTCTATGTGCATCGTGCTGCTAGTGTCCAAGCACCTTCCAGTAGCTTGTTAAGCCGTGGGAGTAATCTCTTGTCACGCGTGGAGAGTCCTTCCTCTCCCAGAGGAGAGGTTCGTGTGTATGGTGGCATTTCTGCAGCTGCTTGATTGCAAGCACCCATAGACAGCGCAAAGCAAGGTCGCCCGAGTCCAGCTCCCATGCAGAATTAATTTCCTTTATACTAGAGGAGACTTCCATTAAAAAGGGAGGTTAGTGTCGCAAGGCCCTTTCACCGGGGTAATTCCTTGTGCAGGACTTCAGTCTTGTTGTCCACGTGAGTGAAACGGGACCCGGGGGTCTCTGTGGCTCCCGCACCGCGCCAGGCCCTGTACATTCACCAGCATGCTCCCCAAGCTGTGCAAAGGCAGATGCAGATTTAGAGCCACCTCAGGGAATTGCTATGGAATAAACAGCCTCTCGGCGCTCGGCAAGGTTCAGGGACACTGGAAGGAGAAAAATCACCGTACAATAATCCAGTTGGTGAGGGTGGGTCGGGGCACTGCTGCCCCTAGCAGGTGAAAGTAGTGTGTGTCCTGGGCTCTATCCTGCAGGTGATTCGCAAAGACCCTCTTCTAGCTCCAGGGGCTCTGAGCGCTACCCCGGCTATTCCCAGGAAGGGGCTTCCCTGCTGCATATCCAGGACTGCATTGTTGGTGGAGCTGCACAGTGGCATGGCAGGACAGACCTTAACCTGTAACATCTGCCCGTGATTACAGCCCGGTCTCAGCTCCCGTGTGAGAACTGGGGGCCAGGCCACGTGCCTGTGGAGCTGCAGGTGAGGACAGAGAGAGTCCCTTTCCAACGGGCCAGCCCCCTACTTCCTGAGACCCCTTGGTAGAGTGTGGCTTTTTGCAGGGCACCTTCAGGGGAAGGGCTTGTACCAGGATTGCGGCTTGATTCCTGATTGTGTGCAGCTGGGCCTGATTGCCGGCTGGGTTGCAGCTGTAGCTGGTCTCTGCCCCCGCCGCTTCGCCCTCAGTCCCTGTTTGCTGACTTCCAACCTGGCCTTCATTTTCTGGCTTCTGATTCTCTCTTGGCTTGGTCCCTGATGCTACCTCTCAGCCCTGCTCTTCAGGCTTGTGACTTGGCTGTAACCATTAGCACAGACCGTGCATGCCATAGTATGACAAGGAGAGGATGGAAGATAGGGTAAGCCCAGGGTGGGGAGCAGGCTGTCCAGGAGCCAGGCCCAGTGAAGAGGATTTGTATGCAAGAAGCCAACTCTTAAGAGCATCTTTTGTTCAGGGAAGTGAAACCTTAGTGGAGACAAATGCACCTGGATTGATGTTGGAGGCTGCTACCTACTGCTTGTCCCTGGGGCTCTGAGCTGTGGAAGGAGCTCTGGGTCATACGGACACGGCACTGGGAGGGATGTCCTGGGCTGGTGAGTTCACAAGCAGCTGCTCTATCCCTTCCCACCCATCACACCTCATAAAAGTGAACCCGAGGGAGATGGCAGGAGGGACAAGTATGCTGCCAGTGCCCCGAGGAAGGGGATCGTAGCCCAGCCCATCTTGGTACCCAGAGTGATGGCGCTGGGGAACCTGTATGTGGCTCCTCTCGGGGTACTTTCCTGCAGGAGCTTCTGCTGGATGGGAGTCTGACCTGGTGGCATCTCGGGGGCACCTGGCTGCCTGTGGGGTTGCTGTCCTGGGGCCCGATCCTCAAGGCCTCCAGCGGGATTGGAGGAGCAGCTCCAGAGCCCGAAAACTGTTCGAGGTGGGGTGAATTGCGTGTCGCTACCTTGCTGCTCCCCGGCAGGTGGAGGGGGAGCTGATCTCCCTCCCTGAGCACAGAGACCGTGGTGAGCAGGGCTCCAAGTCGCAGCAAGGGTCTGCCGCGGGGGTCCCATTGCCTCTAGACAGCCCAGACGTGAGTCGGGCAGCACCTGGCTTTGGGGAAGGCTTTTTCTGAGCTGAGCCATTTCTCAAAAGAGGCTGTCGGTGCTCTTTGAAGGGTCAAAGTTGCTTTGTACAGAGAGGTGAGGGACATGCACTATGCAGGGGAAGCGGAGACCCTTGCTGGACATCCAGCAGTTGGACACACCCAGCCATAGTCTCCCTTCCCTACCCCTTCGGTCTTTCTGTCGTTCTTGTTGTAGCAGCTAGTGAACAGGACTAGATGTGAGCAGAGTACCCCTTTAAAGCCAAATGAGGTCTCCAAATGCCTCCATCTTCCTGCCCTCTCCGCATTACAGCCTTGCTATGGCATCAGGCTTGTGCAGGGGTGATCTGCCGATGGGGAAAGTCGGATGCCGTAGGAAGTACGCCGGGGGATTCCCTAGGCTGTGCTCCTCTTCTGCCTTCCCCATATGCCAGGCATGCTGTGCTTCTTGGGGGTTTGAGTGGGGAGGGATGGGGTTTCGGATGACTGGTAAATCTGGAGGTGATTTTTTGTGGTGGGGTGGGGGTGTAAACTTGATAGTGTGCAGGAACTTACTTTTTTCGGAAAGCGTTGAATAAACGCCTTGCTGCCTCCTTGGAAATGGCATTTCTATCCCAGCCTCTGAAGCTGGGCTTCCCAGAAAGAAGTGAAGGCTCCCAAACCTGGTGTGCTACCTGTAAAACTTTGCCAGACCCCTAAAGGGACAGAAGGACATTTGTCCTTGGCACGGGGACTCGGGACGTGTGCCACAAAACCTGCATGGGGCATCGAGGGCTTGGGGAAAGAGCAGAAGCAACCGGAGAGAGAAGAACAGGATGATTCGCATCCCATGCATCCAAGGCTGAGCTGAGGCCAACAACCCTCTCTCCGATTGCTCTTTAAGGCCTGATCCAAAGCCCACTGATGTCAGCAGAAAAACACTCCTCTTGGCTTCAGCGAGCCTTGAAATCGGGCCCGTAATGAGTTGCTGCAAGATTTGAAGGCAGGAGCTCAATTAAAATGCAGGCCTCGAACCCATGCCTGGTTGACTGTGTGTTTTGGGCCTTTTTTAAAGCAAAGGAGGAAGGACCCCCATGGCCATTTGGTTGAAATATCGGACCCAATCCCACCAGCTGATCCTGCACTGAGTGTCTCAGAAATAATATTGTGTCATAATTCATCTCCCTCCTCTGCTGAGTTTTGCTTTCAATCTAAGCAAATGAGATGTAGAAGGCATTGCAGAATGACACCGTGATATCGTATGGTCCTGGGGACATGGTAGCAGGTCTTCAGTAAAACATGGGGGAAAATTGATAGTGTTCAATAAGTTTTTCTGCTTTTCAGGAGAACATCAGACCCTTCCTCACCCTCTCTCATTGACGGCTTAGTGACCAGCACCCTGCCCTTTGCTTGAACAAGTTCCTGATTGAACAAATTCCTCCCTGAGCTGCGGGATTGTACTACAGTGAAGCACCCAAATATTTAAATTAAAAAAAAAAAAATCCAGAGTCTGTACCCCTGAAAATTAATTAACCTAACTAACAAAGGTTGGGCTGTTTTAGTTATTCAGCCCTCAGGATAGATTTGCTCCAGGTTTCCAATCTCTTCTTTGCAACCTCCAGAGCCCAGCACTGATTTATTTTCCTTTTATGTATTTAAATACATGGAAAATAAATAATTATTTCCCTGAGACTCTCAGGCAGGAGCCTGATCCCCGCGGCTGGTTCTTCTGCAAAACACTTCTGCGTCGCAGTAGTCCAAATCTGGGAGTCGGCGACACGGGAGAGAGAAAGTGCTCGAGGTGTTTCTAGTGCTCTCAGATTGATAGAGGGAATGGGAACAAGGGGTGCTAGTGCCACCTGTCCGGGCTGCGTTTTGTGGTCCCTGGACTGCAATTCGGGCCCCTAGAGCAGTGCTTCTCACCCGGGGGTGCACCACCCTGGCTTGCTGTGAGATCCTTTTAAGGGTGTGGTGCAATGTTAGCATTGCTAGGTGTGCAAACGCCTCCACACCACTCACGGGAAACCCAGGGATTT
This sequence comes from Alligator sinensis, assembly GCF_000455745.1. Taxonomy (NCBI): domain Eukaryota; kingdom Metazoa; phylum Chordata; order Crocodylia; family Alligatoridae; genus Alligator; species Alligator sinensis. The sequence continues at coordinate 410,992 of NW_005841973.1, read as the reverse complement.
CGGAGGTATCCACAGTATCGAGACCCTTCTGCCCGGTTGTGACTTGCCTGAGTTCTTTGCAATGGGAGAATTGCCTTGTCATAAATCACTTAGCTTTTCTAAAACGGGGTGCAACTAAATTCAGAAAAAGTTCTGGAGAGATGCCTGGAGTCTAAAAAAAAATAAAAAATTGAGAGCCACTGCCCTAAAAAATTGAAAGGGGGGTGGGGATTTGAATGGGTTGTATGTGAAGGGTAGGGCTGAACTTTTTATCCAAAGCCTGATCCCAGCTTTCATGTGCTCTCGAGAAGGGGGTAGCCTCAGACCACCTCATTGATCTCTAGCGATCGGAGGCCTGCAAAGAAACTTTCCCCTTAATAGCCCCGCTAGCTATGCAGGAGCCTCGGCTTAGATGGGAGAAACATTGGGGCAGAAAGCTTTTCTTTCTTCGGCCATGAAGCCGGCCTGCATCTAATCTGCTCAAGACCTGACCTCTGGACCCCTGCCCAAGCCTGGTCCCAGCTCGGGAATGCAGGGTGGAGCTGAGAGTCGTTGGGGCAGAGCTAATGCCCTCCCTCCTTATACTCGCAGTATATAAATGAGCACAAAAAACCCCCACAAAAGCTTCTGTTTAGATTCTCTTTCTGGACCAGATCCTGGTGTCAGCTAGGCCTGCGTAAATCTGGAGTAACTGCTGCGATTGGAGACGCTCCAGATTAACACAGATGTTACGGAGACCCTTTCTCTTATTTTGTACACAGCTCGGGAGGAACGCGATGATGCTATCAACACGCCGCTCTTCACACAAACAAGCTTGCAAATATTTATTAGCTGGAGGAATTAACTGGCTTCCAAGCTGCCAAATAATGGAGCGAGAGCAGCTTTAAAAAAAAAAAAAATATATATATATATATATACATATATATATATATAGACGTGCTGGCGTTGTGAATTGCCCAGATCCGTTGGAACGTGGCCAAAAGACATGTTTTTCTTCAGGAATCGCAGCACCGGGAACAATAATAATGATCTGTGCCAGGAAAAACAAGTGATAAGCAATTTCTTCTCTTTGGGTTCCCACCTAAGCGAAGGATGGCAGAAATCCGGGAGGCAGGCAGATGCGTTTCTACCAGGCGCTTGTCTGCTGGGTAGAAAGGAGATGGCAGGACCCCCAATATGCTAGCGGGTATTTCATGCTGCACTGATGAAAGCAGCACTTTTGCCCTCGGCTGGGCACACTCGGGATTGCTGATCTGTGCGTCATAAGCCCTGTACTGTTAGGAGATTCCCCCACTACGTCGAGTCGCAGGCTCTTTGTGCTGTGGAAATGCCTGACTTTCACTTCTTGGGGTTGGACTCGAGGACCTTGCCAACCCTTAGCACCTATGATGCCCGTGGCCAAAGGGCTTGGAGGGATCTGGGGACCATGTGCTGTACACACCGGTGTGCTGCCTGCTTCGAGACGAGGGTGGTTCGTGGGGGGGGGGACATGCAGCGCACCTGCACACATGTGACGGGATGCCTCCATGGCTTGCAGCAGGGATGCACGTAGGGGACGGGTTGGCACGACATGTCAGGAGCCTGTGTGGTATGGGGGTGGCTTATGTGGCATGACGTGCAGCTTGGGAACATGCAGCCTGCACGGTGCAGCCGTGGCCACTTGGAGGTCATTCGGTACTGCCGTAGGCCAGAGCTGCAAACCCTTTGGGGCAGCGGACTTTTTTTGTACAGCGCCTAGCACAGTGCAGCTCTTCTTTCCGAGCAGGACCTCTGCATGCCCTTGCCATGCAAACTAGAGGTGCATTTCCAGCTGGCTGGCAACGTGCCCCTACCTGAGTGGGACGCCCTGACCTGCTGTACTTCAGCCTGTCCCTGCTTTCTGCCGTGCCCTGATCCTTGCGACGCGCAGGATAGGACTTCAGCAGTTATCCAGCGCCCTTATCTCGTGGCTGGAGCAGCAAATGGATAAACTGTGACTCCCACCCCAGGTCTCCTGCGCTCTGCTATATAACGCTGTAGGACTCCACTGCTTATTCTGTAAAACAGATACCACTTAAGAGGAGATTTCATTGCTTTTATAGAAGCTGCAGCTTAAAACAGGAGGCTGCCGTGTCAGGGAACGCACAAACATGCAGTACCAGTCGCTGCCTTGAGCAAGCAATCAGAGCCATATGGGTCGGAGACAGTGCCATTACCCCCATTTTACAGCTAGGAAACTGAGGTGCAAAGACTACATGACTTGCCTAAGGTTCTGTATCTGGAAATAATCATAGTTCATGGTTCACAGATAATAATCAATAATAATAAATCTGGAAATAATACCCCCATCCCCTAAGTGCTGGGCTACTGTGTTCACCATGAGAGCAGCCATCTCTTCCTCTAGGGTGCTTGGTATCCTGGAGGGACCTGGCACCACAGCAGCCGCGGGCCCTGTCTGAACATGGTAGCACGCGCTTTCACAGCCAAGGAACAGGTGAGACACCAGCAAGGAAGCCTGCGCGCTCCTGAGCATGACAACAGGTGTGCAGCTGCAGTAGACATGGCAGCTGCAATGTTCGTGGACTAAATTTAAAATACCCTGATGCAGGGAGGGGATGAGGCAGAGCTGTACACTGGGTACCTGGGCAAGAGAGCCAGGCGTGTTTCTTGGCTGTGAGATTCCTACGGAGCAGCAGGCCACGTCTGCAAGGCTGTCCCCTCGTCGCAGGGCCCTTGACTGAGGCATGCACTTCTGTAACACCCCGTGCAGTGTTGACTCTGGTGGTCCTGATTCTTCTCTCTCGTTTCCAGCTGTTGCCGGCAGGACGGTATCCCAGAGCCGAGCATGGAGCAGCGGCTGGCAAAGGGGTGATGGGTCCCGCCGAGCATGGAGCAGCGGCTGGCAAAGGGGGGATGGGTGGCTGCTGCTCGGGGGATGCGGAAAGGGAGCAGTTGGCATGCCAGGAGGTGCTGGGGAGCAGCACACAGGCTGGCCCGCTGGGTTTCTGCCTCCTCCCTAGCTTAAGTCTTTTTAGTGGGCCTGACACTAGAAGTAACCCTTCTTACAGCAGAGCTGTGCTGGGCCCTGTGTGCCCACCTAGTCAAACGGGGTGTCCTTGCAGCATGCACCCTCTAACGAACAAGGCAGATGGGAAGTAGGGGAGAAGATGAGCGATGTCCTCCCCCGTCATAGACCTGGCACGGAGGCACTGGGGATATGCCTGTGTTGCTCAGCTCTGGGCTGCACTGTCCTGAGATGTGCCAAGCTGCTTCCCCATCCAGCCGCCCGCCTTGGTGTGGCGCTGGGTGTGTGCCGATCCATGCTCTGAATGCACCAAAATAGGCACCCTCCATCTGGCATGGGAGGTAGTGTGCTTGGGGCATCTCGGTAGGGGGGTAAGCAGGCAGCACCCCAATACCCCGAGCGATCCAGGGCCATACTCAGCCCCAAGCACTGGGGTGGAAACAGTGACATCTGGTTCAATCCCCAGCCCTCAGTCTCGCATGTGGGCTCAAATGCAGAGGCAGTCTCGCTGGACTTCCCATTAGTTGCCATCACCTGTGGTTAGGTGCTGTCTCGTGAGAGAGGAGGCCTGAGTTCCTGTCCTTGATCCAAACTGGGGAGAGTGAGGGCCTCTGCTTCCCAAGAGATTTCCTGACCTACTGGGACTGTTGGGCATATCAGGGATATTTGTCCATGAAATGTGGGACCCCCAACTGTGTGCTGTGCAAGCTCAAAGCCAGGGGGATTGCTCTGAGACTCTCAATCTGGAGAGGCAGAAGTTTAGGGCTGGAAGGGACCTTGGGAGATCATCGGGTCCAGCCCCGCTGCTCTGGGCAGGAAACACCGCTGGGGTCAAATAACCGCAGCTAGGGCAGCGCCAGGTGTGGGAATCCCTCTGGGGCTTTAGATGGTCTGGATGTAAGTGCTGCTGTGCCTGATGACTGCAGAAACCTATTGTCTCGGGGGCTTGAGATCCCCAAGAGGTTAAGCAGCATCTATACGGGGTTTTGGAGGGGTCCCGGTAGCCCTAAATGGCTGGTTGTGAGCCATCTGAGGCTGAGCAGGGATGGAAATTGGTTCTCTCAACTCCCATTCAGGCAGTTTAGCCCTTCTCCAGTGCTGTCCAGAGCTGTTCTTCACAACGCAGCTGGTCCGGCAGGTCCAGAAGACCTGGAAGAAACCAACTTCTGCTGTGCTGTGGGTCTGGAGATCCCAGGGGGTAGCAAAGGACCTGGCAAGCCCCTCTCGGTTGGGCTTGTTTGAGAGGTAGCTGCATCTTTTAGACCAGGCTTCTGCACCACCCAAGCCCTGTGCTCTCCTCTGCTCCCTTTCTCCTCTGGCCCTCTCTGCCACATGAGATGCTCGCACATGGAGGCTGGGAATTATGCAAGCTGACACTGTCATTGTTCACTAATCTGCAGATGTGTACACTCGGCATTGGTTTCTGCCAGGCCAGCCATTTTGCACTGCTCTAGCCCACACGGGATAATGGCTCCATAGCACGCTATGGCTAGGAAGCCAAGCAACCCCAGACCCCAACAAAGCCCTCATCAAGGCAAGCAGTTTAAGTCCCTTTTAAAATGAGGACAATGAGGACGTTGCAGGAAGGTGCTGGATGATGAGGGTATAGGGAGGGAAATGGGTGGATTTGAGTAGGTTTGGGGTGGGGTGTTGGGGCATTTGATTATCCTACTTGGTGGCAAGGGTGCAGTCACGGTAGCAGCACAAGACCCACTTGGTTGGAGATGGACCTGAAGCACAATATAGTATATATTTTGAGAGAGATTATATTTTAATCTCTCTCTGAACATATATACTTCTTAACAATTTGGCTTCGTGAAATGGGATAAATTGGAACGCCTTATAACTGGAGAAATCCAACAAAACTTAGCACCAATTACGCATCAAAAACGTCGTCTCTCTAAAGAACTTGGAATCAACTTTTCTTGTAACGTGTCTTGATATTTGACTCTCGGTGAGTTGTACAAAACAAGCCTAGTTTCAAGGTTTCAGCTGAGGTCACTTTTAAAGGTACCCAAGTGCCGAACTTCCAGTTGGGCAGCCTCGAAAGCTGGCGGACCTCTGCAACTGCACGCAGCTGCGTCTCAGGTGGCCTCCCTGCAAGGATTTAGATTTTGTTTGATGCGGGACTTGGTGGTTGTGGCTTAATGCTAATAAAAGCTGTAGCTAGGCAGTAAGGCATCCTCTGTGGCTGAAAATTTAAAGAGCTATCTGGGTTCATTTACATGCATTACATGCAATTTTCTTCTATCTGGAATATAAGCCCAACACTAATGTGCATTTAAAAATCCAGCTGCTAAGTCCATATTTCAATGCCTGTGTATTGCGTTCAGCTTGACTCGAACCTTATAGCTTCCCAGAGGCTCTTGGTGCCAGTGCCAGACAACACTTCTTGGCTTGCTCTCTCTTGCTGTCTAGTCCTCCTCTGGTCCTAGCCCCGTCTGGAGTGTGCTGGCTGTTGCCTCTGGGAATTGTGGCATGTTTCTGTAGGCTCTTCAGGCATATTGTTGTCTTTTCCAAGAAGACTTGTATTCCTGGCTAAGCCCAGATCGTGCATCAGGATTTTTTCATTGCCTGAGAGAGCCTGTTATTTTATTTTATTTTATTTTATTTTTAAACCTAGAGGTAGATGGGTTTAAGATCCAAAGAATGTCAAGGCTCTTTCCATGAGGAATCAAATCACGCTGCTTTTAGGTACGCCAGTCCCCTATTGGCATCACTCTGTCTGGAGCACAGACAGATAGACAACTTGCTAAGGAGAGAAAGGTCTTGCAAATATTTTTGTCTTGCAAATAGATATCTGGTCGCCACTCCATCACTGAAAAATAAAGACTTTAGTTTCTCTCTTTAACCAGCTTCCCAGTAGCTCTGGCAATGGGCACTTGACATTTGTTCATTCTTTGTATTGCAATAGCACCTTGAGCCTACAATCGGAGATCAGAACCGCCTAGTCCTGGGCACTGTGCAAACACTCATTGAAAGGAGAGTCCCAAAGTTACTTGCATGGTTTTTTGGCCCTGATTTTTAAAGATCCTCTCGGTACCTGATCAGTCTCACTGGGAACTTCGTCATCGGTGATCCTTCATGGTCAAGGACGATTGCTCTCATGGGTCAAGTAGACTGTAGATGAGTGATGAGTCCATGGATGGCTAATAAGGCCGATCCTAGAGCTGCAGACGCCACAAGCGGGGGTTAAAGGGAGGGTTGAACTGCAGATTTCTTGATAATTTTTTTTTCCTTTTTTTCCATTTCCATCATTTTTCTGCCTCCAGGGTTTCCTCAAAGAAAGGTGTGCCTTCTCTCACCAGGTGTTACCATGTAGCCCTGTCCCGAGCTAGTTTTTCCCAATTTATGGTGTCAACACCACACTTCTTAATGTTTGCCTTCAGGATGTCCTTGAAGCGTTTCCTCTAGCCTCGGCACGTCCTTTGTCCTTGGCTGAGTTGGGAGCGTAGCAGTTATTTTGGTATACGTACATCAGATTTGCACACAATACCCTGTCCACTGCAGCTGATGTTAACTAATCAACACTTTCATGCCGGTGGTGTTCGCATTGGTGAGGACACTGGCATTTGTGTGATGATCCTCCCACTTTATGTCAAGGATCTGCTGGAGGTAGCACTGGTAAAGGCGTTGCAGGCCCTTCAAGTGGTCCTTGTAGGTCATCCAGGCTTCACAGCCTTTTATAACAGAAGCTTTGTTCGAGTCCTGGTGCTGTGATTGTTGAGCACATGATGATACGGTCTTCCAAAGGCAAAGCTAGCATGTTGGATCCTATACTGGCTCTCCTCGTTGATGTTGGCCAACTTTGAGAGAGGGTGGCTGAGATATGCAAAGTGTGCAACGTTCTCCAGATCCTATCCGTCAATGAGGATCTTTGCCGGGGGAGGTAATTGGGCCGGAGCAGGCTGGTGAAGCACCTTTGCCTTTCCAATGTTAAGGGTCAGTCCCAGGCGAAGCAGCTAAAGGCTGTTTTTGAAGGTCCACCTCAATATGTGCAATGGCAGCTCAATCATCGGCGTGCTGAAGTTCCACAATCGAGGCCGATGTAACTTTAGTTTTGGCATGGAGGCAGGAGAGATTGAAAAGGTTCCCATCCATCCTGTGCCAGGCACTTCATCTCATGGTTAAAGCCCCAATATGCTTGACTTTACAGACCACGCCAAGCACTGATTCTGTGTGTCGCTCGCTCTCCACAAAGTTTTGCATGTTCTGAAGTTTTGTTGTTGCTTGTAAAACAAATATTGAAGCCTGAATGTTATGTAACTGTACGGCGATCAAATGTGTCATTCCTGCATCTGTTCTGAATCCTAAATTTGGCAGTGGAAATGTTTTTAATAACCACGCGTGTGCGCTTTCTCTCTTTGGCTGGTGCCAAAGATGTTCTAACAGGCTGAGGAAATGACCCTGCAAACACGGAGAGGTACATGCAACTAAACAGGCTGATCCTCTCGATCACAGCTGGGCTGCTTACCTGAATAAAGCTCCTTGGTATTCTTGAGTGTTTGCAGGCCCAAGCTTACTTGCACACGGTATATCAGGATGCACACACAGCTTGATTTCAGTGGTGCGTGTGGCTCCATCGAAATCAATGGAACCACCCATATAGGTATGCTTCAGTATGTGCATAAGTCATTACAGGATCAGGGCCTGAACTGCAGAGCTGTCGAAGCAGGGGGACTCGCTTCCTGGTGCATGCTGTGTTAAAAGAACATGGTTGAGGTTGCGAAGTCCAGTGTTGAAACCCCTGAATGAAGGTTATCTGCAGAAAACACAGGTTGCTTTTTGCCACGTCAAGGCATCTCCCTTGTGCTTTCCCCCTCCCTGCTTGTTTTAGACCCTTCCCCATTCAGTGCATGGGAAGAAGCTGGTGTGGAGATGTGTACGGGGAGCGATCTCCTGCAGAAGCTGGACGCTGCGGCATGGAAACGATGGATGATTGCAGGAAGAGAAAGGGCAGCCTTATAGTTAAGGCAGCTGACTGCCGCCCTGAGACCTGGCTTCCCTCTCTGGCCTTTGCTCAGAGTCTCTCAAACCAGCCTGAGGACATGTGGACGGCATATGTGCCTCACTTTCTGGGCACCCAACTGGACCCCCTGGAGTTGGATTTACAGAAGCCGGCGGGGGGCTTTGAACGTACAAATGCAGTGTGCCCTGGGAAAACCAGCTCCTACTGGTCTCAAATGAAACGCCCCAAATGAGTGGGAAAGCTCAGACCTTAACTTCCAAGTGCCTTCATTCCTCCTCATCATAATGGAGATGATAACGCCTCCTGACCTCGCAGGGGGACTATGACAACAGATTCATTAATGTTTATGAAGCACTGAGATAATATAGTGATGAGCCGTGGAGAGAAGTCCACAAGGAACTGACTGGTTGTGCTTTCAGAGCCCAGCCTGAATAGCATGCAATAAATGAGGCACAAGGCCACACGCTGAATAGCCGGGAGAAACAAAACCTTGAAGAGCTGCTCATTAAGCATCCATCCTATGTACTAAATCAGGCAGGGGTCTTGCGGGAAAATCATCCGTGGGCAGGCAATTAAAGAGTGTATCATGCAGATGTGCATGCACAAGGGGACTGAATTAAGGTGGCTCCTGCAACCTTCATTGCAGGCCCCTCTTTACTCATGAATGTCCAATTGCTGCAGGAGGGGGTTGTGTGTGAGGCTTTTTGTTGTGTGCATTTGCTTTGTTTGCTAAACCCAGCACCGTACCTAAACTCCTGGTGGCCCCAGGTGAATTTTTAGTATCGGGACCCCCTTTCCCAGAGATAATTATAATAATAATTGGACAATGGGGGGGGAAATTACCATTTTTAGACCCTCTTTCTCTCTGGGCCCCGGGCAGCCGCCCGGTTCTCCCATGCGTGTGTCCGGGTCTGGCTGAACCTAAGCAGAGATTACCTGGTGGTTGAGTGACAGTCTAGTGGGTTCATGGGATGGGTAGAGGGGGGGTTACCAGCAGTTCCCTCTGCTTCTGGCCCACGTGGATCATAACCTACTGCCTTTGAGGAGTATGGAAGTTCATTCCCTGTCCAGCCTCATTCTTGGAAACTGCTGAAGTTTCCCAACAAACCTTAGCTTGAGACAGGCACCAAATGAGGGGAATTGTAGCTGGAACGGTTAGCCCAGTAAACTTACAAGCAGCAGAAAAAAGGTTGCCTTACCCTTCCCATTGTGAGACCTAAATACAGGGCTGCTGATTGTTCCTGGCATAGTGAGGATCGGGGCACTGGGCTTCCAAGGCCTCTAGTTATCAGCACAGTGCAAATCCTCCTCCTAGCAGCCTGGCAATGTGCTAGGAAACCACAGTTCACACTTGCATGTGGGGACTGCTTTCCTCTCTGCCTTTCTGAGATTTGGCCCTTCTGTCTGCTTGTGTGCGGTGTTGAAGGCATGGCGATGACTTGAA